>NC_060119.1:1087708276-1088014213 GCF_021461395.2 Schistocerca americana | reverse complement strand
AACCGTTCAGAAGTTACGACAATTTTATTTCATATAGTTCAATAATTGTCACCCGGTAACTGTATGTGTCAAATTTTTATTTTCTCTGGAGGTGTCAGACCTCGGCTGACACTCATGATGATGATCGACCTTTCACTACAGTGTACACAGCACGAGTGTCAAGCTCATCTGATAGCACGCCCAGACATTGCGGATGAATCATGAGGGCAGGTGACTGCAGCACCTCGGAAATCAGACAACCATTTTTTGGAATGGGAGAGGGGGGGGGGGAAACTTCAGTGGGTATATTATATAATAAATTATAGTAATAACGATAAGGGTGACATAAATGTAGAGATGGCCATCTTGGGCAAATTATAGTGATAAGGTAATAAATTGTGTAGTAAATTATAGCAATAAGGATTAAGTATATAACATATATCACAAAAATGGCCTATTGGGAGAGGGTGGGAGAGAACGAGGGAGGGTTTGTTTACATAATGGTGATAAATCATTAGCGGAGCTCTCTCTATGTCCTGCTACTCAAGAACACCTCCTCGTACAACTTGCCTTGATGCTTCATCCTGACTGCCTCCTGTAACCCAGTCAGTTGATTTTGGTACTATGTTCTGGGACAGTTATCTGCTTCTGAGAATTTTTGTTAGAACCACACAATAGCAATCCAAAAAACCGTTCAGCAGCACAACTGAGACTTTGCCTTCTTCAGCAGTAGTTAATCGATGTTTCCACTCCTTGTTTCACCGTTTTGTCTCGCAGTAACACTACTGGTCCATGGTCTTTAGGTTGCTAAAGAAGTCATCTGGATGTACCTAAAACAACTGTATTATTTCCGCTGCACCGTCAGTATGGCGGCCACTTCGTATGGTTGTACTGTATTTACATGTTCGCTAATCATTTCTGCTCTTGTACAGCTTCCCTGCGATGGCAGCTCTGTGCCGATCTGTAGCCCACCCCTCCTTACTACTGTGTACGAAGCAGTACACAACACAGTCGGCTGGAGGTATTTTGTTTTGGTTCCTCTTGTGTGGTGCTACGGTACCATGACGATGAGATTTCAGTACGTAGCAGAACTGCACACATGGACTTGCACACAAACAAAAACTGGTTATGTAATATTTTCGAGATGATAATTAAAACTTCATGACTATCCTCTTATACTGACTATATGCATGGCAGTTACACATGCGTAGCTACAAAACAGACAGTAAAACATACTAGAAACTTTGTATAGCTCAGCAGCGATTTTATGAACATTAGGCTGCATGAATCTCATGCCAGGACCTAGTGTAACAGGATTCATGAAGCCAAAGACCATCTGCTTTGAAGCAAAAGGCTACCATACAGATTCTGAAGTATCAAGGCAACAAATGGTTCAAATGGCTCTGAGCACTATGGGACTTAACTACTGTGGTCATCAGTCCCCTAGAACTTAGAACTACTTAAACCTAACTAACCTAAGGGCATCACACACATCCATGCCCGAGGCAGGATTCGAACCTGCGACCGTAGCAGTCGCGCGGTTCCGGACTGCGCGCCTAGAACCGCTAGACCACCGCGGCCGGCCATCAAGGCAACGATGAAGTTGTTAAAGACCTGACAAGTATATTACTAATTCTCATTGTTTCAAGGAACGTCTGGGAATAACTACCCACAGGGTAACAAAAGAGGTAATTCACTGTCGAATATTAACCTGTTTCCGCTATGAGGCAGCAGGTCCAGGTAAGCCTCCAGCCATACTGTGAAGGATTTCCCAGTAGGAGACCTGCAGGAGCTCAGTGAACGTTGTATGGTATAATGAACTGGATAAATCTGGGGTCATTCATCTTAGTACTTTTCTCTTCCTCTTCACTGAAATGATAGAGCGAGTGAAATAATCGAAACAAAGAGATAATTTAACAGAAAAGCACATTTACCATTTATAGTCCAATGTTAATATATTAAATCCTGTGGAAAACGATAGTAAAAGCCGTTACCCACTACATTTGATACATGCTCTAAGAAGATTGTACAAAAATAACATATTCGACTTAAATACCATAGTAAATTAACAAAATCGATACTGACGAACAAAAGTGTCAGATAAGGTGCAGTGTTTGACCCACGTTTCGTAACTTTATATGGAAAATATAATATGAAAATGGAAAAGCACTTTGATCCAAATATGCGTTTAATTGGGCACACTATTTTAACCTGTTATATATCGACAATCCCAAATTTTTGGCAGTCAGAGGGCATGATCTACGAAAGGAATATTCGTGTTAGGCAAAATATTTAGGGCTATTAACAGCTACAACTAAAAACCATACGTTCTACGTTAAATGACACCTAAAGAGCACCTCTGAGCACTATGGGACTTAACTTCTGAGGTCATCAGTCCCCTAGAACTTAGAACTACTTAAACCTAACTAACCTAAGGACATCACACACACCCATGCCCGAGGCAGGATTCGAACTTGCGACCGTAGCGGTTGCGCGGTTCCAGACTGTAGTGACTCTAACCGCTCGGCCACCCCCGCACGCCGGCACCTAAAGAATAAAAACAGCTTTTGAGACTGAAATATTAAATCAAGTTAAACCTTTGAATTACCTGCCGTGACTATACATTTGAATATTATCAGAATGTAGAGAAGATAAGCAAAATTCATAAGCATGCAGAGGTCAATAAATATATGTCCGAAAAATAAAACACTAATGACATCAGACTGGCATTTGGTAAGACCGCGGCTGTTAACATTTTATGTAGGTGATAAGGGTCATAATGAAAATCAAATTTTAAAAAAAGTGGCACGTTAGACGCCTTTAAATTAGGAAACAAAACACGAAATCGGAAAAAAATATTGTACACGTTAACAAACCCGAAGATAACGATTGGCTCTCAGAATATAATGAAATAAATATAGTGTGCTTATAATTTAATTTTCGCTACTTGTGTCATTGCACAAGGAAAATTTTTACCAAATGGGAACAGGAATTATTTCAGACTCTGTTATTAGTGTTAGCTTCAAGAGTTACAGTTAGGTTACAATACTGGTACGGCGACATGGGGTTGTGCATCATAAGGATTTTATAGTTATGCAACGAACGTTAGCAATAGCACGTTCACAAGACACGTCATTGTGCATCACCATAAGTACAGCTGGAGTAATATTTATGATCCGATCGTTATAGGCAAGAAAAACTGTGCGGACGCATCACATTAAAGTAAACTTTGTCTTGTCACCACAGTCTAATTTGTTACATATAGCTACATAACGTTTATTTCAATCTAGCCTCTATTATCACAATCGCTGAGAGCTGCAGTGCGGTGACTCTGATACAGACATTGTATTAACTTCAGTCTGTGTCATTATGTCGGCGCGATGAGAAAAACGAATATTTACGGAACCCATTTTTTGCATTATGCATTAATGGCCTTTTTGTATTATGCATTAATGGCCCGAGTTAAATTTCATTGTCTTACGGATGGGCACTGCGACTCATTCTGGACGTTGATTGGTCCGTGAGAAGCGGAAACGGAGGGCCCTCTTGTAGGTAGTCTAACGCAATATCCGTGCTGGCCTGGGCTTTCATCATGTCGGTTACTTCTTATTCCTTAACCATTCAAACGAAGGTAAACACAACACGTACTTAAGAGCTTCCACAGTAATCACCTCCGGGCCATGCAAACATGTCGGTCGGCGGTCTCGTTGAGGAAAAGAAAGCTATTCGTAACACAGCGGTTTGGGAATTCATATCTGTTAGACTAATGACCACTAGACCGGTTTTATTTCAGCGTTGTTGTCAGCCTTATGATGACTTTTCAATCAAGACGTTTTCACTGCAGTATTACGCTGCTACATGAGGCAGCGAAAAACCACAGGATTTTAACAGGGTAGTTATTATTAGGTGTTAATGTTCCAAAACATCTTACAGAATCGTAAGTTTTTTTAAAAAAAATTTAACATTTTAATTTAGGCTCCGTTGCTAGAATCAGTTTGCCTATGACATTCTCGACTCCATTCTTGATAATCCATTATTTTCTTCATCTTTTCGTTAGTTTTGTAGCAGCAACAAATATAATCACACGTTACGATCGATGGTAAAAGGCTGTTGTTGTGGTCTTCATTCCGAAGACCGTTTGATTCACAGCTCCATACTATTCTATGCTTTGTAAGCCCCTTCATCCCTGCGTTTCTACTGAAACCTACAATCTTTTGCACCTCCTTAGTTGGCCGATGTGTCCGAGCGCTTCTAGGCGCATCAGTCCGGAACCGCGCTGCTGCTACGGTCACAGGTTCGAATCCTGCCTCGGGCATGGGTGTGTGTGATGTCCTTAGGTTAGTTAGGTTAAAGTAGTTCTAAGTCTAGTGGACTGATGACCTCATATGTTACCATAGTGCTTAGAGCCATTAGAACCATTTTAAAAGCCTCAAGATAGTCTGAGGAAACGGCCGAAACTGGTTGCTAACAAAAAAAATCTGAAAACGCGATAGAGACTTAATTTGATTTTTAAGCTTTTGATATGTTCTGCTACAAAAGAATGTAAAGATAAGGTGGACAGATCGAATAAGTAATGAAGTGGCAGTGAATCAAACCGTGAATAAAGCAGTCGAACATTTTCTGTATCCAGAAAGGCCCATACAGGAACTGCAACATGCGGTCATGCATTATCCTGCTGAAATGTAGGGTTTCTCATAGATCGAATGAAGGGCAGAGCCACGAGTCGTAACACATCTGAAATGTAACGTCCAATGTTCAAAGAGCCGGCATTGCGAATAAGAGGTGACCGAGACGTGTAACCAATGGCACCCCATACCATCACGCCGGGTGATACGCCAGTGTGGTGATGACGAATACACGCTTCTAATGTGCGTTCACCGCGATGTCGCCAAACACGGATGCGACCAACATGATGCCGTAAATAGAACCTGGATTCTCCGAAAAAATTACGTTTTGCCATTCGTGCACCCAGGTTCGTCGTTGAGTACACCATCGCGTACGATCTGTGCCCTTCAGGTGCAGTTGAAAAACGCACAGGAGGAGCTAGATAGGATGAGGGGGGAGAAGGGGGTTGGGGAATGGGAGCTGGCTGTTGGCAAGAGATCTGCTTGGAGAAGATTTTCAGATAGCTTTACTTTTGGTGTTTGCAATAGATATGACCAACTGTCAGAGTCCAGTGGAGTGGAATCTCTAGTAGCTGTAGATGTAGGAAGTATGCAGCAGACCTCAGCAGTTACGGTGGCTAGGACAGTTCCAAAGTCGAAGAGGAAGAAGAAGGTTCTGCTATTAGGTAGTTCTCATGGCAGAGGTGTAGGCCAGCAGTTACGGGAAGTGTTGGGGAGTGAGTACCAGGTCACCGGCATTGTGAAGCCTAATGCAGGATTGGCTCTGGTGACTGTTAACATAGGGAGTTATGTAGGGATTTTACTAAAGAGGATCAGGTAGTGATTGTGGGTGGGGCTGGTAATAGTATCGATAGGGATGCGGATAATGACATAGATGGTGACCTGGAAAAGATAGCCACTCAGACTGGCAACACGAATCTGCATTTCGTGGAACTGTTTCAGCGTCACGATCGGCCTCATCTTAATACAGCCGTCAGGCGTAATAACATGAGACTTGGGGGTGCGCTGATGACAGAAGGCATGAGTCACATTTCAGTGGTGTCGGTGGAGTCAATCAGCAGGAAGGGTTTCACTAGACATGGCCTGCACCTCAACAGGTATGGGAAGGGGAGGTTGGCAAAGCTTATAGGTGACAGCATAGGTGGGGGTGATCGGATCACTCATGGGAAAATTCCTGCAGTAGTGGGTGTTAGAGCTGCACCTTTTTTAGATTGAAGTCAGCTGACAGGTATTCCTGCTTAAGGGAAGTCTCTCTAACAAAGGAACCACTTTTGACAAAGCTTAGGTATCCGAGTAATGAGGGAATTAGTATATATCATCCAAATATACAAGGTATTAGAGAGAAAGTTAGTGAACTGCTTATAAATGTTGACTCTGAAATTATTGGTATATCTGAACACTTCTTAAATAACGAGATAATTCAGAGGTTTCCTTTACCAGGATACAGGTTGGCTGGCAGCTTTTCTACGAGCTCTTTACAGTGTGGGGGAGTAGCCATGTATGTGAAAAACGGCATCCCATTTGAGTCAATAGATGTTTCAAAGTACTGCACTGAAAAGGTGTTTTAATGTTGTGCAGGTTCTCGCGTCCGTCGGCCGTCGTAATTTAATATATTATTATTGTTATTATTATTTTCTGATTGTTGCCGACTTACGTGGTGGGCCTATATAAAAATGATATTTCATTTAATTTTGATCTTACGATTAAATGCTTTCCTGAAGTTCTCCTTTTTAACAATATTAATTTCAAATTATTTGTTACGTTAATGAATGTTAGACTCGCTGAATCTTAAAACATGAGCATATAAGTTGAACAATGTAATAAACTTTTCATATTAATTTCTTCGGCTACTTAGTCCACTTTAAAGCAAGAAATCTTTAGTTATTGATTACAATTGCGGCCCACACACGCGCGAGAGTATTTTTCTTACCTCCGTTAACCATTGTATTGTAGGTTGAGTCCTGGCTCCGGCTCTCGGCTATGGTACTGAAAATAAGAATCTTAAGGCTACGTATTTCTGCAACTTCGTGCGGCTGTGGAGAAAAATTAGTATTATGTTAATAGCGGGCGAGTTTTCCGCTTCTGCAAATTTTTCATAAGTTAATATCGCCGCGTAATGGCGTCGATGGCTGCATCGGCCGCTGCGATTGTTGAACTGTAAATTACTTGAATGCAGGTTAATTCAAGGAAGGCGGACATGAAATCGGGATCACCTCTTACAAATTAAAAGTGCACAATAATATTAAATCAGTATATATATATATATATATATATATATATATATATATATATATATATATATAATCTGCTTAACTCATACAAATATGCTTACATTTGCAAGCACTCGCAAGATGTCCGTCTATACACAATCAAGACAAGAGAAGAAGTGAAGACGACTAAAAAATTAACAAAAGAGCGTATCTTGTCGTCTCTTTAGATCACTTTGTTGTAGTTATTTGCATTCGAAACTTAGACAGAGAAATTATTGTTTTACGGCTACATGTTAAAAATATATTATTCAATTTTTAATTGTCTCTTCTTTATAAATACTGTTTTTTAAGTCTTTTCGTAATATAGCACTGGGGACGCTGTATTGCCCCCCGAAATGTTTATGTCATAAAAAATGTTCGTGTTTTTTGACATAAATATTTCCTCTTTCATGTCCACAGTGTCCACACGCAGAATTTTCTTTCATAGTCTACATATGTCACATCGTATATTCAAACTGTTGTAATTACTGAGGTGTGTTGCACACAAAGTGTAATGCAGATGAAGTTATCTACATAACAATATAACATACAATTGGTTACGCATACAGTCATGTACAAAAGGACATAGAATACAATTAGTTTCATTTTGGCTGCTTCTTTTTAGGTTTGCAACTTTTGCAGTGTTCAAAGGTATACGAGCACGAGTTAGTCCGGAATATTTGAAGTCCCAGGGGTGTCAACTGTTCGCTCCCCATTTGGCGCGGCCGTAGGGAAACCTGGGGAAACCTCGGCGGAGCGACAGACTAACTGCTTTGGTCACTTTCACTTAAATGTTTCTGAGATGTCATTCGAGTATAGGATGTGCATAGATTACAAATATTTTTTTTTGCACTATACAAGGAAATGAGGTCATTATAACAATTGATTGCGGTGTCGTTGATGATCTACGCCGCGACGTTTGGCTTGCCACGGCGTCGGTTGGTGTGTTCGGTGCTCGGCGTTCGCGGCGGCTGCGGAGAGGTCAACGCCCGCTCGACGCCAGCGTGTCTCTCGCCGTCGCGGAACGTCAGAATCAGCTGATCGGCTGCACGGTTGGCGATGCGCTTCTGTCTCGCCCGGGCGTGGCGGAGTGGGATGATATTCGCCCCCCGCGCTTGTTGGCAGGAGTCAGCTCTGCTACGCATCTCCGACGTAGTACATGAAACATACACACAACCAACGTAATATTTGTTTCCCGCTGCAGATGGTTACGCTAGTGGGAAAGAAGCATTTATTAGTGCGGCAGTTGTTAAGTTTTCGCCATTTTCCGAGTGTCAAGTCAGCACTGTCCTTCAGAATACATGACATGGATCTTCTCCCGTGAATGCAGTTTTGATGCGCCACTCTTTCCATTACACGTCAGTTTTTGTCGTGATAAAATTATTTATGTTTTCGCCGCACTCGCAGGCACTGGTGAGTGTCCCAATACGAGCTTAGCACAAACATTCGACGTTTCTGCGGTCGCTGTTTTGCAACAGTCCACGCATCCCATTCCAATCTCGCATTATTGTGCTCACTGAAACTACAGTCCTTCCCAAAAATATTGACTGTGGGTTCACTTCACGTTAACAGTTCACATTTATAAGCAAATTCACAGTTTTTCGTGCGTAATATTGGCGTTTGGAGTACTTACCGCTGTTGAACGCTCAATACTAGCACTTCACTGTCCGTATCACAGTTTCACCTTCACAGTTTTTCACACCGTTTAAAGTAAGTTTCGATCAGTTCACAAACACTAATGTATTTCATTCAGTCTGAACTGGATTTTGGCTCGTACTGGATTTTACCAGGCTCTCGCACTAATTATCTCTTTTCATTTTCCACTTAGAGTCGTACTTGCCTTCAGATTTTTTGACTATACAATTGTATTTCCGTCTCATCTGAGGTAAGTCCCCATGTCATGTCTGCCCACTCATTGCGTACTTGCCCTCCAGAGCCAGGCTCGACTTCACAAAACTTTGCCTCTCGCATTATTGTACACATTTTATAATCTAGGCCTAGCGTGCAAGTTCCTAGATTAATGTTAGATTTGTGACTTTTGTTTACACGATAAATTCGTGCAAATCTCTGCCTTAGCAGATGGCAATATGTTTTAACAGTGCTTAGCGGTAGTCGTGTTTACTGATTTGCTTTTTACCTTGTCCACAACACATGAGGTACCTTGGGTGATGTACACATTGCACTCATATTGTTAAGTAAATTATGATTGAGCATATTTCAGGATCGGTATAGACATAAATACATGGAACAACATATACACTATAATATTGAATTTCATAAGTTGCATTACTACTACAGTTCAAAAATATTCATGACACACTAATGAAAAATTCTTTCATCATTACATACTGTTGAATTTTTTAAAAAATATTTTTTAAAGCATTTTTCAACATGAAATTTGTAAAATATTCTTAAACCTACGTTCATTTTTTTTTCTTCAAAATGCAATTGCTTAAAAATACTATTAATCCTTAACATCTACAAAATTGAATCGCACTAATCTTGTGTGCCTCATTGTCTTTAAATGTTACACAAAATCTGAACATTTACTCACAAAAAAAGTACACTATAAACTTAACCTACTACACACAAATGTAAACGTTGCTCTACTGAGCGAACTTCTTTAAGTCTTTGTATGGATAGAGTCCTTTAATCTCTTCCGATTCTACGTCACCCAACAAATAGCTACATCCATGTGGTATGTCTATGATTTTGTAGGGCCCGGAATACACCGGTTGCCATTTTTTATTCTTTTTCGCTAACAGAGATGACTTGGGATGAGTCCTTATTAGCACCAAGTCACCTGGTTGATACACTGTTACCTTCTTTATTTTCTTGTCATGCTTCTCCTTTCGGCGCTCCGTGCACCTCGTTAAGTTATTTAAAGTCTCAGCTATAATTTGTTCGTGAGGTACAACTTGTCGTGGTACAGTTGGTAATGGTGACAGCCAGCAGTCGGTTTCATTCTTTCCAAACATGACTTCTAGTGGAGTATAACCGGTAGCTGAATGTGGCAATCTATTATGGAGTTCCTCATAAGTCGAAACGTATTCTCCCCACTTGGTGTGGCGATTCGGAATGTAAGTTCTCATGAACCTGTTCAACTCCTTAAAGGTACGCTCTACAAGACTGCTCTCCGGGTGAAATCGAGCTACAAAAATGTGTTTAATACCTTGCTCTTGTAGAAACGTTTTCCATTTGAGACCAGTAAAATAGGTGGCATTATCGGATAATATGATCTGTGGTTTGCCAACATTAACAAAATAATCTGTTCGTAATTTCTGAATGAGGGGTGTAGCCGTTGAAGCTTTTACAGGATACAATTTTAGAAATTTGGAAAAAGCATCATATACAGCAAATACATATTTCACACCACCTCTGCCAGGGGGTAGTGGCCCTAGAATGTCAACAGAAACTAGTCGTAATGGTTTGTTAGGAACAACAGGGTTCAATTCACTTACAGTGGGCAGATTTGTAGATTTCGTCCTTTGACAAACTACACATGTCCTTACAACATTCTGAATTATTCTTTTCATATTCTTAAAATGACATTGTCTTGAGAGAAGTGCCCTACATTTTTCAATGCCCATGTGTCCCCACGAAAGGTGTACGTGCCAGATTAAATCACTGATACATACTTCCGGTACACAGATACACCACAAGTCCTTGTTAACATCCTTCCGGTAATATAATACCCTATTTTGCACAGAATAATGGCTACGTATCTGATTTCCACCCGAAGCTAGGAGTTCTTGTTTGAGTTTTCCCAAGGCGGGATCTTCGTCCTGTAAACTAGGCAGTTGCTTGCACGTCTGCAGGAACTTTTTTCGACAAGTAGGGTCTTTCATAACTAAAATTTTGTACTCTGTTGCCTGTTCTAGTATTGTTGTTAACTCAGGCAGACCTTGCGGCAACCGTGACAAAGCATCAGGTACTACGTTGTCACAACCTTTTATATACATTATTTGAAATTGATACTCCTGCAGAGCAAGCACCCACCTAGTCAACCTGTCGTGCATTAACTTGCATGTCAGCAAAAAACTTAAGGCCTGATGATCACAGAAAATTTTTACATTTTTTCAAAATTTTTACATTTTTTCCGTACACATAGTATCTAACTTCTTCATGGCCCATACTACTGCTAGTGTTCCGAGTTCGGTGACTGTATATGATCGTTCACAACTTGACAACACTCGGCTTGCGAAACCGATTATTCTTAAGTTCTTGTTTCCACCTTCCTCATCGATTTGGAATAAACAAGCGCCTAGTCCGACAGTGGAAGCGCCTGTAGCAAGGCAAAATTCTTTTGACATGTCAGGATGTGACAGTATATTAGCATTTAGAAGGGCTTGTTGTATTTGCTCAAATGACTGCTGGCACAGTTCATTCCATATCCAGGGTGTATTCTTTCTCAACAAGTTTAACAGGGTATAATAATTTAAAAGCTGGTCACATATGAATCGTCTGAAAAATGACACTAGACCCAGAAATGCCTTTAACTGTTTCTTGGTTCTAGGAGGAGGGAAGTTCTCAATTGCTGTCATTTTCTTCGGATCGGGCACAATACCTGTAGGTGATATTACATGACCAAGAAATTTTATTCTCTTCCTGCCAAATTTGGATTTGGCGAGGTTTGCTGTTACGCCTGCCTCAGAAAATCTTTTTAGTACGCATCTCAGCGTGTCCATGTGGCTTTCCTAATCGGGAGTAGCAATTAATAAGTCATCGACATACAACGTTACTCGGACCAACAAATCTGCTCCTAATACTTTATCGAGCGCTGCAATGAAGACACCTGCACTAACATTTAATCCAAATGGTAAAAGTTTAAATTGGTAACTTCTGCCGGCAAACACAAAGGCAGTGTACTTTCTTGATGATTCAGTTAGTGGGACTTGCCAATACGACGAACGCATATCGACAGAGGTCAGATATTTAACTCCATAAAACTTCTGTATCTGTTCATCCAGGTTTTATGGTCGCGTTCTGACAGGTACAATTATTTTGTTAATATCGCGCGCATCAAGCACGAGACGTATACTGCCGTCCGCTTTCGCTACGGCCACGAGCGGACTGCTGTACGGAGATAGAGATGGTTCAATTATCCCCCAATCGAGCATTTTTCTTATTTCCTTCGTAACTGCCTCCTTCTTTGACCACGGGATGGTGTAGTTTGCGTGACAGAAAGTATCGTGAGGTACCACTTCGATGTTGTAGGTGTAGCCCTCGATATATCCGGGTTTTTCCGAAAACACATTCTCGCAATCTGTGAGTAGTTGAGTCAGTTCGTTTTGTTGTGCTTCAGTCAAATGTTCTGACTCCCTGACTTTCATGGCTATCAGTTTCCTTTTTTCCTCTTTGTCTTCAGTAATAAAATCTTTAAAATATGCTTGTCTTGTACTTAAGTCAGAATATAAATTCATTACCTGTATTCCTTTGAACCTAGTCTGAAAGCTCCGGCAATATTTACCGTGCACTTCACGTGTCCTCAACAACGGCAAAATTACACGTCTACCCTCATTCATAAGGCTTACTTCCCCGCACAAGAGGTCGATTTTTGCATCCCTGTGACGTAAAAATTCCATCTTCAGGATGCAAGCAATACCTAATCCTTTAACTACTAGGAACGAGCTTTTCATTGCTTCATTTCCTACCGTAAACTCGACTTGCACCTGGTGCTTTATGATATGAGATTGTGCACCTATTGCACCTGTTACACGACAATTCTTCACTGGCAATACTGGTATTCTATTATTTTGACTCAAGTACTTGTAAAAATTTGCACTCATGACATTGGTTGACGCACCGGTATCGACTATTATCTGTATTGGTACTCCGTACATATCTGCTTGCAATATAGCCTGCACAACACTTTTGTCGGTTTGGTTACATTTCTGCGGTATGTCTACAAGTTCCTTTTCTATTTTTATTCCCACATTGTATCTCAACATACAAAGTTTATGGTTGTCATCCGTGAATGTGCCCTCACTACACCATCCTGCAGCCAACAACGGAGAGCGTATTGTGGCTGTGTTTAGCTTAACGGATGAGCATTAGTGGGTTGACAGTTGTCTGTCACTTCCACTAACCTCACATTGTGGTTCTGGTTGTTGTTGTTGCTACTATTGGGTTGGCCGCCCTGCCTCGCCGATGGCGTATTTTGATACTGTGTATGGCTCTGGTTTTGCGGTGGTCGGTTGTAACTTCCTGACATGTTCTGTGACGGACCTGGGTTGGCGTTCCATTGTGGCGCTGTATTTTGTTGCCACTGTGGTGTCGGTTCATTACAACCACGCCACTGGTTTCGGTTGTTCCGCCATTGCGGATTGCCGTTACCATTATATCCATTACTCATGCGTCCATCATGATGTCTCTTTCGATTATAACCGTTGCCGTTATAACCATTGCCGTTGTCTGTGCCTCGATTCTGTTGCCGGTGCTCTTGCTTATTCCCGTTACCATTTGGTACTAAGTTACTACCGTTACTGTGGCTGCCATTGTAATCGGCTTTTTGTTGATTACAGCCTGCATGGTTCCACTTGTTTTCGGTTTCCATATCTTCGATCAATAAGTCAACAGAATCCACTATTTCCATGAGTTGTTCTATATCGTATTCCGGCACATTGATGAAATATCTTTTAATTTCACTGGGCAACTTCATTTTTATTAATCTGATTATGTCACGATCGGACATTGGCTCGTCCCAGTACCTGGTTTTGTTTATATACTTTTCGAAATATTTGCGTAACGTTCGCATCTTAGGATTGTACTTTTCTGGACTGTACAACTCCTTTCGTAGTCTTTCTTGGACGCTATCGGACCAGAATTTTTGCAAGAATGCACCTTCAAACTGTTGCATCGTTAGACATTTTTCGGACACGTCGGTGGCCCACAGTGCCGCGTCACCTTGAATAAAGGAGACCACGAACTGTATTCTTTGTCTTTCCGTCCATGTCCTGGGAAACACATTCCTGAAGCTCTTAATAAATACCACAGGGTGGACATTTCGTTTTTCGCTATTGAAGGGTTGGAATGTCCTGTATTTTATTACACTGTCCTCTTTTTTGCACATCTGATTGCTACATTCTGTGACACTCATTACATCGTGATGTGCGCTGCACGGTATCGCATGTTGTTCGTGCTCATAATTCGCATTAGGTTGCGGTTGTGCACTCGCACCCTGCCTACCGTCAGCGTTATAATAGTAATCAGTACGCGGAGTCGGATTCATGATCTGTCCGCCACTGTTTACATTGCTTTCCAACGCAGACAGTCTCCGCGCGACCTCCTGTTGCCAATTTGGCAACTCCGCTGTCACACGGGATTTGATCTGTGTTAATTCGGCACGTTGTGCGGCAGAGCTAGCGTCAATATTTACACTCGCGACCGCAGTCGCTTGTTCTACAGCTGTTTTTACGTCGCTTTCAATCTTTGCAGATATCTCGCGATCCTTTACTTCTAGCCATTCATTTAATTCTTTTTCTACTTTTTGAGCTTGCACTTCCAAATATGCGTCAGTACTTTTCCGTGCATCTATCTCCACATTATCCACGCGGGTGGTTAAAGTTTGGACATTGTCTTCAAGCCTAGCCTGCGATATCTGTAATTTTTGCATCTCGCCGGCTAAGCTTTGCACAAGATCGGGTATTTCTTTGCAAGCGTCCCGCATCTCGGCAAGTTCGCTTTGGATACTGTCTAGCTTCGCTTCACTGCGCTGCTCTTGCTCACTGAGCTTTTGCATTAATTTTTTCTCCTGCTCACGTAGCATTTGAGCCAGTTTTTCGCCTCTTTCCCTATCTCTTTCTTCGAGCCTACGCAGAAATTCAGCAAAAGGGTGTGCAATCGGTGAGCATACTGGTGCCCCGCTTAATCTAGCACTCGATTGGCCCCCCTGCCCAGGCAGTGGAGTTGTTACTCTATTCCCATTCTGCTGTGGAGCGTCATTCACCGTCCACAGATCCTCGCCCCCCGCTCCGGAAATTATGTTATCTGAGGCGGTGGCTTGGGATTCGTTTACGTCTTGCAAATGACCCTCACTTTCCATATTAACAAAATTTTGTTCGTCTGGTACGGATGCTTTAGGTTGTCCTATCTTACCCATACTAAATTCACTTTAAGCCACGGACAAATCTTTAACACTGATACACACACGAATAATTATCCCCTCCAAAAATAAACATATAAATACACAAAACACCGAAGGTATCTCATGTGCACATGGGTACGATATTCCGCACAGAGCTACACAGGATACTTGCACAATAGGCCTTACCTTTATTTTTCTTTCTCGTAATCCCTTTTCTTTCCTACACATTTTCTTCTCCAGCTCTCCTCAGGGTGTGGTTTTGTTGTTGTACATGTAAAGGAATTCATATAGGCAATAATATTTTACAACAATTAGACACATACATAATTACATTCATTACAATTGAGTCAGATTTAGTAAATTTCGTATTTTCTTTGATCGGGCCCCAAAGTTGCGGCGCCAATCTCGCGTCCGTCGGCCGTCGTAATTTAATATATTATTATTGTTATTACTATTTTTTGATTGTTGCCGACTTACGTGGTGGGCCTTAATAAAAATGATATTTCATTTAATTTTGATTTTACGATTAAATGCTTTCCTGAAGTTCTCCTTTTTAACAACATTAATTTCAAATTATTTGTTACGTTAATGAATGTTAGACTCGCTGAATCTTAAAACATGAGCATATAAGTTGAACAATGTAATAAACTTTTCATATTAATTTCCTCGGCTAGTTAGTTCACTTTAAAGCAAGAAATCTTTAGTTATTGATTACAATTGCGGCCCACACACGCGCGAGAGTATTTTTCTTACCTCCGTTAACCATTGTATTGTAGTCGGAGTCCTGGCTCTGGCTCTCGGCTATGGTACTGAAAATAAGAATCTTAAGGCTACGTATTTCTGCAACTTCGTGCGGCTGTGGAGAAAAATTAGTATTATGTTAATAGCTTCCGCAAATTTTTCATGAGTTAATATCGCCGCGTAATGGCGTCGTTGGCTGCATCGGCCGCTGCGATTGTTGAACTGTAAATTACTTGAATGCAGGTTAATTCAAGGAAGGCGGACATGAAATCGGGATCACCTCTTACAAATTAAAAGTACACAATAATATTAAATCAGTATATATATATAATCTGCTTAACTCATACAAATATGCTTACATTTGCAAGCACTCGCAAGATGTCCGTCTATACACAATCAAGTCAAGAGAAGAAGTGAAGACGACTAAAAAATTAACAAAAGAGCGTATCTTGTCGTCTCTTTAGATTACTTTGTTGTAGTTATTTGCATTCGAAACTTAGACAGAGAAATTATTGTTTTACGGCTACATGTTAAAAATATATTATTCAATTTTTAAATGTCTCTTCTTTATAAATACTGTTTTTTAAGTCTTTTCGTAATATAGCACTGGGGACGCTATAAGGTGTGGTTAAATTTAATGGCGCTAAACTTCTAACTTGTTATTTACAGATCCCCAGACTCCGACTTCACAACATTTTTGCTAAAGCTAGAGAAGGCTCTTGGTTCACTTTATAGGAAATACAAAAAGTTAGTTATATGTGGTGACTTCAACATTAATTGTAAAAGTGATTGTGCAAGGAAAAGGATGCTGTTAGACCTCCTTAATTCATATAATCTTATGCAAACCGTATTCTTTCCAATGAGAGTGCAAGGGAACAGTAGAACAACCATAGACAACATTTTTGTTCATTTCTCATTACTAGAAGGACATTCTGTTAGCAAAATGGTGAATGGCCTTTCAGATCATTATGCACAAATTTTAACTCTAAAAGATTTTTGTGCTGCAACACATGTTAAACATAGTTATCAACGGTTTAGGAAAGCTGATCCAGTTGCTGTAGAGACCTTTGTAACCCTTATCAAGGAACAAGAGTGGCAAGTGGCGCTGATACAGTAGATGATAAATATAATGCTTTTCTGAAGACTTTTCTCGTGCTCTTTGAAAGTTGCTTTCCGTTAGAACGTTCAAAACAGGGTACTAGCACAAACGGGCAGCCTGGGTGGCTGACTAGAGGGATAAGAATATTTTGTAGAACAAAGAGGCAATTATATCAAAACGTTAGAAACAGGCAAAATCTAAATGCAGCAGCCCACTACAACCAGTACTGTAAGGTGCTTAAAAATGTTATTAGGAAGGCAAAAAGTATGTGGTATGCAGATAGAATAGCTAAGTCTCAGGATAAAATTAAACCATATGGTCAGTCGTAAAGGAAGTGGCTGGTCTGCAGAGACAGGTCGAGGATATAGAATCAGTGCGCAGTGGGAATGTCCGTGTTACTGATAAGTCGCGTATATGTACAGTATTTAATAATCACTTTCTGAATATAGCAGGTGAACTAAACAGAAACCTGGTCCCAACAGGTAATCACATAGCGCTCTTAGAAAAAAGTGTTCCGAGACTGTTACCTGAAATGCTCCTCCATGATACTGACAAGAGGGAGATTGAGTTAATGATTAAATCACTAAAGACCAAGAACACTCATGGATATGACGGGGTATCTAGCAGAATACTGAAGTATTGTTCTATGTATGTTAGCCCAGTTCTTAGCCATATCTGTAACTTTTCCTTTAGGAGTGGTCGGTTTCCTCACCGATTAAAGTACTCGGTAGTGAAGCCACATTATAAAAAGGGAGACAGGGATAATGTTGACAATTTTAGACCTATTTCTATGCCATTGGTGTTTGCTAAAGTTATCGAGAAGGTTGTATATACAAGGTTACTGGAGCATTTAAATTTACATAATTTACTGTCAAATGTACAGTTTGGTTTTAGAAATGGTTTAACAACCGAAAATGCTATATTCTCTTTTCTCTCTGAGGTTTTGGACGGATTAAATAAAAGGTTGCAAACGCTAGTTTTTTTCTTTGATTTAACGAAGGCTTTTGACTGTGTTGACCACAAAATATTACTGCAGAAGTTGTACCATTATGGAGTTCAGGGGAGTAGCTTACAATTGGTTCGCCTCTCTCTTTAAGAACAGAAAGCAGAAGGTAATTCTCCGCAATATTGAGAGTGGTAGTGATGTTCAATCCCAATGGGGCACTCTTAAGTGGGGCGTTCCCTAAGGGTCGGTGCTGGGGCCACTGCTGTTTCTTATTTATATAAATGATATGCCTTCTAGTATTACAGGTGATTCAAAAATATTTCTGTTTGCTGATGACGCCAGCTTGGTAGTGAAGGATCTTGTGTGTAATATTGAAACAGTATCAAATAATGTAGTCCATGAAATAAGTTTGTGGCTTGTGGAAAATAATTTGATGCTAAATCACAGTAAGACTCAGTTTTTACAGTTTCTAACTCACAATTCAACAAGAACCGATATTTTGATCAGACAGAATGGGCATATTATAAGCGAGACGGAACAGTTCAAGTTCCTAGGCGTTTGGATAGATAGTAAGCTGTCGTGGAAAGCCCACGTCCAAGATCTTGTTCAGAAACTAAATGCTGCTTTATTTACCATTAGAACAGTATCTGAAATAAGTGACAGTTCAACACGAAAAGTAGTCTACTTTGCATATTTTCATACACTTATGTCGTATGGGGTAATTCTTCTGATTCAAAAAGGGTATTTTTGGCTCAAAAACGGGCTGTTCGAGCTATATGTGGTGTAAGTTCGAGAACCTCTTGTCGACCTCTATTCAGTAGTCTGGGAATTCTGACATTGCCCTCACAGTATATATTTTCTTTAATGTCGTTTGTCGTTAGCAATATTAGCCTTTTCCCAAGAGTTAGCAGCTTTCACTCAGTTAATACTAGGCAGAAATCAAATCTGCATGTGGAATGCACTTCCTTGACTCTTGTGCAGAAAGGAGTGCAGTATTCTGCTGCATCCATTTTCAATAAGCTACCACAAGAACTCAAAAATCTTAGCAGTAGCCCAAACTCTTTTAGTCTCAACTGAAGAGTTTCCTCATGGCTCACTCCTTCTATTCTGTCGAGGAGCTCATGGAAGAGCTAAAAAATTGAGCAAATTCCAGTGTTACAGTGTTGATTTTCTTTATTTAAACTTAAGACTTATCGCCTGAATATCGTTTTTATATTTCATTTTATCTGTTTCTACTATCGTGTTATAATTCCATGTATTGACTCGTTCCATGACCATGGAGACTTCTCCTTAATTTGTTCCCACGGAACAATAAATAAATAAATAAAATAAAAATAAAATCGCAGGCGCTCCTGTCTGTGATGCAGCGTCAAGAGTAACCGCAGCCACGGTCTCCGAGCTGATAGTCCATGCTGCTGCAAACGTCGTCGAACTGTTCGTGCAGATAGTTGTTGTCTTGCAAACGTCTCCATCTGTTGACTCAGGGATCGAGACGTGGCTGCACGATCCGTTACAGCCATGCGGATAAGATGCCTGTCATCTCGACTGCTAGTGATACGAGGCCGTTGGGATCCAGCACGGCGTTCCGTATTACCCTCCTGAACCCACCGATTCCATATTCTGCTAACAGTCATTGGATCTCGACCAACGCGATCAGCAATGTCGCGATACGATAAACCGCAATCGCGATAGGCTACAATCCGACCTCTATCGAAGTCGGAAAAGTGTTGGTACTCATTTCTTCTCCTTACATGTGGCATCACAACGACGTTTCACCAGGCAACGCCAGTCAACTGCTGTTTGTGTACGAGAAATCGGTTGGAAACGTTCCTCATGTCAGCACGTTGTAGGTGTCGCCACCGGTGCCAACCTTGTCTGAATGCTCTGAAAAGCTAATCATTTTCATATCACAGCATCTTCTTCCTGTCGGTTAAATTTCGCGTCTGTAGCACGTCATCTTCGTGGTGTAGCAACTTTAATGGCCAGTAGTGTAATATAACCAAGAGAAGTTCAGTGGTATCAAACATAGGCCTTAACTGGAAGACGGAATTTCTGACGATGTTCGTTTGGGTCACAAAATGGTATGGTACTGAATCATGGACTGTGTGAAAACCGGAATGGAGGAGAACCGAAGCGTTTGAGATGAGGTAGTAATGAAGAATGTTGAAAATTAAATGGACTGATAACTGATAAGACAAGGAATGAGGAGGTTCTCCAGAGTAGCGGGGAAGAAAGGAACATGCGGAAAAATTGACAAGAAGGAAGGACAAGATTGTACCAGAGGAAGCTGCAGAGCGTAAAAACTGCAGGGGTAGACAGAGATTGGAAGACATCCAACAGATAATTGAGGACGTCTGGTGCAAGTGTTACTCTGAGATGAAAAGGTTAGTGAGTTGAGCCCTTGACATTCATACAGCTGCTTATGTTTTATCCAAAGATTTCTTTAATTTTTCTGTAGGCGACATCTGTCTTGCTAATACTCACACGTGGGTCAACCCTGTCCATTCCTGATTTGGCAATGCTCACTTTCTGTTAATTTAATTTTTCATACGTCTTTATTTCCTTTTATCTGCACCTTTTGCTGAATTTTTTACATTTTCTCTATTCGTCAATTAAAAATATATACTTTTATTCAATAAAAGCAAAGTAGACGTCATAATTTGGTAGATATAATGGTTAAAAGTTACTTCTTTAATCTTAGCTGCCACACTCTGTATGAATGCATTTGTCCGCGATCGGGAAAGTAACAGCGCGTAAATCCGTGGATTTGGCTATTTGTTTACTTGAATGGCGTGTTTACCACACAAAGAAAACAGTTGAGACTGTCGTGTCTGTAAGGACACTAGTGGTATTTAACTTCGGCTGAAATTACAGAGTGGGCATTAGTGCAGATAGCTGAATTTTGTTGATGGACTCGGCTACGGTCCTACTGAAAGCAACACTACTGCGTTCATCTAAGAAATCAGAATGACCGCGCCGGAATGAGTAAATAGTATCCCCAGAAGACGAGCACAAGCACTGAATTATGTTGTACGAACACAAACATAATTAAACTTAGGCCGCCATTTGCATTCGAAACAGATTGAATGTTCTTGATCATTGAGACAGACAAATCCTGAGTGGAGGTGAATGGTAATCACACTGTTTCAGGGAAGACGAGTTGCTAATAAAAATAATCGTGGACACTTTTAGCCGCACAGTTGCTGTAAAATGCAATTCCCGGCTTGGAATGTTATCTATTGCACGTAATGAATATGTTCACCTAAAATGGTGAATGGTTCACCAGTAATTTTTTACTTTCAGACTGATACTATGACCCACTTTGAACAATAAGTTATCGACAGTAATATTAAAAAACATTGTATCATGCAACAAAACTGTTTCGACTGCACGCTTTCTCCCGTATTCTCGATTTATTAACACATAAAGTGGTAGAGAACAGAGCAATAATAGCGTCATCACATCACATGACATATTTCTGGTGGCCAATGGGTTATACGACTTTGTACAATTTGCAGCCTTCTCTTTGCTTTCAGCAGAATTCTTTTCCTTCTCCATTTGAAGCAAATCTACTTCAAAACAGTTTTGTTTTTAAGTTATCACTTTTTCGACTAGTTTACGGTATCCTCCATCTTTTCCATTGTTTTGCTAGTCTTTTCATCCCTACGTACTACTGCCTCCAACATCTTCTATAATCTGTTTTGCCTAGTCTATTATCTGTCTTCCTCTACTATTTTTCGCCTTTGCTGCTTCTTACAGCCCCATATTAACTGTTATTGGATGTCGTAGTAGATGTTCAATTAACACGTTCCTTCATCTGGTAAGGATATACCGCAAATGTGCATAGCCACAACGAATATTATGTGCAGGAGATATCGTTAGCTTCTTCTTAGGCGTCAACAGCCATCAGACCGCCGAACAATTGAAAACTGAGGCTTTTTGGAGAGTTCGATGTGCACTGCGGAATATGGAAGTCAGCATGAACAAACGCGACTTGAAGGTTGCAACAACTAATTGTGGACCGCCAGTTTCCTCGTTCATTGGTTCAGAGCTACTGTAAATTTCAAACCATTCTGTATTCCACCCGACACGTCAGATTATCAGCTGATTTCTAGCCATGTATCGGAATCAGCTGATTAGTGCATAACTGAATGATCACATAAATAAATATTTATTTTTTTAATTTAACAGATGATACTGGCAAAATTATTGTGAACTGGCGTAAATTTATTGTGAGCTGTTAAAAATTAACTGTTAATTCTCACAAGTGTCTTGTGAAGTATTAGAAACGTATTGCGAAATGTTTCAAGTGATTGTGAAGTGTTATATATGTACTCCGCAACCTTTCTGAGGCAAATAAGAGACTAGAGTACCAACATCCGTTACAATTTCACAGATGACACCGAAATACGAGAAAGCTGGTGCTGTGACTGTTACTGTAAGGTTATTACAACAACGGTGGTGTTTAAGCTTCGGGCAGTTGAAGTTCTTGGGATCGGTGAGGACATTTGACATGTAGTAAATCAGTTAGTGGACAAATTGGATAAGACGTGGTGTTTCTGAAAACGCAAATTTATATTCCATTACAGAAGTTGGCGTTTGGAGCATTTGTAGGCTTCTGTTCTAATATTTTCTCTTACCAGTTAGTTTACCTGTTTCAGAATTGGGTCGCTGTCCCTTTTCGCTACTACATACAATTTGATCTCCCATGTGGCTTACGAAGTGTCTCACTTGTCTGTCAGTCGATATGGAATGTCAGGGTTTGAGCTCAATAGAGATGCAAAGATGCAAAGCTGGTACTTTTTGCCGATGATAGAAGTATAGCTATCACACCCAACAGACAAGAATTAACTGGTGAAATTGTAAACTTTTTTTTTCAGAAAATCATTTAGTCATTCTCTGCAAATGGGCTCTCATTAAACTTTGACAAAACACAGTATATACAGTTCCACACAGTAAATGGAATGACACCATTAATAAATATAGACTTCGATCAGAAATCGGCAGCTAAGATAGGATATTCAAAATTTCTAGGTGTATGCATTGATGAGGGGTTGAACTAGAAAAAACACACTAAGGAACTGCTGAAACGTTTGAGTTCAGCTACTTGTGCTATTAGGGTCATTGCAAATTTTGGAGATATACATCTGAGTAAATTAGCTTCTCTGCTTTCGTATGGCATCATATTCTGGGGGCATCATAATCTGGGGTAACTCATCGTTAAGTAAAAGAGTATTCATTGCACAAAAGCGTGTAATCAGAATAATTGCTGGAGCTCATCCAGTATCATCCTGCAGACAATTATTTAAAGAGCTAGAGATCTTCACTGTAGCCTCACAACATATATATTCACTTATGAAATTTGTTATTAACAATCCGAACGAATTCAAAAGTAATAGCAGTGTACATAGCTACATCACTAGGAGAAAGGGTGATCTTCACTACTCAAGGTTAAATCTAACTTTGGCTCAGAAGGGAGTAAATTATGCTGCCACAAAAGTCTTTGGTCACTTACCTAATAGCATCAAAAGTCTGACAGATAACCATATAGCATTTAAAAGGAAATTAAAAGAATTTCTTAATGGCAACTCCTTCTACTCATTAGATGAATTTTTGGATATAGTAAGTGGGTATTTTCCCCAACGCCCACAAAAAAAAATATTGAGTGTCATGTAATATTTTGTGTAATGTAATATCTTGTATAGACACCTTTTATTAACCTGACATTTTCCACATCATTACGAAGTGTCGTATTCATGATTTATGGAACAAGTACTAATCTAATCTAATCTACTATCTGCTGACTACGAAGGCAGAGTTCAATGAGAAAGCGAGTGATGATTTTTCTTGGAATATGAAGTGCATTGTGGCTCCCAGTTTTGTTAATCTGCTCTGACAGTACGTAAAAAACAGTTCTCGTTATCCTGAAGAATGATGTGATCACTACAGTGTTGTAATGTGCATCGTCCTACGTGCTGTTGCACTCCTCTGATCCCTAAAATGACTTGTCCAGCCAGTTATAGAGGGACCCACAGCTTAAAGTGTACTTCGAATCACGGAGCAACTCGGCACGCTTCACACTGACAAAATATTGCCACAGGAGAAAGAAGAGATAAGTGGCAGATAAAGATAATGGGACTGACCAGGGACCGACTGCGAGACTTTTGGATCCTCCGTCTCGTACTTATCATTTTTTTTTTCTCTTCTTCAAGAAAATGAATTTGTTTCTTATTACTTAGCATGAAGAGAAATTGCAATAAACATATGTATTGCTTCTTCATAAGAATCTAATTTATTCTTTAGTCTTGATAAAAGAAACAATTGCACTTCAGTTAAATAAATTCCATAATTAAAACAAATTATTGTTATTTTGAAACTTCTTGGCAGATTACAACTGTGTGCCCGACCGAGACTCGAACTCGGGAGCTTTGCCTTCGCGGGCAAGTGCTCTACCATCTATTTTTTTATTCCACAAAAACAGTAACAAAAATGGCTACAATGAAATGACATAAATGAGGTGACAGATAATTGCAGTCATAAATTACAGCATTCAAAAAAATGAGTATTTAGCAGTAGCACAATTTAGCACCTTCACTGTCACCTTCAACTGGTGGCAGATCAGCATGCACATTTTCTTCTTCTGCAGCCGGTTCCTCATCATCATTTCCCAGACCCAAATTAATCATTCAGTAAATCCTTGATGTGTGTTCCTTCCAGGGTAAAATACGAGGACAGAAGAGCAGTCCCGAACAGCGACATAGCAAAATACTTCACTGCCTTGTTATTTTTGTCAGTTTCAGCCTTCTAAACGCATCCTTAAGGAGTTCAAGATCTTCCTTTATATCAGACACCAAATGTTTGTCGCCATATTCTTGTACCTGCTGTACTACTGATTTATTTTTCATGTGTGACTTGCAGGTGAGGTTAGGGTCGGGAACGTGACCCAACCCTTTCCCTCTCTACTAGGAATCCAGTTCCTAACCTATACCCATTCTGTTGAAGACAATTCGGAGCATGTTACCATATTTCTTATTGTGATTCTGATATTTAAGTATTTTCCCGAATTCATTTTCCATATGCAACTTGTATTCAATATGTTCATCGCTCCCAATATTGTTAAAAACATAACTTGTATATTTGCCCATTAACCAAATCACTGCGTTATTTTTTGCCTGAGGGTAGTAACTTTCCTCTGGTCTGAAGAAAATGTTAGTCGGTACATTGATTGCTGAAGTTCTTGTTATTTGAGCAATTTTCTCCATGGTCCACCTCCAGATGATAATCCGATCTCCACATGTGTAACGATGAGGCACACTATCAACGAGGTTGCATTTACTGCAGAGGTTAGTGTCACTTAAACCGATGGCAAAGAGACGCTCATTAGTGCTGATGATGTTGTTGACTACCTTGTACCACGCTCTTCTCACGTCAGACGAAAGAACATCACTACTGATATTTTTCCAGACCACATTCCATTCTATTCCAGCATATTTAGTTTCTATGTTATTTTTCCTTTCATGTTTCCGTCTTTCAGCTAAAGTCGCCTTTGCTGTAACGTTTTTGAAAAGCTTTTTACTGAGATAACTTAGTTCAAGATAATACTCCCTAATGTGTTTCAGCTTAAAACTTATTTTTTGTATATTTATCGGCGGCTCTACACTTTCTGGCCTGACAATATCGTGTAGTTTTGCTGTAATGCACCCTGGATCATTACACATTATGCTCCATGTTCGTTTGACATACAATGCCATAGCTTTTGACTTGATGTCGGTTAGCCCATTCGTCCGTTGCTTGGATCCAAAACTGCTGTCTTCACCGGCACTCGAAACAATTCCCCTTTCCACAAGAACTTTGCTAAGGTGAACATGATCGTTTTCGCCACCATTGATGGAATGGGGAGAAGCTGTGCTATGTAGTATGCCTTGGATAAAATATACGTGTTGATAAACAGTATTCTCTGGGACTGGTCTATGCTACGTTGACAGTTTTCAATCAAAGCTTCCTTGATTTTCCTTGCCACCTCCCGCCAATTTATTGCTTTCATTTTTAAAAGGGAAGTTGTCAATGCCATTCCAAGAGCTTTGTGTTCATTAACATGGTTCGCCCACTCAATGCACAAGTTCGCAAGTCGCTTTATTTTTAGAAATTTACTTTTATTTTCATTTACCCTCGCACCTGATGCGGAACAGTATTTTGCAGGTATCATCTCTAGTTGTGTCACATCTGTTTGATCTCTGATGATTACGCCTACATCGTCCGCGTAAGCACCTACCACGGTCTTTGTTCCTTGAATGGTAATGCCTGTCATCCTGTGCTGTAGCTGTCTCAAGAAAGGTTCCAGCGATATAACGAACAGGAGCATGGATAAGGGGCTTCCTTGGGTAACACCCCTTTTTATTTCAATTTTTTTTGTCAGTTAACAGTTAACGGAGATTTGTTCAGTAACACCCATTGCCATGTACTGGATGATGTCGATGGTTTTTGGCAGGAAGTCCATTTGGCGCATTCTCTCTATCAGGTATTTGTGATTAACTTGATCAAATGCCTTATGGAAGTCTATGAAAAGCAGTCCACATTTTATGTTACTTGCCAGCGCTAGCGCAATGACATCGCGATACAAAGCCGCAGTTAGTTAAGTCGTCCTTCTAAAAGCACAAGTCTGCTGTTGGCCTATGATGTCAGCGGTGCATGGTGCAAAGCGTTTGTTAATCACTCGAGCTATAATTTTATAATCTGAATTTAAAAGCGAATTGGCCGTAGGTTGTTTATTTTTTCCAGCCTCTGTTCTTCGGGATCAACACGATTTTGCATTGTTTGAACTCTGCAGGGACTGGCTTTCCTTGTAAGACTTCATTGACAATTTCGGGGAACTTTTCTCCTATTAGGGTCCAAAATCGTTTATAGAATTCAATGGGCAGTCCGTCAGGTCCTGGAGATTTTCTGCTAAATTTTTCGATACGTAAATACAGTCAATTCTACTACAGGAATTCGCAACAATATGAGTGAAGTTCACCATTGTTTGGTATTTTATTTCCTACGCATCTTTTAATTTTAAATCAACAACAAAACGTCTCAAGTCAGTTGAGTAATTGAAGTTGGGGATTTGATCCTTTTGACTCAATACACAATTAAAATCTCCCCCTATTATAAGTTGGAGGGGGTTTTTCCTCAGTAAATAAATTACTCTTTCATTAAAGAATGTGGCTCTTGCAGCTCTATTACTGCTGCCAGAAGGATATAAATTGACTATAGTAACTCCTGCTACATTTATTCCAATACCTCGCCCCGATTCTAATTTATCAACGTCATGTACGGGGATGCCTTCTCTAACTAAAATGGCCGTGCCAACATTCGTTTCAGTGGAAATATTGTAAAATTCAACGTAATTGGAAAAATTTAATTGTGGGAATACCACTTCCTGTAGGAGAGCAATATCCGTCGCTGACTCATACAGAAACTGCTTCAGAGCAGCTATTTTAACATCCGACTGTATCCTATTAATGTTTAACGTGGTAATCGTATATGACAGTAACATAGGGGAGTGACCTTTTTTCCCGCTAGTCTATCATTTCATGCCACTCCATGCCGGATACTTCCTGAGAATCTGACTGGAGACCACCGTCACGGTTTGCATTAGAACCTTTCTTTTTACTTTTCTTGCGGTTTGCATTGACACTGGCCTTCACCGAATGTCTGCTCCGCCCACACCCTGAGTGGTTTTCCAACGAGGGCGGCGTCGGTGGATCTGAGGGGCAGTCGTGTGCCACCATCTCGTCTGCCAAAGGCGGCGCAGAAGCAGTTTGCAAACATTCTTCCAATGCCCCATCACTTCTATGATCACTTTCGTTTGCTGTTTGTGTGTTATTGCTGTAAAACTCCGCTTCTTCGTCTTGGGATTTGGGCTGTGACGTGGCCTGTTGTTGACAATCACTCGCTACCTCGTCATGTCTGCTTTCAGCTGCATCCGCGATTGAATCTGTGTGCATTGATTGACGTACGGGCACTGCAGCGCGAGGTTGTGGCGTCACCAAGAGCAGCGCATTGCCGTCTACTGGCGCGTCCAGCGCTACAGAGTGGGACTGTGATGTCACTTCGACCTGTTCGGGTGATGGTGGCGTATTCGATTTGTCCAGTAATGTACTTGACTCAGAGTTCGAATCTATGCTGACAATATTGTCCGAAACAGTTTCCAGCACTGTTTTCTGAAGGTCACCTACAGCTTTCAGCGACAGGTTGATAGCTTCTTCATCTGTGCTACTGCCGTCACAAGTTCGACGTCTCTTGTTAGTGGCTATACTACTTTTTCCAGCCGGATTATCTACAGTGTCTTTCTTGAGTAAAGGTGGAAATGCTTCAAGAGTATTTTGTGGCCTGTCGTCTACATTCCCCGTAATGCTGGAAACTTCACCACCCGTCATACGATTTTCGGTCACAAGATCAGCCAGTGATAATCTTTTACGCTATTGTAAATTATTCTGCAATACAAACACCTTTTTTGTGGACAGTTTTGCAGGAGATGCCCACTTTCATTACATATATGACAAGTCAAAGTTTGTCCATTGTATATAACGTGCGCTGTGTAGCCACAAACCAAAATATGAGATAGAATGTTTTGTTTGACATGCATATCGACAGAACGAACACCACTAAAACATTGCAATCTATGCTGGCTTGCCCATCGTTCATTACGAATTTGCCTGATGTCACCGTATTTAGATAATGCGTCTTTTAAGTAGCAGTTTTCTACCTCAGGGGGCAAATTAAATACTCTGACTTGTTTATAATCAACATCAGCATTTGAAATGGTAACTGTACTCACCGAATTATCGCGATGGCGGAATTCAGCTTTTTCTTCAAATTTCTGCTAAATCCGTTCCAGCGCCAACGGGGAAAGCAGCTTCACAAAAAAGCAGTATTGCTCCAATTCATAATAAGCAGTGTGCGTCTGATCCGAAGTGATGCCAATAACGTCAACGATCCAGTCATGAGTTTCTAGTGAACTTGGCTGAACATTACGGGTTGTTTTGTCAAATCCAAATATTAGGGTAAGCTTTCTGGGAAACATGGTTGCCATGTCAGCAGTAAACAGCTCGCGAAGACAAGGAAACTAAAATGCTGCATCACCACAATCACAATTTTACACAACACTGTTACGCAGAGTCATAAAATCCAAACAGAAGCGCCACAGCGCGTCCGCTCAGGACGGCCGCAAAAGCCGATATTCTGGTCCCAGATAAACGAAACTTTTGTGTAATTGCTTGTCAAAAGGCTATGAACGATAATGGACACCGCTCAAAGTATAACAGTCTGTAATACAACCATATTTTTAAATTATTTCACAATGCGAACCAAACTGCGATCTCTGTTTTCGTTGCTAAGCAGAGATACTATCTGAGCTACCGAAGCACGACTCAGGACCGTTTCTCACAGCTTCTATTATTATTTTGCTTCAGATAAGTGAATCTTCATAGAAAAGGAACTTTTTCTTTTCGCCTGCGTTCTCTAAAAAGAGAAAATAATATAAATAATAGAATATATCCGGTTCTGCCTTGTATTTTCATGTTCGCAGAGAAAAAAAATAAGCAAAGAAAGTATGGCTAAACAAATTGATTCTTCTTTGAAACTGATACACACTGTGGAATTAATGTGAATTGAATGGCAAATCACCAACATAAAGTATTTTAAACAGAGCTGAAATCAAATGCAAAATATGTACTGAACGCAGTTACACAAATTACGAACGCCGATACAGTTCAGCGTGATGTTTATCCATCTTCAATATTTTTAGCAGCAGAAGTTATATTATGCTCCAATTTTACTGCATTATTAGC
This sequence comes from Schistocerca americana, assembly GCF_021461395.2. Lineage (NCBI taxonomy): Eukaryota > Metazoa > Arthropoda > Insecta > Orthoptera > Acrididae > Schistocerca > Schistocerca americana. Next base: position 1,087,984,657 of record NC_060119.1, on the reverse strand, counting down.
CTATTCCTTGCCTAGGAAATATTATTTTTAACATATTGTCAAAATTAGTCTTATAATCTTCATACAAATCAAATCTAGTATAATACTTATTTTCCTTAATTGATTGCCGGCCGAAGTGGCCGTGCGGTTAAAGGCGCTGCAGTCTGGAACCGCAAGACCGCTACGATCGCAGGTTCGAATCCTGCCTCGGGCATGGATGTTTGTGATGTCCTTAGGTTAGTTCGGTTTAACTAGTTCTAAGTTCTAGGGGACTAATGACCTCAGCAGTTGAGTCCCATAGTGCTCAGAGCCATTTGAACCATTTGAACCTTAATTGATTCTGTTCCTATTCATGGATCAGATAGTTGACAAAGCTGCCGACAGCCACATTTTACTAACGTGTAGCATCTGAAGAACCGGTATCTTTATCTCCTGTAATACAGCAATGCCACGGATTTTCCACTGTTTGCCGCAACGACTCAGGATCAATTCCACGAAGGTCGTCATCATTTCCAGTATCTATCAACATCTGAAATTATCCAGTGGTTGTTAATGTCTGAACGTCCTCTTCGGCTTATATTTCAGTGGCCCAGTCCTGTGCACCTGAGGTTTTATCTCCATTTCTCTCTCAACCTGCGGTTGTCGGCATGTTTGTTCTTTTACTTGAGCTGATAGAGACCTCAGTTTCAGCTTCCGGATGATTTAGTCTTCTTTTTTTGTCCTTACAGGATGTTGCAAACACCACATTCAGATCCATTGTTTCCTCGATATGCATGTCACTCGGCACGGATTTCGGTAGCAGAACACCAGAGTTATTCTTCTTTTCTGTAGGCCCATTTTCTGCTGACTAGACTCGGTGTGTCCTAACTCAGCGTTCCGTTCTAAGTTTTCAGTCCGTGACACTTTCTCACTCTCCGTTTCCTGGATGTTGTTTGTTCCACAGTCGGGGGTTGCGCTGTGTCGCAGGAAGCGGCCGCATACGTCACCCATATGTTTACAACATCGGCCGCGCGCTGAACCGCGTCCCTGGACGGTGGCTGGGCCACGTGCCGCCGCGACTATTCAGCACGCGCTTGCTCAGTGGAGTTGCACATCGCACTCATTCTAGGTTGTCCATCGCAGGGAACTAGTGTACGATATCAAGTTACATTTACTAGTGGCGGGACGTATTTCAGTAGATCAATGTTAACTTGCCCAACTCCATTCATAACAGGCACGGAAAATCAGTTACCACGCGTCTCCTCATAAACAGAAATTACTCGCCCATATTCACTTCAAAATTGTCTTACATAATCACATGGGATTTGAGAGTGGAGCTCGAATATCCTTACGGTGCACAACCCTAAACCAGCATAAGTTATTTGAACTTCACAATATTTCCATCTGCACGTGTAAAAAACATAGTGCCCTTGTTCATCAGTTACAAGATTAGAAATCTTTAAGCTTCATATAGGCAACAGTGGCGAACTGCGACAGTTATACACTAACAATGTCAGCCGGCCGCTGTGGCCGAGCGATTCTAGGCGCTTCAGTCCGGAACCACGCGGCTGCTACGGTCGCAGGGTACAATCCTTCCTCGGGCATGGATGCGTGTGATGTCCTTAGGTTAGTTAGGTTTAAGTAGTTCTTAGTCTAGGGGACTGATGACCTCAGATGTTAAGTCCCATAGTGCTTTAGAGCCATTTTTTGAACAATGTCATCTGAAGAAATTCTAACCTCCTCAACAACAAAACTGTAAAACTCACACATTCATGGTCAAAACAACAATTTAATATTTTTTTAAACAACAACCACTGATTTTAAATTATTGCAGAAAGTTTTCTTTATGCTATGTTGATATATTGTTTGAACTTCTTTTATACATAAATTAGAGAAGCGAAACAGCAGTGACAAAGGATTTAAGTTATTTCCTAAAATACGAATTCCACGTCTATTACAAGGCAGTGAACGTCTCGTATTTATGTTAATGAAATGAGTGATTTGTTCAAATTTTGTGTGGATGGAAGTGCTTTGTCCTACTTTTTCTTAATTAAACTGTATACATAATGAATTAGACACCAAATCCTAAAATATCACTTTCTTGTTATAGTTAAAAATATTTTCAAAATAACAAAGAGAACCAATACCAATCAACGCTTTTCCTCAGTTGCACTCTCATACGTAGTCTCAGAAAACGGCAAGCGAAGTCTTTCGACATGCCAAGTCACCCTCGGTCTACCAACGGCCCTGTCTAAGAGGCCGTCGGAGCTGATTGAGGATCATGGCATCCTCTTGCCCTGGGAGTGGGAAACTGCTCGTAAAAGGCACATGAATAAACAATGATCAAAGGTACGAGCATCAGTAAGACAATGGAGACCACTACATTAAAGAGTCATCCGGTGTATACGCAGGACACCTGGTCTATAATTAAAAATTGTCATGATGAGCTCTCCATTGGCAGAAGACTCCAGATTAGTCTCCTATTCCGATTTCCAGGAGGGGACTGCCAATTTGGAGGTGACCGTGAGAAAAAGATGGAATAACCAACGAAGAGACAACCTTCTACGAGTCGGAGCGTCGAATGTCAGAAGTTTGAACGTAGTACGAAAACTAGAAAATCTGTTAGGTGAAATGCAAATGATCATTTTAGATACAGTGATGCTCAGTGACGTGAAATGGAAAGAAGACACAGATTTCTGATCCGACGAGTATAGGGTAACATCAACAGCAGCAGAAAATGGTATAACGGAGGTGGAATTTGTTACGAACAGGAAGGCAGGTCAGAGAATGAGCTCCTCCGAACAGTTTAGCGATAGGGTTGTTCTCATCAGATTCGGCAGCAAACCAAATCCGACATCGATAGTTCAGATGTACACGCCAACGTCGCAAGCAGCAGATAATAGAGAACTTATATGAAGATATTGAAAGGGTAATTCAGTATATATAGGGAGATGAAAATCTAATAGTAATGGGGGAGTCGAACGCGATTGTAGAGGAAGGAATAGATGAATGGGTCGCGGGAGAATATGGGCTTGGCAGTAGACATGACAGAGGAAAAAGACTAATTCATCATCATCAGTGTTCTGCCTAAAGGCAGGTTTTCACATGGTAGTTCTCCAGGCTGTCCGGTCTTCTGCCATCCTCCTCAGGTCTGCATAATTTCCTCTTCCCTTTATGTCGTCTATCAACTTGTATCTCCTTCTTCCTCTCAGTCTTCTCCCACAAACCAATTCTTCCAAAGCATCTACTAGCAAGCACTCCCTTCTCAATGAATGTCCCAACCAGTTCTTTTTCCTTTCTCTTACAACCTTCAGCAGACATCTCTCAACAAACCCTTTCCAATACTCTTTCATTACTCACTCTTTCCGTCCAGCTTATTCTCTCCATTCTCCTCCAAATCCACATCTCAAATGCTTCTAACCTTTTTTCATCCTCTCGTCTCAGTGTCCATGTTTCTGCCCCATATAGTGCCACACTCCAGACAAAACATTTGCCAAGCCTTTTCCTTAGTCCTTTATCTAATTTGCCACATAAGAGTCTCCTCTTTCTGTTGAATGCCTCCTTCGCTATGGCAATTCGAGCTTTCACCTCCTGGTGACATCTCAAGTCTTCAGGTATTGTGCTTCCGAGATATTTAAATTCACTTACTTGGCTAATGGTAGATTGTCCTGTTTTAATATTGGACAGTCTGCGTCTTGTATTGATTACCATACTTTTGCTGTGTTTATTTGTATCCCATATTCCACACAAGCTTCATTCAGATCTTTGAGCATGTTTTCACTGTCCGTTCACTTTCTGCCACTAATACCATTTCATCGGCAAATCTTATACATTCTATTCTCTTTCCACCAATACATATTCCTCTTTTCCCATCTAAGCTTTTCGCAACGATATCTTCAAGGTATACGTTAAACAGCAGCGGGGAAAGGCAACAACCTTGTCTAACACTTCGTCCAATGCTGCTTCCTTCTGACATTTCATTTCCAATCCTTATCCTTACTTTCTGGTGTAAATATAGATTCTGTATCAGTTGTCTCTCTTTCCAATCTACTCCTTTCCTCTTTAAGATATCCATCAGCTTGTTCCACTGAACTCTGTCAAAAGCCTTTTCTAAATCTATAAAAACAGCAAAGATTTCTCTAACTTTTCCATATATCTTTCCCCTATAGTTCTTAGCAGGCCAATAGCATCTCTTGTTCCTTTTCCTCTTCTAAATCCGAACTGCTCCTCTGCAATCCCTCTGTCCAGCTTGCCATATAACCTTCTATTCAACACTCTTAGCAAGACTTTAGCTGCATGAGAAATTAGACTGATGGTCCGGTGCTCTTCACATTTTTTAGTATTTCTCTTTTTCTCTACTGGTATCATAACTGTTGCAGCGAAGTCCTCAGGCCATTCCCCTTTGTCATATATCTCGTTACAGAGGTAGACTATTTCTTTTCTTGCCTTGTTTCCCAGATTCTTCAACAGTTCTGCTGGCAAATCATCTATTCCACATTCCTTCCTATTCTTCATCTCCTTCAGCGCCTTTTCTACTTCTGCTTCCAAGGTGGTAAATTCCTTTCCATCTTCCGGCACATATTGCTCCTCTTCAACCTTAATTTCGCTTTGCATTTCATTCCCCTTATACAGACATTCAATATATTCTTGCCATCTGTTCATAACCTCCTGTGGTTCTTCTGCTAGAGTACCATCCGCTCTTTCTATTTCCATGTTATTCCTCTTTCTTTTACGTTCAAAAACTGTCTCACTAACCAGTCCATACATCATTTCATACTTTCCCTCTCTCTCCATTTTCTCTATTTCGTCGCATTTCTGTTTCATCCATTTTTCTCTTGCTTCTTCAGTTTCTCTTCTTAATTCATTATTCAGTTTCCTGTACCTCTTTTTGCCTTCTTCAGTTTCTACACTTTTCGACTTTCTGCGCTCTTCCATATTTTTCAACATGTTTTCTGTTATCCATTCTTTCCTGGTGCTTTGGGATACTCTAATTCCTAGTACTTCTTTGGCAGGGTCCACGAGTCCTTCCCTCATTTTTATCCATTTTTCTTTAACACTTTCATCAACACTACCTCTTTCCATTTTTCCATAAATCTGTTCTCCAAATCTGATGCCTTTCCTACCTCTTTGAGTCTTTCTATGTTTAGTCTTTCCTTTCCTTTACCTCTCCAGACTTTTTTCAACTTCACTTGTATTTCTCCCATCACTAGGTTGTGGTCTGAATTTATATCCGCTCCTGGATAAGCTTTAGCATTCTTCAAACAGTTCCTAAACCTATTTTGTATCAGGATATAGTGCAGCTGATATCTTTCCCTATTCAAATTTGATATCCATGTGTAACGTCTCCTTTTGTGGTGTTCAAATAATGCGTTACCCACTGCTAATGAATTTTCTTTACAGAAACTAATTAGTCGTTCACCTCTCTCATTTCTTATTCTTAATCCAAATTTTCCTACTGTATCTTCATCTCTTCCTTTACCCACCACTGCATTCCAGTCCCCCATGATGATAATGCAGGCATTTCTATTTTCTTTCTCGATGATTTCTTGTATTTTCTCATAATATTCTTCCACTTCCTCATCTCTGTGCTGGCTTTTGAACTACTCTTCAGTCGTATCATCATCAGTCTTCCATCAATATACTGTGCCTTCATTACCTTATTTTTCAACTTTCGCCCTATCAATATTCCTACTCCGTTTTCACCACTCTTGATTTCCCCTGAGTAAAGGAGTTTATAATCTCCACTTTCTATCTCCCCATTCTCTCCCCATCTCATTTCACACAAACCGAGGGCATCTGTTCCTTTTCATCTCCTGTTTTGCATTCTCTAGCTTTCCTGCTTGCAGAAGTGTCCTCACGTTCCATGTTCCAATCCGTATCTTTCCTCCTCTCACTGTCCCTTTCTTCCTTTCAAATACACTCCTGGAAATGGAAAAAAGAACACATTGACACCGGTGTGTCAGACCCACCATACTTGCTCCGGACACTGCGAGAGGGCTGTACAAGCAATGATCACATGCACGGCACAGCGGACACACCAGGAACCGCGGTGTTGGCCGTCGAATGCCGCTAGCTGCGCAGCATTTGTGCACCGCCGCCGTCAGTGTCAGCCAGTTTGCCGTGGCATACGGAGCTCCATCGCAGTCTTTAACACTGGTAGCATGCCGCGACAGCGTGGACGTGAACCGTATGTGCAGTTGACGGACTTTGAGCGAGGGCGTATAGTGGGCATGCGGGAGGCCGGGTGGACGCACCGCCGAATTGCTCAACACGTGGGGCGTGAGGTCTCCATAGTACATCGATGTTGTCGCCAGTGGTCGGCGGAAGGTGCACGTGCCCGTCGACCTGGGACCGGACCGCAGCGACGCACGGATGCACGCCAAGACCATAGGATCCTACGCAGTGCCGTAGGGGACCGCACCGCCACTTCCCAGCAAATTAGGGACACTGTTGCTCCTGGGGTATCGGCGAGAACCATTCGCAACCGTCTCCATGAAGCTGGACTAAGGTCCCTCACACCGTTAGGCCGTCTTCCGCTCACGCCCCAACATCGTGCAGCCCGCCTCCAGTGGCGTCGCGACAGGCGTGAATGGAGGGACGAATGGAGACGTGTCGTCTTCAGCGATGAGAGTCGCTTCTGCCTTGGTGCCAATGATGGTCGTATGCGTGTTTGGCGCCGTGCAGGTGAGCGCCACAATCAGGACTGCATACGACCGAGGCACACAGGGCCAACACCCGGCATCAGGTGTGGGGAGCGATCTCCTACACTGGCCGTACACCACTGGTGATCGTCGAGGGGACACTGAATAGTGCACGGTACATCCAAACCGTCATCGAACCCATCGTTCTACCATTCCTAGACCGGCAAGGGAACTTGCTGTTCCAACAGGACAATGCACGTCCGCATGTATCCCGTGCCACCCAACGTGCTCTAGAAGGTGTAAGTCAACTACCCTGGCCAGCGAGATCTCCAGATAAGTCCCCGATTGAGCATGTTTGGGACTGGATGAAGCGTCGTCTCACGCGGTCTGCACGTCCAGCACGAACGCTGGTCCAACTGAGGCGCCAGGTGGAAATGGCATGGCAAGCCGTTCCACAGGACTACATCCAGCATCTCTACGATCGTCTTCATGGGAGAATAGCAGCCTGCATTGCTGCGAAAGGTGGATATACACTGTACTAGTGCCGACATTGTGCATGCTCTGTTGCCTGTGTCTATGTGCCTGTGGTTCTGTCAGTGTGATCATGTGATGTATCAGACCCCAGGAATGTGTCAATAAAGTTTCCCCTTCCTGGGACAATGAATTCACGGTGTTCTTATTTCAATTTCCAGGAGTGTATATCTACTCTCAGAGTGTTGCCCTCCTGGAGATCCGAATGAGGGGAAGTTTTATCTCCGGAATCTTTCACATGGAGAGACATGCCATTTACTGCTTGGGAATGTAATGTGGTAGTTTCCCGTTACTTTCCACATAGGCAGTAGGAGGCCCAGCCTTAAGTCAGCCGCTCACCATGAGTCATCTCTGCAATAAATTTAGGGCGGTAATATGAATAATCTGTTCAAGAATCGCAAGAGAGGGAGGTATACTTGGATAAGAGCAGGAGACACGGGAAGGTGCTAGATGGATTACATATTGGTCAGACAGAGATTCCGAAATCAGATATTGGCTTGTAAAGCGTACCGAGGTGCAGATGTATGCTCAGATGACAATTTAATAATTAAGAAGAGCAGAAAGACGTTTAAGAGAATCGTATGGAAGAATCAGTGTGGAAGGGAGTGAGATACTCAAATATTGAGGAAGAACGAGAAGCGTTTGAAGTTCGCTGAAGAAGTGGATATTGCGTTAAAGAATACCAAAGTAGGCAGTTCACTTGAAGAGGAGTGGACATTTATCTAAAGGTCGATCACAGATTTTGGGCAGACAAATACAGGTACAAGGAAGGTAACTCCGAAGAAACCTTGAGCAACATAATAAATATTTTAGTTGATCGACGAAGGAAGGAAGTAAAAAAATATTCAGGGAAAGACAAGAGGTCGGCAACATACGAGGGCGTGCTGAAAACTATCGCCTCCGAATTTTTTATGTGAAAACTCTTACAGCTTTTTAAATAAAAGAAACCTTATTAACTTTCTACATCTTTGTTCTTCATGTCTACATATTTATTTGTCATCATGTCACCTTGGCGACGAAGACATTTCACCCAACAAGACACCATTTTGTTGATACCGTCACCGTGGAATGTTTGACTCTTTTGATGGAGCCATCTCCTTAGAGCCCTTCGTCACTAACAGACTTAAGCTCTCGGAGGTGTTATTTTATTTTCAGTTTCTGAAACAGATGATTATCCGATGGGGCCACGTCGGGACTCTATGGAAGATAATCGGTGACAATGAATTAAAAGGGACGGGCTGTTGCAAATGTCGCAGCGCCCGCGTGTAGCCTGGCACAGTCGTGCTCAAGAGGCGGGTGCTCCATGTGTGGACGTGCTGTTAGACTTTGAAACTCTATTACAGCACACCATTTCTCTCGCACCGACGTAGTTACTTTACACACCGTTATGTTACACGCTACAATTCGGAGCCTTCTAGTGGTAGAGGGTTGCGTCAGAGAAGTGGGTAAATCGAGCGAGTGATATGAATGACTTGTAATACCTCGACCGATATTGAGACGTATTTGTTCACTCTATCTATTAACATTACACAGCGACCCACCGCGTTGGTAACTATCACAGGTCATATGCTATTAAAAATTAGTAACAAGCAGGGATGGCTAGAGGACAAATGTAAGGATGTAGAGGCTTATCTCACTAGGGGTAAGATACATATTGCCTACAGGAAAATTAAAGAGACCTTTGGAGATAAGAGAACCACTTGTATCACTATCAAGAGCTCAGATGGGAACCCAAGTCTAAGTAAAGAAGGGAAAGCACAAAGGTGGAAGGAGTATATAGAGGGTCTATACAAGGGCGATGTACTTGAGGACAATATTATGGAAATGGAAGAGAATGTAGATGAAGATGAAATGGGAGATACGATACTGTGTGAAGAGTTTGACAGAGCACTGAAAGACCTGAGTCGAAACAAGGCCCCGGGAATAGACAACATTCCATTAGAACTACTGACAGTCTTGGGATAGCCAGTCCTGACAAAACTCTACCATCTAGTGAGCAAGATGTATGAGACAGGCGAAATACCCTCAGACTTCAAGAAGAATATAATAATTCCAATCCCAAAGAAAGCAGGTGTTGACAGATGTGAAAATTACCGAACTATCAGTTTAATAAGTCACAGCTGCAAAATACTAACACGAATTCTTTACATACGAATGGAAAAACTGGTAGAAGCCAACCTCGGGGAGGATCAGTTTGGATTCCGTAGAAATACTGGAACGTGTGAGGCAATACTGACCTTACGACTTATCTTAGAAGAAAGATTAAGGAAAGGCAAACCTACGTTTCTAGCATTTGTAGACTTAGAGAAAGCTTTTGACAATGTTGACTGGAATACTCTCTTTCAAATTCTAAAGGTGGCAGGGATAAAATACAGGGAGCGAAAGGCTATTTACAATTTGTACAGAAACCAGATGGCAGTTATGAGAGTCGAGGGGCATGAAAGGGAAGCAGTGGTTGGTAAGGGAGTGAGACAGGGTTGTAGCCTCTCCCCGATGATATTCAGTCTGTATATTGCGCAAGCAGTAAGGGAAACAAAAGAAAAATTCGGAGTAGGTATTAAAATCCATAGAGAAGAAATAAAAACTTTGAGGTTCGCTGATGACATTGTAATTTTGTCAGAGACAGCAAAGGACTTGGAAGAGCAGTTGAACGGAATGGACAGTGTCTTGAAAGGAGGATATAAGATGAACATCAACAAAAGCAAAACGGGGATAATGGAATGTAGTCGAATTAAGTCGGGTGACGCTGAGGGAATTAGTTTAGGAAATGAGACAATTAAATTAGTGAAGGAGTTTTGCTGTTTGGGGAGCAAAATAACTGATGATGGTCGAAGTAGAGAAGATATAAAATGTAGACTGGCAATGGCAAGGAAAGCGTTTCTGAAGGAGAGAAATTTATTAACATCGAATATAGATTTAAGTGTCAGGAAGTCGTTTCTGAAAGTATTTGTACGGAGTGTAGCCATGTATGGAAGTGAAACATGGACGATAAATAGTTGGGGCAAGAAGAGAATAGAAGCTTTCGAAATGTGGTGCTACAGAAGAATGCTGAAGATTAGATGGGTAGATCTCATAATTAATGAGCAGGTATTGAATAGAATCGGGGAGAAGAGGAGTTTGTGGCACAACTTGACTAGAAGAAGGGACCGGTTGGTAGGACATGTTCTGAGGCATCAAGGGATCACAAATTTAGCATTGGAGGGCAGCGTGGAGGGTAAAGATCGTAGAGGGAGACCAAGAGATGAATACACTAAGCAGATTCAGAAGGATGTAGGTTGCAGTAGGTACTGGGAGATGAAGCAGCTTTCAGAGGATAGTGTAGCATGGAGAGCTGCATCAAACCAGTCTCAGGACTGAAGACCACAACAACAACAACAACAACAACAACATGCTGCAGAGACAGGCTCTTCATCTCTTTCTACAGCTTCTCTCTGTGCTTTTATATCTCTTGTCTTTTACTTAATTACATTGTTAATTAAAAAGTGCACTACATAGAGTATATTTTCGTAAAGAAAACATTTTTACTTTATTTTTAAGAAGAAATAACAGAAGGACGGAAAGATTTACATAATAAAAGAGGTCCCTTTACGTGGCTATTTCAAATGGGTGGGCTTCGGTAAACACTTCGAGCCTGTCTTACCTGAATTAGTACATTCTGCTGTACTATGGTTACTACTGTGTGTACGTGTGTCGTGAGTTTCACTCTACGTGGTTTGTGTATGAAGTTTAACACTACCATTTGTTACTACAAATATTGCATCCCATTTGCCCGCGCCATAAGCGCGAGAGGAGTCTCAGAAGGGTGGCCTCAAGCCCCGGCTCCCCGAAAAGCTCTTCTCATCTTTGCTGTGCGTTCGTGTCTGTGATACTACATATGTATGTTTATGGAGGATACTATAATTTCACATGTTTTATAGTTTGCTTCTTTTACTGTTTACATATTATACAATAACATGTTTGAAAATAACGATCCAAAAAACTAAAGAATTAATTGTGTTACTTTGTGCAAAAACAAAAATTCGTTGATTTATTTCTTAGTAACTTATTTCTAAATTCGATGTATATGTTACATGCAGTATTGTTGCAGTCGTGTCATCTGCTTCTTTGCCGTATACGTATCTGGTGACACTGGGATCTTCATGTCATCATTTGTTTCCATATCAGAGTTTGAAGCGGTGTTGTCCCATGCATCATGTTGTGGTGTAGGGTTTGTGTCTAGTCGTGATCTTGTATGCGGCCGTTGCTGCTTATAAGTCTCGTGCAACGCTCTTGCCATTTCGTCAGTGATCCGGTTGGAAATGGAAATGCCGTGTGGCTAGCGCCTCCCGTCGGGTAGACCGTTCGCCTGGTGCAAGTCTTTCGAGTGGATGACACTTTGGCGACTTGCGTGTAGATGGGGATGAAATGATGATGATAAGGGCAACACAACACCCAGTCTGTGAGTGGAGAAAATATCCGACCCAGCAGGGTTCGAACACGGGCCGTTTGACATGCCATCCGTCGCGCTGATCACTCAGCTACCAGGGGCGGACAGTGATCCGGTTAAATAGGCTTCATTTACCTGGGTCTCTTAAAGCTTGCCCAGTATCTTCGGTTTCTGTCATCGGTCTTACGTCTGTGAATGTGCCGCTTTTTAGTGCTTTGTGTTTGGAGGATCCATTTTCCCCACATTCACACATATCACTTCGGCTAAGGACCAACGCCTTGCCGCAGTTGTAACACCGGTTCCCGTCAGATCACCGAAGTTCCTGTCGGGCTGGGCTAGCACTTGAATGGGTCACCATCCGGTCTGCCGGGCAATGTTGGCAAGCGGGGTGCACTCAGCCCTTGTGAGGCAAACTGAGAAGCTACTTGATTGAGAAGTAGCATCTCCGGTCTCGTAAACTGACATGCGGCCAGGAGAGCGGTGTCCTGACTACATGCCCGTTCACATCCGCATCCAGTGACGCCTGCGGCCTGAGGATGACACGGCGGCTGGTCGGTACCGTTGGGCCTTCCAAGGCCTGTTCGGACGGAGGAGAAGAGTACTTTAGCTAAGGCTAAAGCGGCGCAGGTGTGTAGGGTAAGGGCCATGACCTGTCAGAAATTTTACCATACAGCGACTTGGATTAATATGTGTGAGTCTTAAACGTTCCCGGATGTTCGGGAAGAAGGAGAACACCCTACGATCCTTGATAGACGTTTCCCATTCATTTTGCCATATCTAAACCTTCCAAAGATTTAATTTGTGATTTTTCTGTAATATGCTTCTCTCTTATCTCGTGTACCTTGTCCAGTCTTCCCCGTTAGAGCCACAATGCTGCTGCTCTGTGTCCATTGATTACGTCAGTGGGGTATGTTGCAAGTACAATGCATTGGGCTTCATTAAAATGACCCTGACATTCTGAGCAATACATCTCTTTGTACACGCCTCACAGCGGTTTTGTGGGTCATGAGTTACAGCCGGTGTGCCCAGACACAGCTGCGACGCGCGCAATAGACTCTAAAAGGGCTGTATGATACATTCATAGTGTCTGCAATGGTAGTCTGTAGTGAGATGAGTGTAGCATGGCAAGTTTGTGCATTAGTCTTGTCGCTTTTTTAATTGTAAGTCTTATGTGCTCGTTGAATGTTAATCTTTGGTCGAGATTTATGCCTGTTGAGAACTGAATAAAAAAATTCGGTATCATTACTTTTTAGCACGGCCTCATAAATCACTTAGGAATGAAATAAATAGGAACTGTGAGACAGCCAATGTGTAACGGCTGCAATAAAAATGTGAAAAATCGAAAAAGAAATGATCGTAGGTGGGACTGACTCAGGATAAAGAGAAGTCAAACCACATTCAGTGAAATTAAAATCTAGGTCGGCAACACTGAGTCTGCAAAGGGAATTCCAATGTTAACCGCAGAGGAGAGAGCGAATAGGTGGAACGTCAAGGATTCTTTGAGAGAGCGCGTTTGCCTGATGATGTGATAGACGAAGAAATTGGAGTCGATACGAAAGACACACTAGATGCAGTATTAGAGTCAGAATCTAAAAGACTTTTGGAAGACTTAAGATCAAATAAGGCAAAAAGGATACATAACATTCCGGAGAAACTTCTAGTCACTGGGGGAAATGGCACTCAAACGATTATTCAAGGATGTCAACAGAATCTGCGACACAGGCGACATACCTCCAGACTTTCAGAAATATATCATCCAAGTTATTCCGAAGACAGCAAAAGCTGATAAGTGCGAGAACTATCTCATAATCAGCTTAACAGCGCAAGCATCCAAGTTACTGATAGGTGTAATATACAGAAGAATGTCAAAGAAAATTGAGGATGTGTTAGGCAACGATCAGTTTGATTTTAGGAATGTTAAAGGCACCAAGAGGCAGTCCCGACGTTGTATTCCATAACAGAAGCAAGACGGAAGAAAAAACAAGAAACGTTCATAGGATTTATCGACCTGAAGAAAGCAAAAGATAGTGTAAAATCGTTCAAGAGCTTCGAAATTCTGAGAAAAATAGGAATAAGCTGCGGGGAAAGACGAGTAGTACACAATACGTACAAGAACCAAGATGGAATAACAAGCTAGGAAGAAACGCTGTAAGACAGAGATGTAGTCCATCCCTACTGTTCAATCTGAACATCGAAGAAGCAGTGACGGAAATAAAAGACAGGCTCATGTGTGGAATTAAAATTCATGGTGAATGGATATCAGTGATAAGATTCGCCAATGAGATTGTTATCCTCATTGAAGGTGTAAAAATACTACAGGATCTGTTAAATGGAATGAACAGTCTAACGAGTACAGAATGACAAATGACAAAAGCAATGAGAAGTAGCAGAAATGAGATTAGCGAGAAGCTTAACATCAAACTCGATGGTCACGATGTAGACGAAGTTAGGGAATTCAGCTAGCTTGAAAGCAATATAAACCATGACGGAAGAGGCAAGGAGGACATAAAAAGCGAACTAGAACAGCAAAGAGGGCATTCCAGGCCAAGTTATTTCTACTAGTATCAAACATAGGCCTTAATTTAAGGAAGAAATTTCTGAGGATGTACGTTTGGAGAGCAGTATTGTACGGTAGTGAACTACAGACTGCGGGAGAAATGGAACAGAAGAGACTCGCAGAATTTGAGAAGTGGTGCTACAGAAAAAAGAAAGAAGAAATGGATCGGTCCGATAAGATAAGGATCGAGGAGGTTCTCCGAAGAAAGGAGGAACATGTGGAGAAAATTGACAAGAGGAATGGACAGGATGATAGGGGAAACTTCCATGGTACTAGAGGCAGCTGTTGATGGTAAAACTTGTAGAGGAAGAGAGACTTTGGTAAACATACAACAAATAACTGAGGACGTAGATTGCAAGAGCTAATGTGATATGAAGAGGTCGGCAAGGGAGTGGAATACATGGCGGTCCGCAGCAAACCAATTAGAAGACTGGTGACTCAAAAAAAAAAGGTAGTTTCAAAACTGTCTGCATTTTAAGTCTATTTTCTTTGTAACTGTACAAGATTTTCCGACTACCTCGTTCCATCAGCTGCTTGCTCAGCTGACTTGAATTCCTGCTCTTCATCAACATTTTCCTTTTTTAACCTGTCTCGAGAATCACATACAGATAATTGTGCACTGACGGTCCGTCTGTGGCTCCTAGGTGAGATTTAATGCTGCACTGACAAATATTCGATAAATTCATATACATCGATGCCCTTGAATTTGAGGAGAAAAAATGTCAAACGTCCGACAAGCAAGGCAAAGCTTCACGGAAAAATTTTAAACCCGGTCGCAAAACGTCTTCGAATTTTATGATATTTAAGAGGTTCTCGACACGACAGAGGGGTTCTTCGCATCCAGTTCCAAATAGTAATCGCTTTCTTGCATAGATAAATGTGTGCCATATTTGCTTCAACACTACACACTTCGCCTAAAGTTGAACAGGTGACAATTTCTTGAACTCACGTCCGCTTGCAGTCTTTCAATTCCAGAAAATTTCAGCCAGCAATTACAAAAATCAGCGTTAATAAAAATTTACAGCCAGCCTTAGTAGAAATTTCCGGTCTGCCAACCTGGTAAACATGAGGGGGGTCTTTTTGAAATACTAAGTGCGAAACGTGTCCAAAAAATGTCAAAACATACCACAGTAGTGGCTGTCAACGTGTCATTGGTAGTGAGGAGTCGGAAGGTATTACTACAGTTGTCTCCGCACATTGCTTCTGCTTCATGCAGTCACTCAACGAATGACAGAAACCATTTGCTAATACCCGAGTTTATCATGTGTGTGCGTCATGTAATGGCAGAGCTGAAGACTGCTTATTGCTGGGTTGTCAGATCTGCGTGTTCCGTGATCGCTTTCCTGTAAAGCACTTTATAAGGACTGAGCCACAACTTGTTGGATGGACTAGTAAAGGGGTGCAAGGGGGAGATCAGATCAGAAGTTGCCTGCGTTATTAACAGCTGGAGATTCTGTTCGTCTTTAGACTGTTACAGTGCGATCAGTTCGCGATCTATAGGCACAAATAGTTTGCCTTGCTGGGTCGTACTCGCGTGGGCACTGTAATGTTATTAATACTTGCTGGCTGAACCTGATCTCTCAACTGTCTGCCGCGGTGAGCGTGTATCCCCGTAGCTCCTCAAAACGTTGAGACTATCGGCCGAATCGCCGTTTTCTAGCCAGAAAACCTCAAAGGACATGTGTATACGTGAAAAGAGATCACTTTGGCGTTCATAAAAGGCTGGACGTTATGGTTACTTAGCTATTCTTGAAAGAGGCGACACGTGTCTTGCTGTCTTTTTGAGACATGTACTATAGTGACGTCCAAGGGCTAGTGAGAAATGTTAGATGACGTCAGTTTGTTGACGCCACAGCCACAGACACGTTATAAAGGCACATTTGCATGCCGTGCGTGAGTTTCCTCGGAAACGCGAAATCTTAATTAAATAATTAATCTCTGACAAATAATTAAAGCCTATGGCACAGAACTGCAGCGCTATGCCGTTGATAAAACAAAATACAATTATGACACTCTTATGTTTCATTAAGAAGTAGTAGGTCTTGTAGAATAGCTGAGGCTGGAAGCACGTATATTTTATTAACTGGCACACCGCCATATTTGATGTTACATAAGAGCACTGCGAGTTGCAATCTCACTTGGCACTCGACTCTGTAAAGATTCTATATTTATGAAAGTAAGTTGAATTATTTAACTATAGGCTTATTCGTTGAATATATCTGATTTAACTAACTGTGTAAACTTTTTATGTTTAGACGACAGTCACCTCTGTACGACGTATTGACATGGCTGGCAAATTATTCTAATATTGAGATTTAGATTTTGAGTCCACACCTACCGCAGCAGTCTTTGGAAACGATTTAAATACGAAGTCCGATTATTTGAGTCTTATTTCACGGTCAACTACGAATAACATTGCATTTACGAAAAAGCCATTGTCAAGCGTCTGATACCAAATAATTAAACGTCCACGTTCCAGATAAGCAAATATTAATTACAACCAATCACTATAATACATAATTAATATTTTAATTTTATTTTATTTATTTATTTATTTTATAACGTCAAACTGCTCTGTCGCAAGCTTCAGAAATGGTCACCTTGACTCAAACTCGACAGTTGTATGTGCAGATCTTAAATACTTGTACAAAGCTTATTGTGTGAAATTAACGAAAATAATTGGTAGCAGGATACAGACACGTGAGATGTGACATGTGAGAGTAACGTGATACATATACTAATCTATGAAAACAACTCAACTGTCACGGACAACAGAGAAGGAGGAGAATATTCATACTGTTTTTGTTTATGAACATTACCACTTCTTGATGCAGGTAGTACGCAAATCAACGAGAATCGTCAGCAGCATATAGAATACTCTAGACCAGAGGAGAAACTTTATCAACCACCCAGTTACGATGTGTCTGACTGACAAAAATGATGTGTTTTATAGGTGGAGCAGCATCCATTCAGTGAATATAAAGTAGAGCACGATATTTGATGGCGACAAGCCACAGGGTTTCAAAGCGAAAGTGAAGGTCTTTACTGCTGGATAACTCTTCATATTTCCTATAGAATGTTTTTCGGGTCACTTAACTGCGTTTATTATTGCAGTTACCAGGCATGATTGGAACAGTAGACCATACTCTTCACATAACACTACCTTCGATTTGTCTTATTCTCTTATTGTAATTGCAAGGTACCGAAATGTATTGAGTGTTCATGTAAAGAGAAGGTGGCCTCTTTCTTTGCCTCTTTGACTTTGGTTTACTATGTTTCTCCCATATCATTTCATGCCAATATCGGCATGGCTACGAGTAAAAGATCATAGGCGATTGTTCTTTCTCACGACTTGCAAAATTAATTAAAAGTTTCGTTTTTTGTTAAATATTATAATTTTGTTATTATTGAAGTTGTTGTATGATGAAGCACGAGACACAGATCAACAATGGATAATATTTTCATCTTAAGAATCCTACTCGGAAAGAAATTTGAATGTGCACATGTTTTTCATATACTTTATGAAAGTACTTGGTAGTATTTACAGAAAATATATGTGAATGAGTATGAAAGACTTTGGAATACTAGATTTAACTGGAGTTGACGTACAAAACACTCTCTCGGAAATGTCCATGTTACTTCTGGAGTGAAACAAGAAGATGTTTTGTCACCATAACGTTTCAACCTTGTTACGGAGCAGATTTTCAGGAAAAAAAAATCATCGGAAATTGGAACAAGCCTAGAGAAAATTTTTAACGTACTGTGATATGAATGCGGCATTGTTATCTTAGAAGAAAATGAACAAGAAATTAATTTACTCACTATAGTATTATACTAGAGCTTATTTCGAACAGGACTACAAATTAATACCACTAAAACGAAATACTTCACTGCCTCACGGCAAAATAAAGCAGATTATACCTTTAAAATAGGTGCCGATAAAATCAAAACAGTAACAGAGTTTGCTTGCCTTGGAACATTGCTAACTACGGACACGTCAGATACATAGTAGAATGCAAAACCCAATAGAAATAATTTCGCATAAGTGAATGGAGTAAAAATCTTAGTTCAAGAAATATTCTACTCTTATCATTCCTCTTGTGACATACGCTTATGAGGCACTGCCATTAAAAATATCAGGAGAAGCACAATTAAGACTCTTTGAAAAGAAACTTTGGAGGAGGATACTTGGCGGCATTCAAGACAAGAACACAGCGGAATGCAGAATATTAGCAAACAAAGAAATAGACACTGTCCAGTCACGGTAATGTGACCACCTGTCAAAAGCCTTATTAACCGCCTTTTGCAGCACAGATGTGTAGGAAGACAGTCACTGAGGTTTTGGAAGATACCGTCCTGGAGCCATGCCAACCCTAGTGCCATGGCCAGCTGCGCTAAGTTTCTCTGTTGAGGTTCCATGGCGGGAACGGCCATCGAAGTGGACCCACAGGTTTTCGATTGTGTTTAAATCCGGGGAATTTGGTGGCCAGGGTGTAAGGTAAACTCATCCCGAGTCTCTTCGAAAAAAAAACGAACTGCATGTAGGGGAGGACATGTGTCAGTAGGCTGTTTAGGTTTTTACGTTGGTGACGCCACGTAGTGCTCTGTATGAAAATCGCTGACTGTGCTGTGTGCAGTCTGTGGCTGGTTGGCATTGTTGGAATATTCGCTGTTGTTGTGTTGGGCAGTTGGATGTGAACAGCCCGTAGCGTTGTGCAGTTGGAGGTGAGCAGCCAGCAGTGGTGGATGTGGGGAGAGAGATGGCAGGATTTTGAGAGCGGACGATCTGGACTTGTGTCAATCAGAAAGAGTAAATTTGTAATACTGGATATCATGAAGCGATATATATTTGATGACTTTCGAACATTATTAAGGTAAATATATTGTTTGTTCTCTATCAAAATCTTTTTCATTTGCTAACTACGCCTATCAGTAGTTGGTGCCTTCAGTAGTTACAATCTTTTATTCAGCTGGCAGTATTGGCGCTCGCTATATTGCAGTGGTTCGAGTAACGAAGGTTTTTGTGAGGTAAGTGATTCATGAAAGGTATAGGTTATTGTTAGTCAGGGCCATTATTTTGTAGGGATTATCTGAAAGTCAGATAAAAAAAATATTGTGTGTCAGTTTAGTGATGGTCCGAATAAGTAAAGAGAGAAATGTCTGAGTACGTTCAGTTTTTCTCAGCTGTTTGAAAATCAAATTACGTAAGAGGTTTTTCAGCACAGTAATTCATTAATTTTTCAAAGGGGATGTTTCAAATTAAAACTAGGAGATCGTTGGATTTGACACACACTTCGATCCCCAGTAGGAAGGAAAATCTACAACTACATAAAAAAACTTCCTCTTGGAAGAGCAAGACTACGCTTCTTCGACAATATCAGAGAAGCTACACCATGCGTGATGAATTGGAAAATTAAATGCCAAGATAAAACTACCTCACAAGATATTGTGACGTCAGCTGGGAAGGGCTTTCACAGCTTGTGAAACTTGCTAATAATAATAACTGTTGTCGTTTTCTTTGTTATTTGCAATGTAGCATCTGGGTTTGTTTTCTTTCAATACATTCTGCGTGTGTTCCGACACATTCGACTATACTGTATTAGTATTAAATATTTTAAGAAATATAGAAATAAAATTTAGTGTGTTTCAGATAGTTCACGATACTAGCTACGGAAACTTGTGGATACATCTAGATCTACACACGAACTCCGCCAATGGCGTATGAAGCACAGGAAAAATGTGTGTTTAAATACCTCTGCACGTTATAATTAGTCCAATTTTGTCTTCACGGTGACTAGGGGAAGGTACGTAGGGGACCGAAGTAAATCTCTGGAGTCTCCACCTACTACTGGTTCTTGATACTTTTTAGCCAAGTAGGTTTTGCGGGGCTACTGGCGTCTGTCTTCAAGCACCTGCCAGTTCAGGTTTCTCAATGCATCAGTGACGCTCTCAAACAAACCTTTCACCATTCGTGTTCCCCTTCTTTGTATCCGTTCAATATCCCCTGTTAGTCCAATCTGATATGGCTTCCACGCCACTGAGAACAATTTTCAGATGGGACGCACAAGTATTCTGTAGCAGTGTGCTATCTATACTGACAGCATTTTCTCAGTATCCTGCGAATGAACTGAAGTCTATCTCCCGTTTTACCTACGATTGAGCGTACGTGATCATTGTCTTTAGTAAGCCAATAAATTGTTACATATAAATATGAATTGATCGATTCCAGTTTTGATCGTTAATATTGCAATCATAGGCTACTACTGTCCTCCGTTTTGTGAAGTATATAATTCGGCACTTATGTGCATTTAAAGCAAGATGCCAGTCTCTGCACCACCTTGAAATATTATCAAGATCCGTCTGAATGTTTGTGCAGTTTAGTCACATAGTACTGGATTATAGATAACTCCATTATAGTTGATATTGTCTAAAGGTTATTAATATAGAATGTAAACAGAGTACCAGTACACCTCCATAAGGCACGCGTGAAGTTACTTCTGTATTTGTCTGTTACTCTACATCCATCCTTAGAAAGAAGTCCTCAGTCCAGGCACAAATTTTGTCTGATTCCCATGATTATCAAACTTTTTGTTAATAAATGTTAATCTGGTACCGAGTCAAACACATTTCGAGAGTCAAGAAATGCGGTACCAAAAACCTAGCCGATTGCCTTGATTGCCGAGGGTTGGACTTTCGGATGAGCGATATTTTCGGATACTATGCTGGAAGGCATGGATGAGGTCGTGCTGTTCGAAATAACTCATTTTGTTTGAGCTCAGAATATATTTTAGGATTCTACAACAGATAAATGTCTACGATGCTGGACAGCTGTTTTGTGGATCACTTCTGCTACCGTTACTGTAGACGAGCGTGACCTGAGCTTTCGTCCAACTACTGGACGACGTTTCGTGTTCAAGGGATCTACAGTATCGTTAACACTGACGGTCACAACGATTTTAGATTTCTGTATATTTAAGGCAAATTGCTACCTTACTACACAATCGAAGATGCTACGTGGAATTCCAACGAAGACACAGCCGCTGGAGGAAACAAAGAAGTAGTTTACTCCAAAAGAGCATGTTGTCACCGGTGCTCTTCAACATTTACACAAATTATCAGCCAATACCTAATCCAGGCAAAATTTTCATACATGCTGATCAACTTACGACAATACAGACAGATGATTTTGAAGTAGAACAGCTGCTGTTAAGAGTTCTCCGAATGTTTTATGATTACTATAAAAAGAACCGCTGGAAGCCATACAGAACTCAGGTCTACACTTTCCACATACGAAACAGACAGGCGGGGAGGACACATCGACTGTAGCACTGTTTTACCCCAAATACGGAGGAGCTACTTAGACAGTTCACTCACTTGCCGTTCTGCATTCATACCAGACATACGGAGTCAGCCTGTTGGTAGTAATTGGGATGACCGGTTTTGGGTGCTCTGTATTTCTGCTACAGCACTCTGTTTCTTGGCTGGTGAATATGCCTGACCACTGTGGTATAAATCCGCCCGCATGAAAGAAGTAAATGAAAACTTTAATGAAACTACAAGGCTAATTAATGGACACCTGAAACCAAATAATGCTGCACTGCCGCAAATGTCAAAAGGAAGAAAGTTGAACAAATTGCTTTACAGCCACTACATGGGCATACTCGACCAAGACTTATGTTGAATTTGAACAGTTCTCGGGTATCCGACCATCCGACCAGGTAGCGTCGTAATTACGACGTTCCCCGGTCGGATACCCGAGAACTGTTCAAATTGGAAATACGCCGGGAAAACTTCAGATCGTACTTGTGTTGAAGTCTAGGAAGAACCTTTTATTGACAACATTTGCACTAAATACATCATCCAAGGAAGCCAAAGAAGAACTGTTGGCAGCCAGAGCAAATCATCTTCTAGCAGGGGTAAAGATTGCAGAATGCTTACCAATTGGACACAACTTGGAATGGAACACACGGATATCGCCGGCTGGAGTGGCCGAGCGGTTCTAGCGATACAGTCTGGAACCGAGCAACCGCTACGGTCGCAGGTTGGAATTCTGCCTTGGGCATGGACGTGTGTGATGTCCGTAGGTTGGTTAGGTTTATGTAGTTCTAAGTTCTAGGGGGCTGATGACCTCAGCAGTTAAGTCCCATAGTGCTCAGAGTCATTTGAACCATTTTTGAACACGGATATCACTGAAAAAGCTACGAACAGGCGTTGGCAAATCTAAGGATAACCTAATGAACAGCGAACATTTTGTGAGTGTGAGGAAGTACAGACAAAGAAACATCTACATCACTGTTTATTTTGTCCTGATTCTTGCAACGAGGAAGTGCTGTCCAAGGCACAGGAAAACGTTGTGGGAGCTGTTCGTTTCAGAGCAAATCTGTTTGATTGTAATTTTTATGTGTGTATACGTATGGTCAATCCTTCTATTTCCTTACCTGAAATTGTTATTTTACAGAATCCTTTGTGTTTTCTCCTGACTCGAGTGTATAAATAAAATGTTAAAATGAGAACTAACTCTGCGACAAATTCCGTATAGACTCTTTCAGGAATGACCCTGAATATTTTTTTTTTTTTTATTTCCGTCTATGACTACAAAATTATTGGGTCCTTAGATCACCGGTTTCGGTCAGCAATGTCTTCAGATCTGCAACAAAAGATGAAAAAAACACATAATCGTTAATTATATCATTGTACGATATAGAATAAAAAAGAATGTTTCATCCATTTGGCTTCTTTCCCTATATATTTTACCATTTTTATATTATGCTGATAGCTCCGTAAGCTTGTTCTTATGTATACCATTACAGTTTTATCTAAAATTCGCCAAAAGAGAGTATCAGATTTATTGTCAGTTAACTACGTCCTTTTTAACAATCTAAATTTAGTTGTGTTTTTAATTTACTACATTTTATTACTTTAATAGCTTATGCACCTGGTAAGGTCTCAATGAACTTTACCTTCTGTATTTTTTTATTTCATATTGCACAGTTATATAACTGATGAATGTGTGTACGCCGGCCGCTGTGGCCGAGCGGTTCTAGGTGGTTTAGACCGGAATCGCACTGCTGCTACAGTCGCAAGTTCGAATCCTGCCTCGGGCATGGCTGTATCTGACGTCCTTCGGTTGGTTAGGTTTAAGTAGTTCTAAGTCTAGAGGACTGAGGACCTCAGATGTTAACTCCCATAGTGCTTAGAGCCATTTCAACCAATTTTTTTTTTAATGTGTGTACACCTAAAGTAGAGACGACTAAGGGGCTTACAATACAAACAGTTTGTGGTTGCTGTCCAACAGTTTGTTATGAACAGTAACGCTGTTAACAAGACGACTCCGCCGACACTATGTGTAGTATATATTATATTTTAAATATCTGCGACAATGCTAAGCTGATCTTGTGTTTATCTTCTGACGATACCATTACTGCTTCATTATATTAGGACATGTTTTAAAACAGGTATGCCTCGTCATGTTCAAGCGTATGTTTTCCACATTTACGTCAGTAATGCTTTTCCATATTTTATTGTTTTAATGTCTAGACAATCCATTAATTGTATTTGTCTTTTCTCCCATGTTTTGTTACAGGTTCAAAAATGGTTCTGAGCACTATGGGACTTAACATCTGGGGTCATCAGCCCCCTAGAACTTAGAACTACTTAAACCTAACTAACCTAAGGACATCACACACATCCATGCCTCAGACAGGATTCGAACCTGCGACCGTAGCGGTCGCGCGATTCCAGACTGAAGCGCCTAGAACCGCTCGGCCACACCGGCCGGCTTTGTTGCAGGTATGAGGATGATAACTGCTGACCGAAAGCGGTAGTCTACGGACCTAACAATTTTGATATCGTAGACGGAATAAAGGAACTTATTCTACACTTTCTGGATCAACGTTTTATTCGCGTCCTTGTCACAGCTTGCGAGGAATCGACATAACCTTGGAGCCTTGTCTATTTTTAGCGACTTCCGCTGTATTCCGAAGACACTGGCACAGGTACGTTTTACTTATCTGTACAGAGGTACCACTATTCACAGCCTTTCCATTGCTTGGTATAACCAAATGCCGTGGCGCGTGTTCCTTTTGACGCACGGTGACCTAACGCCAGTGAAAAACAAGGAGAGAAGAACACGACGAAATGTTTCTGTGTTGTGGCTACGTACTTCGTAGGCGGAAATGCTTAGGTGACGTGGCGGTCGTAGAGTGCACCGTAAGAGCGCTTTCCTCTCTGCAGGTTTTCACGTGGGGGTGGCGAGATGGTACCGAGATAGGTGGGCGAGCGATGCTTCGTGATGGCAGCTAGTCGCCCGCGGCTAGCTGTCGTTAGGGATGATAAGGCGTGGTTTCCCCGCTAATGGAGAAGGCGGTGCGGGCATATAAGCAGAGGGCGGTGTGTCGCGACGCCGCCACCACCACCGCCTGCAGACCCCGCTGACCACGATGGCCTCCCGGTTGCTGCAGCTGCTGCTGGCGATCGCGCTCGCCTCCGCTAGCGCAGGTAAACAGCCGGCACCGCCATTAGACAGGTCCGCGTAGCTAACAACTCACTTAGTGCCACATGTTTTCGTCGGGCATCTTCTCAGGGGACACTTTATAGCACCGTCTACTATAGTTCAGTTCTTTTATCTTGGCGGTTAGCGCATGCCCGCCCAGAAGCGGGAGATTGCTGCGTTGCTAGTTGCACGCGCCAAGAGAGGCAGCGCCATAGTATAGTTCGCAAACTTAACGTTTAGGGGGGAGCGCGCAGTTTATGAAGTAAAGCCACCACGGCCGCATTAACCCCCTCGCTGCTACAGAGAGGTGCTCCCCGCATTCCGTACTGTGCGCGATTTTGTTATCACTGCACTGCTCACCTGTGAAGACACATGGTGTTTCGACTGCTTTGACACACTTTATCATTCGATTTCACAAAAACTATTTCGCCAAAAATTTGATTTTTACACATCTTCTTGACTGATACCTTCCCCCCATAAATGACTTAATTTTTGTTCAACGCAGTTACTGTGCAGCATTAGGTGTAGTAAACCATTGCACGAAATTTTGAAGAGTTTGGAGAGGTAAAAGTCCATAGCGTATACTTTCCGTATGGTCCATTTTAGTTGCCACTAGAAATCTCAAAAAATCACATTCAAACGAACAAAATTCATGAAGTAAGATACTTCGTTATCGTTTTTAAATAAAGAAAATATTAAGCAGCGAAGAAGATTTGAATTCAGAACCTTTCGCTTAGCAGCCAAAACACCTTAACCAATACGCTAACGCAGCTAGTCGTTCAATAGTCCTCCCGGAGGACTTTAGAATATCACGCAAAATACCGACAAACACTGTTGGTATGACTATGAATTACTCACGTTTCGTCGAAGTACAATAGGAAATAAACAGTTACCACAGTTCTTTATTGCGAAAAAGCAGTTATGAGAATGATACAAACACCTTTCCTCGCTATCGCCTGAATTAGGAGGCTTATTGCTCTATTAATAGAATATGAAGCAATTGGTATAAAGAATGCTTTTTCCAAACTATCTATAAAAGAAAGTCTGCTATCAAGACGTTGCTTTTGTTCAATTACTTTATTTATGACTGAACGTTTCTAAAACTGAAGACACTCGTCCATGCTCTGCACTGCAGTCGACCTCTGGCAGCGTCGTTCTCTGTTCATTGGCTGGCTGTGTTTTGTGACGTCAGATGCGCAGAACGAACCTAAACTCGACCGCCGTCGTAAATGACGCGCACTTTACAAAACTATACTAACCAGAGTACAGTCGAGATTATACGCCCAAGGTGTCACAAAACACGACAGTGCTCTTCAGAGTGTGGTACAGCATCCCTGTATCTCCTGTGACGTCTACACTCGCAATTGTATAGCATTTCTGAGATGTTGTTGTTATGGTCTTCAGTCCAAAGACTGGTCTTATGCAGCTCTTCACACTCCTCACCACGGGCAAGCCTCTTCATCTCCGTATAACTAGATCCTTCTGAATCTGCTTGCCAGCCGTGGTGGACGAGCGGTTCTAGGCACTACAGTCCGGAACCACGCGACTGCTATGGTCGCAGGTTCGAATCCTGCCTCGGGCATGGATGTGTGTGATGTCCTTAGGTTAGTTAGGGTTAAGTAGTTCTAAGTCTAGGGGACTGATGACCTCAGATGTTGAGTCCCATAGTGCTCAGAGCCATTTGAACCATTTTTTTTTTAATCTGCTTACTGTATTCATCTCTTGGTCGCGCACTGCGATTTTTATCCCCACACTTCTCTCCAACACTAAACTGGTGATACTTTCATGTCTCAGAAGGTATCCTATTAACCAATCTGTCCTGTTGGTCAAGTTGTGCCACATATTTCTTGTCTCCCCATTTCTATTCAGTACCTCCTCATTAGTTACCTCTACCAATCTTATCTTCAGCATTCTTGTTTAGCACCACATTTCAAAAGTTCCTCTTCTCTTCTTGCCTGCCGGTCGGAGTGGCCGAGCGGTTCTAGGCGCTACAGCCTGGAGCCGCGCGACCGCTACGGTTGCAGGTTCGAATCCTGCCTCGGGCATGGGTGTGTGTGATGTCCTTAGCTCAGTTAGGTTTAAGTAGTTCTAAGTTCTAGGGGACTGATGACCTCAGCAGGTAAGTCCCATAGTGCTCAGAGCCATTTGAATATTTTTTTCTTCTTGCCTAAACTGTTTGCTGTCCATGTTTCACTTCCGTTCGTTGCTACACTCCAGGTAAATACTTTCAGAAAAGACTTACTAACATTGTATTCGATGTTAACAAATTTCTCTTCTTTAGAATCGCTTTTCTACATCTACATCTACATTTATACTCCGCAACCCACCCAACGGTGTGTGGCGGAGGGCACTTTACGTGCCACTGTCATTACCTCCCTCTCCTGTTCCAGTCGCGTATGGTTCGCGGGAAGAACGACTGCCGGAAAGCCTCCGTGCGCGCTCGAATCTCTCTAATTTTACATTCGTGATCTACTCGGGAGGTATAAGTAGGGGGAAGCAATATATTCGATATCTCATCCAGAAACGCACCCTCTCGAAACCTGGACAGCAAGCTACATCGCGATGCAGAGCGCCTCTTTTGCAGAGTCTGCCACTTGAGTTTGCTAAACATCTCCGTAACGCTATCACGCTTACCAAATAACCCTGTGACGAAACGCGCCGCTCTTCTTTGGATCTTCTCTATCTTCTCTGTCAACCCGACCTGGTACTGATCCCACACGGATGGGCAATACTCAAGTATAGGTCGAACGAGTGTCTTGTAAGCCACCTCCTTTGTTGATGGACTACATTTTCTGAGGACTCTCCCAATGAATCTCAACTTGGCACCCGCCTTAACAACAACTAATTTTATTTGATCATTCCACTTCAAATCGTTCCGTACGCATACTCCTAGATATTTTACAGAAGTAACTGCTACCAGTGTTTGTTCCGCTATCATATAATAATACAATAAAGGATCCTTCTTTCTATGTATTCGCAATACATTACATTTGTCTATGTTAAGGGTCAGTTGCCACTCCCTGTACCAAGTGCCTATCCTGCTGCAGATCTGCTTTCTTGCCATTACCAGTCTACATTTTATATCCTCTTTACTTCGACAATCATCAGCTATTTTGCTGCCCAAATAGCAAAGTTCCTCTACTACTCAGTCTCGTTTCCTAATCTAATTCCTTTAGCATCATCTCATTTAATTTGTTTACATTCCATTATCCTTGTTTTGCTTTTACTGATGTTCGTCTTACATCCTCCTTTCAAGACACTGCCCATTCCGTTCAAGTCCTCTTCCGCGTCCTTCGCTGTCACTGACGGAATTACAATGCCGTCAGCAATTCTCAAAATTTTTATTTCTTTTCCTTGAACGATAATTCCTATTCCAAATTTTTCCTTGGATTCATTTACTGCTTTCGCAATATACAGACTTAATGATATTGGCTACAGCCCTAGCTCACTCCCTTCTCAACCATTGCTTCCCTTTCATGCCTCGCCTCTTACAACCGTCATCTGGTTTCTGTATAAGTTGTAAACAGCCTTTCGCTCCCTGTACTTTATCCCTGAAACCTTCAGAATTTCAAAGACAATGTTCCAGTCAACTTTGTCAAAAGCTTTCTCTAAGTCTACAAATACTATAAACAGTCTTCTAAGATAAGTCGTAGGGTCCGGATTGTCTTGCGTGTTCCTACATTTTTCCAGAATCCAATCTGATCTTCCCCAAAATTAGTTTCTACCAATTTTACGTTCTTCTGTAAAGAATTCGTGTTAATATTTTGCAACCCTGACTTATTAAGCTGATAGTTCGGTAATATGCACACCTGTCAGCACTTATGTTCTTTGGAATTGGACTTATTAAGTTCTTCTAGAAGTCTGAGGCTATTTCGCCTGGGATATGCCTTTGGTCGTATGAATAAAACGAAGAACGTACTTTATTCTCAGAATTTTAGACAACATAGGTTCGTATGAATAAGACGAGACAGAGGATATACTTCACTTGAGAATTTTGTGTGAATAAAACTAGAGAAATTTCTCACAGGCCAAGAACATTCTCTTTTTTGGATTGAGCTCTGTAGCATACTTCGAGCCTGAGTAAATTCTGTTGAGGTTAAGTTTTACAGGGTTTTTTATGAAAAACACAAAATTATGTTGCGAGCAAGGCAAAAAATATATACGTAGCTCGTAGAAATACTAAGCATAGAAACTGCAGAAGTTCATAAGGGCTTAACAATAAAAACATAATTTGGCTCATGAACTTCCTTTCCGAGAATCATGAAAGAAGAGTGGCGGGGGGGGGGGGGGGGGGGGGGCGTCTTGTAAACGAAACGAAAATGAAAATATTTTTGTGCTATTTCGCAGTCCAAGTTTTCAGACTAGTGTACGAGAAGGCTTCGGTATACGCCAGACAACTGTATCGCTGACATTTTCAGATTTCCATCATCATGTCTTCTCACAGCACAAATCTTATACTTTGTTACATTAGAATTAAGCGGGCAGATCAGAAAAATGAATAACTGGTTTGTTACAAACTTCTTAAGTACCTGACGCGCGAGCGTCATATTTAACCAAAATTATAAAACCCTGACACAGTTCCAGTTTGGAGTAGATAAAAATGTGATTTATTCGTAAGATTTTGTTCGGATAATGTGTTCATCTAACTTCAATAACAAAAATATTTCCCTTATGTCGAAAATTCGGTAACATCGTCAGGATATGTATTTTCGTAAGCTGTCCGTCAAGTCTCAATAATTTGTTGCCGCAGACAAAAGTAAAGTCTAAACGTAATGCTACTCTTCCATAACACACTGATACCATTCCATATCTGTACAGCTAATAGTTTACCTATTTCAGCCAGCTGAATGAAATGTAAGATTACGCGTGTGTTCTGTACCGGACGCGACAGATGACGCACACCTAGAACCTTCCAAGGAGAAAAGGCGGTACTGAGAGGGAACTCCCTCGTCAGAGAACATGCTTCGAATTTTTTATTCATGTAAAACTGAGAACTTCGCCAGAGAATGTTCTTTTGCCCCGAGAATATTCTCCGGAGAATGTTCTCTTTTTTGTTCATATGGCCTTTTGCCTCTTTCTCAGTCCAATTTGGTCGAATGGTACTCGAGAACCACCAACAAAGGGCTTACGGACTAACGCTCTTTAAGTTTCTTCATCCATAGAAGCCTTTTAAATCAGTGCGCCGACAATCAGTTTTCTGAAGCAATACGACACAGTTCTCAAAAACACTCGAAATAAATCTACTTTGAATTTTCCCGGGTACTGTTAAGTACGCAACAACACAATCCTTTTAACTGAACCGTTAATGATTACAAAAAAACAGAGCGTGTACTGTACTAATTCCGTATTCCGATGTCCCTGTTTCGACTATCGATCGAGGTTTTTTTCAAACTGTGAATTTACTATTTACTATCATATTCAAATTTTAACTAATAAATACTGACGTGAATGATAATTTTTAATCAAAATAACATTTTTACTGATCGTGTGGAAAAGAGAGTATTCACGATGAATTAAAATTTGTTACAAAAATTGAAAACATCAAATAGAAAATACGTTTCTTTCTAGAGATTGCGATAATAGAAACTTAATATAAGAATAAAAGTATTACATTATTAAAAATATTTAAATTATTAGTTTTCATGCGATTCTTACCTGCTGCTCTGTTCTCAGATTATACCAGTCGTATTGAAATCCATCCGGACCATCTAAATTAAACTTCTTATTATTGCTGAAGATCACTTAATCCCGTTCTCAAGTCGTCCATGACATAAGTTTTTCAACAAACTCCAATCTAGACTGTTTATGTTTGGGTGTTAGAGCAGGTTTCTGCAGTCGCTTCTTGAATGCAAGCTGTTTTCATTTGACAGAATTTGTCGTGCATGTCTGGCAGCTACTAGTAACTGTAAATTAGCAGCAATTTGAGAAGAATAACGGTTAGTGGCCCTTGCTTTGCGTAAAAGTAACCTTTTCGACGACTCAGATAATTTCCTACTTTGCCCGTATTTTCCGTTCTATCCATACCTTGCGCCCACTCTATCTAAATTATAAATCACTGTAGCTGAACGGTTCAACTTCTTGGTGATTTGAAGATTACAGAGTCCCATTTCCTGCCACGCACCGATTTTTGCTTTTTTATCACATGATAACCGTTTTCCACGTGACAATGTCACACTCGTGGTTTACGTACAAAACACGCACTGGCACTAATGGAGTCTGTTTCCTGCCTGCAAGAAAGGCACATACGCACACACTAACAACACACAGAGCCGATTGCCTTTATAGCGAGTTCCATCCTCTACCTCCTGATTCGCTGATATCTTGTTATACTCTGTACTACTGACATCAAATGCGATACCGTGTCAATGGACTGCATTTGTCAGTACATTGGACCTCATACTACAGCATATACATTGTGCAGAAGTCAGAGATTTTCACCTGCCTCGAGATGACTGGGAGTTTCTGTTGTCCTCATCATCTCATCATCACTCATGCAAGTGGCAAAACTGGACTAAGAAAACTTTGGGAATTTGTACAGGCGCTGATAACCGCGCAGTTGAGCGCCCCACAATCCAAACATCGTCATCATCATCATCATCATTGTGTAGAACTATTTCAACAAACAATGTTAATTTTCCTACAAGCAACCATGTCTGTATATAGATTTCGAGGACCGAGGAGACTGCGATTTATCCTTCCGCGATATTACTGTTCGTGTTGGGCACTGTCTAAACCTGCATGGTACTCCGAAATTCATAATTAAGTGCCTCGCAGAGTGCTTATCGAACCACTTACACGTTATTTCTCTACCGTTCCACTCTCGAACTACGTTTGAGAAAGGCGAACACTTAAATATTTCCGAGCGAGCCCTAATTTCTCTTATTTTATTACGATGATTCCTCCTCATGTAGGTAGAACCAGCTATGACAATACTTTTGGCGTGCAAGATTAAATCGCGTGATGCTGAGCGAGTTAGATTAGAAAACGAGAAACTGAAAGTACACTACTGACTATTAAAATTGCTACACCCCGAAGATGACGTGCTACAGATGCGAAATTTAACCGACAGAAAGAAGACGCTGAGATGTGCAAATGATTAGCTTTTCAGATCATTCACACAAGGTTGACGCCGGTGGCGAAACCTAAACGTGCTGACATGAGGAATGTTTCCAACCGATTTCTCATACTCAAACAGCAGTTGACCGGCGTTGCCCGGTGAAACGTTGTTGTGATGCCTCGTGTAAGGAGGAGAAATGCGTACCATCACGTTTCCGACTTTGATGAAGGTCGGATTGTAGCCTGTCGCGATTGCAGTTTATCGTATCGCGACATTGTTGCTCGCGTTGGTCGAGATCCAGTGACTGTCAGCAGAATATGGAATCGGTGGGTTCAGGAGAGTAATACGGACCGCCGTGCTAGATCCCAACATCCTCATATTACTAGCAGTCGAGATGACAGGCATCTTATCCGCATGGCTGTAACGGATCGTGCAGATACGTCTCGATTCCTGAGTCAACAGATGGGGACGTTTGCAAGACAATAATCATCTGCACGAACAGTTCGACGACGTTTGCAGCAGCATGAACTATCAGCTCGGAGACCATTGCTGCGGTTACCCTTGACGCTGCATCACAGACAGGAGCGCCTGCGATGGTGTACTCAACGACAAACCTGGGTGCACGAGTGGCAAAACGTCATTTTTTTCGGATGAATCCAGTTTACAGCATCGTGATGGTCGCATCCGTGCTTGGCGACATCGCGGTGAACGCACATTGGAAGCGTGTATTCGTCATCGCCATACTGGTATTTCAGCCGGCATGATGGTACAGGGTGCCATTGGTTACACGTCTCGGTCATCTCTTGTTCGCACTGACAGCTCTTTGAACAGTGGACGTTACATTTCAGATGTGTTACGACCCTTGGCTCTACCCTTCATTCCATCCCTGCGAAACTCTACATTTCAGCAGGATAATGCACGACCGCATGTTGCAGGTCGTGTACGGGCCTTTCTGGATACAGAAAATGTTCGACTGCTGCACTGGCCAGCACATTCTCCAGATCTCTCACCAACTAAAAACGTCTGGTCAATGGTGGCCGAGCAACTGGCTCGTTACAATACGCCAGTCACTACTCTTGATGAACTGTGGTATCGTGTTGAAGCTGCATGGGCAGCTGTACCTGCACATGCCGTCCAAGCTCTCTTTGACCCAATGCACAGGCGCATCAAGGCCGTTATTACGGCCAGAGTTGGTTGTTCTGGGTACTGATTTCTCAGGATCTATGCACCCACATTGCGTGAATATGAAATCACATGTCAGTTCAAGTCCGATGAATACCCGTTTATCACCTGCATTTCTTCTTGATGTAGCAATTGTAATGGCCAGTAGTGTAGTAGATGAGTTTTGCTATTTGGGCAGCAAAATAGCCGATGATGGCCGAAGTAGAGGATATAAAATGTAGACTGTCAATGATAAAAAAAAATGCGTTTCTGAGTAAGAGAAATTTGTTAACCTCGAATACAGGCTTAAGAGTTAGGAAGTCTTTTCTGAAGGTATTTCTCTGGAGTGTAGCCATGTATGGAAGTGAAACATGGTCGATAAACGGTTTAGACTAGAAGAGAATGAAGGCTTTTGAAATGTGCTGATGAGAATAATGTTGCAAATTAGATGGGTTGATCACGTAACTAATGAGGAAGTACTGAATAGAACTGTGGCAACAAGAAATCTGTGGCACAACTTGACCACAAGAATGGATCGGTTGATAGAACACATTCTGAGACATCAAGGGACCACCAATTTAGTGTTAGAGGGAAGTGTGAGGAGTGAGGGTGGTAGAGGGAATCCAAGAGATGAATACAGTAAGCAAATTCAGAAGGACGTAGGCTGCATTGGTTATTCGGAGATGAAGAGGCTTCCACAGGATAGAGTAGCGGGGAAAGCTGCATCAAACCAGTCTTTGGACTGAAGACCACAACAGCAACAGGTGGACGTCAGCTGAATATTTTCGCATTCAGGGGAGAATATGTAATCGGTGGGTTCAGGGATTCTAAACTCCATACAGGCTGGCACAGCCACGTCTAGAACCTTGGATCAGGAAATAGGCTTGTTTGCAGCAAGACAAGTATCCACACGAACAGTGCGATGACTGCTGAACCACCACGGAGAGTCGGTGAAGTAGCCATTGTTGAGCCTTCCGTTGAGACACCTATGTTTACTGGACATTTTTTTCCTTGTTTTGGTTCATACTACCTCTTCCCAAAATATGGAAAGCAAAGAACTCGCAGGAGATGAGATTTGTTTCACAGTACCGAAGATGAAAACGTGGTCATAGTTCTTCAGGTAAGAGTTTACGTCATAGTAACGGGTCCCTCAACACTCTTTTGAGGTGCTCCCGCAATTAGCATTATAACTCCAGAATGAGATTTTCACTCTGCAGCGGAGTGTGCGCTGATATGAAACTTCCTGGCAGATTAAAACTGTGTGCCCGACCGAGACTCGAACTCGGGACCTTTGCCTTTCGCGGGCAAGTGCTCTACCAACTGAGCTACCGAAGCACGACTCACGGCCGGTACTCACAGCTTCACTTCTGCCAGTACCTCGTCTCCTACCTTCCAAACTTTACATAAGCTCTCCTGCGAACCTTGCAGAACTAGCACTCCTGAAAGAAAGGATATTGCGGAGACATGGCTTAGCCACAGCCTGGGGGATGTTTCCAGAATGAGATTTTCACTCTGCAGCGGAGTGTGCGCTGATATGAAAGCACCGGGTGTGAGTCGTGCTTCGGTAGCTCAGTTGGTAGAGCACTTGCCCGCGAAAGGCAAAGGTCCCGAGTTCGAGTCTCGGTCGGGCACACAGTTTTAATCTGCCAGGAAGTTTCATATCAGCGCACACTCCGCTGCAGAGTGAAAATCTCATTCTGGAAATATCCCCCAGGCTGTGGCTAAGCCATGTCTCCGCAATATCGTTTCTTTCAGGAGTGCTAGTTCTGCAAGGTTCGCAGGAGAGCTTCTGTAAAGTTTGGAAGGTAGGAGACGAGGTACTGGCAGAAGTAAAGCTGTGAGTACCGGGCGTGAGTCGTGCTTCGGTAGCTCAGTTGGTAGAGCACTTGCCCGCGAAAGGCAAAGGTCCTGAGTTCGAGTCTCGGTCGGGCACACAGTTTTAATCTGCCAGGAAGTTTCATATCAGCGCACACTCCGCTGCAGAGTGAAAATCTCATTCTGGAAACATCCCCCAGGCTGTGGCTAAGCCATGTCCCCGCAATATCGTTTCTTTCAGGAGTGCTAGTTCTGCAAGGTTCGCAGGAGAGCTTCTGTAAAGTTTGGAAGGTAGGAGACGAGGTACTGGCAGAAGTAAAGCTGTGAGTACCGGGCGTGAGTCGTGCTTCGGTAGCTCAGTTGGTAGAGCACTTGCCCGCGAAAGGCAAAGGTCCCGAGTTCGAGTCTCGGTCGGGCACACAGTTTTAATCTGCCAGGAAGTTTCAGCATTATAACTGTTTCCTTCCGTTAAGAACGACACGATGGGTTCAATGTGCTTCCAAGTCCTGCATCGCCACAAATCTGGTCTGCTACCCCGTAAACTTGTATCTTGTTCGCTAAATGCCGGTGTGGAACTACGGAGGGTGTTTTGAAAAGTTCTCGGAACTGAATGGAAGAAAAAGTACTTACATCACTGAAACTTTTTTTATTTTTCAGTGTAGTCTCCTTGTAGATTAAGGCACTTGGTCCAAAGATTCCCTCCAGGCCTGCAAAATAGTTGTCAACTCCGGCTATCAATTCTTCGTTTCAAGTGAATCTTCGTCCACCAAGAAAAATTTTTCGTTTTGGGAAGAGATAGGAGTCTGGCGGAGCCATATCAGGTGAATAAGCGGGCGTGGCAACAAATGGTTCAAATGGCTCTGAGCACTATGGGACTCAACTGCTTAGGTCATTAGTCCCCTAGAACTTGGAACTAGTTAAACCTAACTAACTTAAGGACATCACACACATCCATGCCCGAGGCAGGATTCGAACCTGCGACCGTAGCGGTCGCGCTGTTCCAGACTGCAGCGCCCAGAACCGCACGGCCACTTCGGCCGGCGGCGTGGCAACAACTCATACCTTACTTCGTGTAATTTTGCCCTGGCGACGGCACATGTTTTTGGTCCAGCGTCACGAGTCGCGGCACCCATCATATTTTTTTCATTTCTGATTCCTCAGTTAAAATGTGATGTACCCTTTCAGATGACATCTGGCAAACGTGAGCAATTTCACGCACTTTCAGTCGGCGATCCTCCATGAACACTTTTGTGCATTTTTGCATTGATTTCTGGAGTAGTGACTCATCTTGGTCGACCACTGCGCGGATCATCATCTAAGCTCTATCGACCAAATTTAAATTAATTTGTCCACTTGGTAACCGCTGAATATGAAGGAACAGAGACACCCAGTGCATTCTGGAAATCGGCACGAATGTCCTTTGCTTTCATACCTTTGTTTACGAAGTACTTTATCACTGCTCGAATCTCGATTTTTTTTCCATCTTCGCAAATCACAACGCGGGAACAACAGGACAGCCACGTCACCGCCACAGCGCTCTTCGGAGAGCACTGACGTGGCACTTGTTCATTCGTCGGGATTCCGAGAACTTTTCAAACCATCCTCGTATACCGAATATCCTCAGGATATCAACCAACGATTCACTAACCAGTCGCCGGCCGCGGTGGTCTAGCGGTTCTAGGCGCTCAGTCCGGAACCACGCGACTGTTACGGTCGCAGGTTCGAATCCTGCCTTGGGCATGGATGTGTGTGATGTCCTTAGGTTGGTTAGGTTTAAGTAGTTCTAAGTTCTAGGGGACTGATGACCACAGATGTTAAGTCCCATAGTGCTCAGAGCCATTTGAACCATTTGAACTAACCAGTCATTCATCATTTACAGCGCTAGAGATCTGATGGACGATCAGAGCGATCTGACTTTCACAAGATGTATGTTACAATACTGAACTCCACTATTAAGATTTTGGTTCTCTAAAAGGGTCATAATTGGTGAGCATACCACGACTTACATGACTACAAAGCAGACTGACGTAAG
Organism: Schistocerca americana; assembly: GCF_021461395.2. Lineage (NCBI taxonomy): Eukaryota > Metazoa > Arthropoda > Insecta > Orthoptera > Acrididae > Schistocerca > Schistocerca americana. Next base: position 1,087,947,987 of record NC_060119.1, on the reverse strand, counting down.
CGATATAGGTCCCTAATTATACGTACCTGTCCGACGACCCTTCTAGAAAACGGGAATTACTCGCTTCGGCTTTTCTTACTACATGTGACATAGTTTCAATATTTATTACTACTGTTCTCAAATCATCGTTTCAGGTCTACAAATATTTTACTTCCCCGTACGCTCACCTATACAGCTCTTCTGCCTCTATTCTAATACATACATATTTCAATTAACTCACTCATATTGCAACAAATAAATTAAAAATTACGTATTATAATAACTATTAAAAACTTAAACTAAAGGAACAGATATCTATTTTTTCCACAGCAGTTTTTCATCACAATCGCAGGAATTGTGGGCCAAACATGGCAATACTTCGATGGTGATGTCGTGGATGTCTTGCAACGCATCTTTGAACGATGTATCAGGGCAAACCAGGGCCAGGTAGGCGGTTTTTTGCTCTTCGGTCATTAAAATTGAAGTGAGCAGGACCAGTCTTATGAAATGGACACAAATTTCAAAACGCATTAGAAGATCGTTAAGATGTTTCTTTTTCTCTATGACGTTTCATACATTGTTAAACGAAACTTCAGTCAACTCAACTAGAAGACCACATCCAGGACCAGGCACTTCACAAAAAGAAATTGTTTTCGAAATTAAATTTAACTGTTTTTAACAGTAACTTCGAATTAATTCTTCTACTTGGAACTCTTGACAGTACATATAAGTTATGCCGAGCAGTTCAGCAGAGAAACTGAGCAATAGAAGATAACTCTACATGTTAACTTGCAGAAACAGCTTACGTTTAATTATATAAATTAAACACAAATTTTCTTTCAGGACTGAAAGAAGAAAAGCGGAACGTCCTCGACAAGGAAATTGGAATAGCTACAACAGGCTCAGAGTCAACAGCGTCCGCTGAAGGCGTGTCAAGTCTGGAAGCAGGAGGAGAGCACTTAAGAAGAAGCATATTATATGGACGCATTAAACCGGGTGGAGCTGCAGTGTCTGAATCGGCAGCACAGTCTTCAGCAGCGTCATTAGGCGGTGGTTCCGGTACAATTAGCGGATCTTCATCAGAGTCAAGTTCAAATGCTATTGGAGGAGGATTTAATGGTGTCGGTATAGCTGGATCCTCTTCAGAATCTTCATCTGGCTCTTTTGGCACTGGCCTAGGATACAATGGTGCAGTTAGTGGGTCGCAATCCCAGTCCGGTGCAATAGCAGGTGGACTAGGTGGAGTTGGTGCATCTGGATCTAAGTCACAATCATCAAGTGGATCTTTTGGGGGCGGCTTTGGAGGAATTGGTGCCGCTATCAGTGGATCACAGTCTGAATCAAGTGCTACTGGTGGAAGCTTTCTAGGAAGACATGAAATCAGTGGTGCAGGGTCACAGTCTGGAGCAAGTTCGATTGGAGGTGGAATAGGTGGAACTGGTGCAGCTGGATCACAGTCACAGTCATCTGGTGGAGCTATTGGAGGTGGACATGGAGGTCATGGTGGAGTTGGTGGAATTGGTGCAGCTGGATCACAGTCACAGTCATCTGGTGGAGCTATTGGAGGTGGATACGGAGGTCATGGTGGAATAGGTGGAATTGGTGCAGCTGGATCGCAGTCACAGTCATCTGGTGGAGCTATTGAGGGTGGATATGGAGGTCATGGTGGAGTAGGTGGAATTGGTGCAGCTGGATCACAGTCACAGTCATCTGGTGGAGCTACTGGAGGTGGGCACGGAGGTCATGGTGGAGTAGGTGGAACTGGCGCAGCTGGATCACAATCACAGTCATCTGGGGCAGCTATTGGAGGTGGGTATGGAGCTCATGGTGGAGTAGGCGGAATTGGAGCAGCTGGATCACAGTCACATTCATCTGGTGGAGCTGTTGGAGGTGGATACGGAGGTCATGATGGAGTAGGTGGAATTGGTGCAGCTGGATCACAGTCACAGTCATCTGGTGGAGCTATTGGAGGTGGACATGGAGCTCATGGTGCAGTAGGTGGAATTGGTGCAGCTGGATCACAGTCACAGTCATCTGGTGGAGCTATTGGAGGTGGATATGGAGTTCATGGGGGAAAAGGTGGAATTGGTGCAGCTGGATCACAGTCACAGTCATCTGGTGGAGCTATTGGAGGTGGATACGGAGGCCATGGTGGAAAAGGTGGAATTGATGCAGCCGGATCGCAGTCACAGTCATCTGGTGGAGCTATTGAGGGTGGATATGGAGGTCATGGTGGAGTAGGTGGAATTGGTGCAGCTGGATCACAGTCACAGTCATCTGGTGGAGCTACTGGAGGTGGGCACGGAGGTCATGGTGAAGTAGGTGAAATTGGCGCAGCTGGATCACAATCACAGTCATCTGGGGCAGCTATTGGAGGTGGGTATGGAGCTCATGGTGGAGTAGGCGGAATTGGAGCAGCTGGGTCACAGTCACATTCATCTGGTGGAGCTGTTGGAGGTGGATACGCAGGTCATGATGGAGTAGGTGGAATTGGTGCAGCTGGATCACAGTCATCTGGTGGAGCTATAGGAGGTGGGTATGGAGGTCATGGTGGAGTAGGTGGAATTGGTGCAGCTGGATCACAGTCATCTGGTGGAGCTATAGGAGGTGGGTATGGAGGTCATGGTGGAGTAAGTGGAATTGGTGCAGCTGGATCACAGTCACAGTCATCTGGTGGAGCTATTGGAGGTGGACATGGAGGTCATGGTGGAGTTGGTGGAATTGGTGCAGCTGGATCACAGTCATCTGGTGGAGCTATAGGAGGTGGGTACGGAGGTCATGGTGGAGTAAGTGGAATTGGTGCAGCTGGATCACAGTCACAGTCATCTGGTGGAGCTATTGGAGGTGGACATGGAGGTCATGGTGGAGTTGGTGGAATTGGTGCAGCTGGATCACAGTCACAGTCATCTGGTGGAGCTATTGGAGGTGGACATGGAGGTCATGGTGGAGTTGGTGGAATTGGTGCAGCTGGATCACAGTCCCAGTCGTCTGGTGGAGCTATTGGAGGTGGATACGGAGGTCATGGTGGAATAGGTGGAATTGGTGCAGCTGGATCAACGTCACAGTCATCTGGTGGAGCTATTGAGGGTGGATATGGAGGTCATGGTGGAGTAGGTGGAATTGGTGCAGCTGGTTCACAGTCACAGTCATCTGGTGGAGCTACTGGAGGTGGGTATGGAGGTCATGGTGGAGTAAGTGGAATTGGTGCAGCTGGATCACAGTCACAGTCATCTGGTGGAGCTATTGGAGGTGGACATGGAGGTCATGGTGTAGTAGGTGGAATTGGTGCAGCTGGATCACAGTCACAGTCATCTGGTGGAGCTATTGGAGGTGGATATGGAGGTCATGATGGAGTAGGTGGAATTGGTGGAGCTGGATCACAGCCATCTGGTGGAGCTATTGGAGGTGGGTACGGAGGTCATGGTGGCTTAGGTGGAATTGGTGTAGCTGGATCACAGTCACAGTCAAGTGCTGGATCTATTGGAGGTGGATTTGGTGTAGGTGGTGCAATCAGTGGTTCACAGTCTCAATCTGGTGCTATTGGAGGTGGGTATGGTGTAGATGGTGGAATCACTGGATCACAGTCACAATCCAGCTCAGGAGCATTTGGTGGTGGTTATGATGGATTTGGTGGTTCATTTACTGGGTCTGGATCCCAGTCATCAGCTGGCTCACTAGGTGGCGGATTCGGTGGTGGTTCATTTACTGGATCTCAGTCTCAGTCATCAGCTGGTTCACTAGGAGGGGGACTGGGTGGTGGCTCTTTTACTGGGTCTGGATCTCAGTCATCAGCTGGCTCATTAGGTGGTGGATTTGGTGGTGGTTCATTTACTGGATCTGAATCTCAATCCTCAGCTGGCTCACTAGGTGGTGGATTTGGTGGTGGTTCATTTACTGGGTCTGGATCACAATCATCAGCTGGTTCACTAGGAGGTGGTCTTGGTGGTGGCTCATTTACTGGGTCTGGATCACAATCGTCAGCTGGTTCACTAGGAGGTGGACTGGGTGGTGGCTCATTTACAGGGTCTGGGTCTCAGTCATCAGCTGGCTCATTTGGTGGTGGATTTGGCGGTGGTTCAATTACTGGGTCTGGATCACAATCGTCAGCTGGTTCACTAGGAGGTGGCCTTGGTGGTGGCTCATTTACTGGGTCTGGATCTCAATCCTCAGCTGGCTCACTAGGAGGTGGACTTGGTGGTGGCTCATTCACTGGATCTGGATCTCAGTCATCAGCTGGCTCACTAGGTGGCGGATTTGGTGGTGGGTCATTTACTGGATCTCAGTCTCAATCATCAGCTGGTTCACTAGGAGGTGGACTTGGTGGTGGATCATTTACTGGGTCTGGATCTCAGTCATCAGCTGGCTCACTAGGTGGCGGATTTGGTGGTGGGTCGTTTACTGGTTCTCAATCCCAATCATCAGCTGGATCACTGGGTGGTGGACTTGGTGGTGGCTCATTTACTGGGTCTTCTTCTCAGTCATCAGCTGGGAGCTTTGGAGGTGGGTTAGGAGGAAACAGAGGATTTCCTTTAGGTTTTTCAGGATCAGAATCCCAATCTTCGAGTGTAGCAGGAGGAGCAGGTCATTTTGGAGGTCTTTTGCCAGGTGGTTTAGGAGGTGGAGCTGGTGGTCTCTTTGGTTTGTTTGGATAAGTTTCATTTATAAGTGACAGACTAAACGCTTAGTGAAATGACTAAATGAGAATTCTTTATATTTATATAAATTATTGTTGATATACATGTGTTTAGAAGAGTATCCGTTCATAATTCGCCTTTACATAAGTGTGGACAAGAAATGACCTCAAGTATCCTAATATAATGTGCTGTATTATTCCTATAATGTACTGCAGCAATGCTTCTGTTGTCAAAGTAGTGAAATAACTTAGGCAACAGCGTTTAAAAATTTCAGTGATGAGCCTCTGAAAAATTTGTGTATTTTATTTATTTTTCCATGCAATTTATTCTGCTCTACTGAGAAATGTAATATAAGCTAGGAAAAATTAAGAACTAATCTTCTTGCATATGAGCTCATCAGTCCTGAAGTCTCTGCACACTGTGAGAAATCTTCATTTCTAATAGCTAGCATTACATTCTATCGATGTTAGCGTAAGGTTACTGAAAGATAGAAGCAGAAGCCTGCTGGAAGATATTTAGCGTTACTTTTTTAAAAACGGTTTACATGTTCTTCTTCTGCGTCACTAGATAGCACTGTGTAGATCAGAACTGTATATTTATTTAATCTTATACTATGCAAGACTGTAAGTAGCGTTTTCAAAAATCATTATATTTCTGTCAAACTTAAATCCCTTTTTTTTCCTCTGTCGTCCATTCGGACTGATTACACAACATTCTTCTTTATGCATAATTCTCCTTGTTATGACGCTACCTAGGCTCGACAAATAACTGAAGCGACAGACGGAAGGTGTTAAGATGCAGAACTCGTCGTCTCGGAACAACAGTCTTCTGAAAAATGGCAGGGATATGCTAAAGTCTGTTCAGATATGTCACCAACTATTTTTGCTATGTGAAAAGGTGTTTATTGTGACATCTGAATAAAACCCATCCCTCAGAGTGAAGGGAATTTGTTAGATGTATTTCGTGCATTCTGCTGTCACTGATAGCATCAAAGAACTGAAAGTGTTAATGTCGTAAATGTGCAAATTTGTTACTCGAGATTTTCTGCATAAACGTTTTTGTCACTTAATCAGAAAGCGTATTTTTATTTAAAAACCTCGCCGAATGAAAACTGAATACTGTCATGGAGGGAAATGGAAACCTTCCCATTAGTGTTAGGCAGTGAAACACTCGAAACAATTGTTCATAAGGCCCAGGTTCAAGAAAGATCATTAAGTTCCAAGGTAAGTATTATATATTTATTTGAATTTTACGAAGGGTTTTTGAAAAATGCACATAATCTAAACACAGTTTTTGAAATCTCTTACATAACATCGATATTCAAGTCAGTCAGTTATACACCACAAGAATCTAGAACGCAATATACTATATCTTCTATTGTGTGACCTCTTTCTGTGAGAGTAAACTTCAAGCAATGGGCACGCCCGGCGGTCTGCAAAATCCGTTGCGTAGTGTAGCTGTTACGAGCAGATGTGTGCAAAAGTAAATGAGTGAAGCAATATCAAAAAACTTAAATTTCCAATTTTTTCCTATCTTGTAGCGTAGGAATTGTGTGTAGACAAAATTCCAAATTAATGGTATCAATAGATGCATCACAAGATACTGATGCCAACAGGTTATCATAGTTATATTTTTTACATTTTCAGGCATCTGAAGCTATAACTGCATAGTGCCTGTTGGATAAAAAGACACAAATAAATAATCTTGCAAGTATTAACTATAGTCACTAGTTACGATACTTTCAATATAATTTGATTACATATACAAACAGTAAATCTGCAAGGAAACTACCTAATTTCGTTTAATAATTGCTCTTCTAATCTACAGGTTAACCAGAATCATTAACTTCAAGATTGAACAGACGACACAGGATCCTACTCTAGGTGCAATTTTGTCAAATATAGACATGGTTAGAGACAGAGGCTGTCATATGAAATAAATTGTTGATGGCGTACAGCAACCAGCCACAAATTGGTTTTAGGCTACTTTATTTAAAAAGTACCGTTACTGGTTCCGAATTTTTCAGATTCATCATCAGACAGTTTTTTCATGCTTTCATCAAAACAAATTATACATTGGTCTCCTGTGAGTTGCCCTAAGAGAAAACCAGAATTCACAAATACAAAGGTGTAATCAAATGGATGCATTACATATTTGTGTTAGAATCTCCGTCTGGCGCATTTGTTTTTGCAGTTTTCTTGCAATGAAATACATTCTCAAATATGTTTGTATTTTCACAGTCACAAATGTCGTTCTGCATCATAAACCACTTTTGTTCGGTCACAAAACGAATAAATTGTCAATGTGCACCACATGTTTTGATTTACAACATACGCAAATAAATACATACTTTACAAAGTACATGAACATGGAAGATGTTGCAATGCAATGATATAAAGATATGGCATTTTTTGGGAAAGGAAGCATAAATTACTTTTATGTTAGATTGACCAAGCTTTTTACACCATATATATAAGGCATTAAATGCAGAGAGAAAGGATAAACACATGGGATTTGTGCATTCTTGCACAAATATCCTTGAGAATATATTGTATTGCAAGAAAACTATAAAAACAAATGCACCAGATGGACATCTCACGTAAGTTACGAGGGTTATTCCAAAAGTAAGGTCCGGTTATAAAAAAAAAATCAAAACTAAAATGTTTTTTCAAAACAATTGTTTTATTTACATTCCTTACATCTTTATCTATTTTTCTACATAACTTCCATACTTATTTAAACATTTGTCACATCGTTCAACAAGCTTTTGAATGCCCATGTTATAGAAATCGGCCGCCTGTGACGATAACCAGTCCTTAACTGCTTCTTTCACTTCATCATCTGTGTCGAAGCGCTTGCCGCCGAGAAACTCCTTTAAGTAACGGAACAGGTGGAAATCACTTGGCGCCAGGTCCGGACTGTAAGGAGGATGGTCCATCTGTTCCCATCCAAATTTCTTGATCAGAGCTTGCGTTTCATTTGCAGTGTGGGGTCTGGCATTGTCATGCAACAACAAGATTCCAGACGACAAAAGACCACGTCGCTTATTCTGGATTGCACGTCGAAGTTTAGTCAGGGTAGCGCAGTAGGCGGCTTTATTAATCGTTGTTCCTCTCTCCATAAAGTCGACTAACAATACTCCACGTCTATCCCAGAACACAGTCGGCATAACCTTACGTGTTGAGATTGTCTGCTTTGCCTTGACCTTGACTGGCGATGACGTGTGACGCCATTGCATTGACTGACGTTTAGACTCTGGAGTGATGTGAGAAACCCATGTCTCATCCCCTGTGACAACATTGTCTAAAAGACTGTCACCTTCCTTATGATATCGCTCCAAAAAATCAAGAGCAAAAGCCATTCTTTTCATTCGTTGGGGCTCAGTAAGCAGCCTGGGAACCCAACGTGCACACAATTTGTGAAACTTCAAATGTTCAGACACAATTCTGTACAAAGTTGTTCTACTCACATTCGGAAAATGCATGTCTACGTCTGTAATAGTGAATCGGCGATCTTCACGAATTTTTTTGTCAACCGCATTGACCAAATCGTCTGAAATCACTGATGGTCGGCCACACCGTGGTTCATCGTGCACATTATCCCGTCCTTCATTAAAAGCTCGCACCCACTTGCGCACTTTACTGTCGCTCATTATGTTAGGACCGTACACTTCAGTAATCTGCCGATGGATTTCCGCCGCTGAATTGTTTCTTGCAGACAAAAACCGTATCACTGCCCTTACTTCACAATCGGCGGGCTGATCAATTGTCTTAAACATTGTAAAGTGACACTGTGAACTACACTCAGCAACAGTAACAAAGCGAATGGCGGCGTTTGACGCGCAAGGCTTGCCGGGAGTCGGCGCGCATGCGTGTTTTGTCATTGGCGCCAAATTTCAATAGTTACGGCGAATCGGACCTTACTTTTGGAATAACCCTCGTACATTCCAACATAAATATGTAGCGCACCCATTTGGTAATATGTTTGTAATTGTGAATTATTGTTTATTCTAGGGCAACTCATAGTAAACCTTCTAATGATCAATTCAAAAAATTCGGAACCCTTAACGGTACTTTTTTAATACAATAACCTAAAATCAATTTGTGACTGGTTGCTGCACACCATCGACAATTTATTACCCTAAGTATTTTGAAATTAGACCAAAGGTCAGGCATGAGTATTTCAGAACGGTAAGAGGTCTTGAATGAGCAATGCATGAGACGTACATGTTGTGCACATTGTTTTTGTTTAGTTAAAAGTAAATGCCCTCTGCACTATGTAGAGAGTCAATAGTTACGGATATCCACGGGCAAAATATGAAATGGGCGCCAGTCCTCCTCCCCAAGCTGGCTCCCTCACCTTTTCCTAGCCGTCCAACACAGTCAGACGCCCTACACCCCCCACAGTATGCCCCCCTCCCCCACACACTCAGATATCGCCATAACCCTGGCCACTTTCTTCCACTTGAGCCGAAAAGTAAAACGAGTCAGAAAAACTTTTTCAGAGATGACAGTTAAGGGGAAAACGAAATACAATACTAACAGTTTCAGACGGCTTGTGCAATGTTAAGACAAAGACTTCGAAACATATTTTAAGCTGAAAAACATTTCCAAGGGCAGGTATAGAAAATCGCTGTAATTTGTTGATTATGAACTCAGGTTAAAACTGAAGAAGCTTTAGAAAGGCAGGATATAAAGTAAATGAAACAAGGTTAAACTGAAAGAGCCAGTGGCTGTTCAGAGCAGATTAGACAGGGAAAAGGAAATACAAACGTCTAGAAAGGCAGGGTATAAAGTAAATGAAACAAGGATAAACTGGAAGAACCAGTGCCTGTTCAGAGCAGATTAGACAGGGAATAGGAAATACAACCGTCTAAAAAATGAGATTGACAGAAAGTCCAAAATCGCTCAGTAAGTACTGGCAGAGGACAAATGCAAGGCTGTGAAAGCACGTATAAATAGAGGAAAGATGGTAACCACCTGCGGAAAAATTAAAGACACTTTTGGAGAAAAGAAAAGCGACTATGCGAATATCGAAAACTTAGATGGCAAGCCAGTATGGACCAGAGAAGCTGAGAAGTAGAGGGAATATGTAAGAGAGTCACAACTAAAGTGGACCAAATACGTTTGAAACAGTTTAGAGCAATAGTCCTAAAGTTCCTGGTTCATTAATATTTCCTGGAAATTTAAATTTATTATTGAGAATTGTTAATAACTAGGACATAGTTTAAAACAAATTTTGGCACACATATGAAATAACAATTTCGTAACTCTGGTTACCAACTTAATTTAGTAAAAGGAAAAATGGACTTCATTCACTCTGGTTGCGAGTTTTAATTTGTTGGATGGAACAAAAAATTCAATTCATGCAGTGTTTTTTAAATGATCAATGTATGTTCTAATAGACATAAGTCAGACTATTACACTTACAGTTTAAGACAGTTTAATGCCAAAATAGAGATTTTGTGATATTTTCCCACACAGCCATATCAGGACAATTCAAGCCAATCAATATATACATATTCATAATTTTGATCTTCTTTGTTGTTTATTGTATCAGTTGAGCTAGTAATAATTATGTAGTGATTATTGATTAGAGGTATATGGGGCAAGAGATCTGTCATGTCCTTCTTCTTAGATGCAGAAATCTTCCATTCCAATCCACCTGGGAGCTCCTGAATGACAGTCGACAATGATAATAATGGTCATCCTCCACTCTTATTTCCAAAGAAAGGAATATTTTCATTCAGAGTTTCCTTGAAAAACATTTTGAATGGGAACATTTCACCACTATCAACCGCTTTTTGTTTAACCAGTCGAAGGCGTGCCCAAACGTAGTTTTTTTTCTGTTGGTAATTACTATCTCCAAAACCTTAATGGATAACAGTTCCTCTTTCTTCCTACTGATAACATTAAAATGTGGAACCTTCAACTTCAAGGATTTGTCAATTTGGACCCAGTCTTCCAGTGCAAAGATAATTGCATCTCTTTGCTTGCAGATTCAGTTACTCCAAATACAGTATCATTTGGAGACACGAATGACCAGATATCGTGAATATATGATCTCTTGCATTTGCTGAAAAATCTGGGTCATAAACAAGGTTCAGAAGAGCTCTGATTTCTCTTATTTTATTGTGATCATCATTTCTCCCTACATAGGTGGGTGTCAACAAAATATTTACGCATTCGGAAGAGAAAGTTGGTGATTGAAATTTCGTAAATAGATCTAGCCACAAAGAAAACCGCCTTTGTTTCAGTGACTGCCACCCCATGTCGCATATCATATCAGTGACACTCTTACCCCTGTTGCGCGATAACACGAAATGAACTGCCCTTCTTTCACTTTTTTTGAGATCCCCTTCCGCAACTTGTCTCATCCCAAACATACATAAAACCTTCATCAGTTTTGAAGCAATGGTCTCTCAAATTGTACATGAAGATGTTTCTTTTGCAATAAGCAGTGAGATTATAAGCTTCAGAAAAGACAAGCCCTTCTACAGATCAAATGTACAATACACACTGTTTGAGGCGTTCTCCTTGTCAGTGGGAAGTGCTGTTTTAGGCTGCTCAACTCTCCAAATGAGGAGTTCTGTAGCAAGGGCCATTTTGTCTGTCTCATCTGGTGCACGGATTTTCATTTCTAAAGCATCATAAAGTTGATAAGTATTTTTATTAGGAGGCGTAGATTGCAAATTAAATTTATTGTTGATAATCCTGTGATACATTTTCTCATTTACTGGTTCCATTCCCTGTGATCCACATTTTTCCAAATAAAGAAGGTACTTCTGTGAGCTGAAAGGTTAGGATGCGAATACTTCCTGTCAGGATTATCAGTTCTGAAATAATGACTGCAGTATGCACGAAAATTTTTTTTATATGTGCAGTTACACTGCTATGATCTACCTTATTGCCTTGGATATGTTATCCACCTTTATCTATGACTGAAAGAACTTCCTCGTTCGATATGCAGCTTGTAATGTAGCAAAATTTACTTCTTGCATACTAATATTTTCTTCATTTGCCCAAAGAGTATAGAGGCAGATGTAAGATTTTGCTGTTCCACTATTATCACGATGTCAGGATCTAATAGCTCTGTTTACTTTTACTAAACCCTATAGATAAGTGTTGTGCTTTGAATAACCCCCCAGTTTCCAAAATGAATCTAATACATTATATTTTCTTCGTTGAGAAATTTATCAGTGACTGATACTTCTTAACATAATTTTACAAGTGCTTCCTAATATTCTCCTTCCAATAGCGCTTTGTCCTTTACACTTTCTCCCTCTTTCAACATTTTCAGTTAGACTAAACTGAGAATAAATCTTGGAATTTCCTACAACTGGTGGGGATGCTCCTTCATACACTCAAACAAATCAAAACAAAGTAAATTTCATATAGAACACAGTACCTCATAGGAATAATTCTTATACAGTTATAAAATACAATTCTTAATTTCCTACAATGTAATAGAAGCAGATTAGTATAAACGTCCACTTACCATCAGTAGAATCACGAGCAAAATACCTACTTCTTGCACTGCGATCTTTATGTTTCTTGTTACTAAGTTCGGAGATAGTATCTGAAAAAAATATAAATTGTATAAGGTTATATTCAAGACTTGGTTGTACAATCACTGTTAAAGAACGAAGCTAGAACACAGCAACTAAATATATAAGTGACAATGCACACTATATAAGCAGTTTGTTGATACACAAAACATAACCCCAAAACGAAAAAAGCTGAATTTTCGACTAGTAATAATTATGGCTTATTACCTAGGACTGAATCAAATGGTCTGACAGACTATGAATTCGGAACATACTCTTCATAAGGATCATAATCAGCTTTGGTAGACATGTTACTGAGCATATAAAACATGCACAAAGAAAGGACTTGGTTCGCTAGGGCAACAGAAAAAGGCAAGTAATATTCAACTTGCACGGATAGTGCTGCCATCTGTGAAGAAGGAAACGAGTTAGGGACTCTGTTCGGTGTGGCAGTGACTATATCAATGTCTTCTCAGTGACAGACAGCATTTATCGCCAAACTTCATACAACTAGACTTAGTCCAATTTGACTGTGAATCCCTCACGCAGAATGGCTATACAATTTTACACTTTTATTCCTATCTGCCTTGGTTTTCAGTCATCATCCACAATGAATGGGTCACGATTATATATATTGTTTTCTGCTGTTTCCTGGATCTTTATTGAAACTGGTTGGAATAAATGTGTAAAATTCAATACAGCAAAGTCAACAAGCATTTCTTAAAACAGACTAATACCACAAAAAGTATAGTAAGACAGAAATGGGAAATTAATTTAAAGAAAGAATCTAAGTTAAATATCGATGTTAAAATATAAACTGCTAATGAAATGAATGTGCTTATTTTATCTCTGCCTCTGTACCGAAATATATTTGGATGTCTGTGTCTCTTTATCTGTTAGTTTTCTATTTGAGAACTGAACTGTTTGTATCTATAACAAAGTACATGTGATGCAAGTGTTATAATCTAATGAGTTCGGACTATTCAGCACACTCTCACACAGACCACATCATGAAAATCAGATTTCAGTCCCAAAATGGTTAACATCTTGCGCCAAAAGTGGCGTTAATAGTAATGATAAAGTATTGTTAATCAAACAATGAATTTAAATAACTATAAATTATAGAACAACTTCTGTTCAAAATTGTCTAATACAAGAAATTTTCATTTAAAGCAATAAGTAATAAGACACAGAAACAACAATGTCAATTAACTTCGGTATTAAAAATCAGATTCCGATTCGAATATAACTAACTTTGGGAGCGAAAAAATTTTGCTCCCAAATGGTGACGACAGTAAGACCAAAAATTCTCCATTTGAACAGTAATAACTAATCACAGAAAATTATGAGCATTCAACAAACAAGAATAACCAAGTGACTGGGCAGACAACCACCCCCAAGACGCGGCTCAACACTTCGACAGCACGAAGATGCGCCGAAACTGCCCCACGGTCAGAAAGGCCAGACAGATGCAGTGTACATCTACAAAACACTAAGGTTGTGCACTAACGACCAGTAACGGCCAGGATACTATAGTAAATTACACCGATACAATGCCACGTAAGAACAAGTCATCGTGTGAGATACTTTAAGACACAGAGCGGAAATCAACAAGCACGGGAACGAATCGCACACGAGCATCGTAATGGCAGCCGCTCTACACAGAATCTCATCACAGCTAATGCGGCCCGTAAAACGAACTCGTAAGCGCGCGAGAAACCAGAAAAGCTAACGAATCTCCCACAACAGTCTGATCCTCGTTAACTGCAAACAGAGCGTTCCATCTAAACAGTACAGTGGCCAGCCGAGTAACGGTTGTGTGCAACCAGTACTGGTTGAAACTCACCTGCTACAAAGAACGAATAACTCATTTATATGATATTAAATAACAGAAAAATCATATTACACTCGGTTTAAAAGTGTTACATAACTCAATGTAACTTACCATTGCATGGCACGATTGAATTAATCAAAAGTAAATGCTCCAAATCGACACAGGCCAGCTAGAATACTTACTACAGTTTACTGTCAACGGACTGCTAAACCTCGTTCTTGCGGCAGCACCTAATCATAAGTTATGTACAGGGACGGCTTACTAGACACCAAATATTTATACTAACAGCTCGCTATTCCATCCTCAGAACACTTCCGCTAACGCGCATAATTTACTGCGTTACGTTGAACAATACTCGGTCGGTTGCAACCATCAGCACAGCTTTCCTACTCGCGCTCAGCTGACAAATCCAGCCGAGACAGTCTCCTTCCAGCAGGTCACTCTAATCGCCCTGCTGTGAATACAGCCTGTTCTCCAGGCGACTTGACCCACTGTAGAAATACTAAAATGGGGATAATGAACACCAGGCTGTACCCGGAAAAAGGCGAGGACTGCTCTTGACCGATGTCCGTTTTCAACTCAACTCGCCGGCTCCGAGCCACCTCCCCGCTGCGCGAAAAGGCCGGCAAATGGCGCTGCAGATCCGCCAAAGTGAGAGCTTTAGCCAAAGGGCGCAGCGGAGAGAAACCATGAAACCGAATCGATACACCGCGGGCGAGCCACACGGCTCATTCTGGAACCCCATTTCAGAAAAGAACCAGCAAATTTGACAGTAATGTAGGAGCATAGTGGGAACTGTCGAAGGGAGGAAATAGATACATCAGCTGTAGCGGGACATGGTTTGTAGTGAGAAAACTGCTAGAGAATGTTTAATGGACTCAGGTACTGGTAGCCACAAGCGGATACTACAGTAACCCGTAGACACTGCTGACAGTGTTTACTTGCTACATACGCCAATAATTTTAATCGGAAGAGGAAGTTATGTAGCTCAGTGATATGTTGTTTTTGTTTCTGAGGACCAACCGTACATGTCTTCCAACGTTGGACAATATCGGCAGTGCTGACAACAAATCAACAGTGATGGCCAAATTGCAGTAGAAGTTAAACGGCAGTCAGCAACGATACATTGTGTGAATATGATGTATGTCTAAAAGACTACCGCTCTAGAAGCTGTCCTCCCCAAATGGGGGTTAAACGTTGGGTTTCTCACCAAAATCAATAGGCTCACAGCATAATAGCCTCGAGAGATAAAGTGTAACAGGTCAGTTCCCCCAGATGCTGACCACTTATTAGCCCGCTACCGTTAAGTGCTAACATACTCGTAGTTACAGCTATAATACTTAAAGCGACGAACCGTCTACATGAAAAATTTGTCATTGGAGAAACTTTCCGCACACACAGGGAAATAACAGAAAGGGAACCAGGTTTTAAATGAGTAGACCAATGTTAGGTAATGAGTATTTAATATTTTATTGGTGTAAGTGACATAACTGACTTAATATGAAGTGAGCCTCAGGGACAGGTAAGATCTCAAGAACATTAAAACACGATTTGTATTACAGACTAATACATAGGATGTCACAGGGATATAAATATAGTGTAGCTAGCGAAGTACACAAAAAATTCTTTGGATATCATAGGAACACAACGCCAGATTAAGAAAAATTACAGTATTGCTTATACCGATCGTACTACTGTACTTCAAATGTGGAGAATTTGAATGACACATACCACTCACATTGAATGGTACTGTGTCAAATTGGGTCTGTTAAGAGATTCAGTGATCGAGAAGCAGTTTCCCTACAGAAAGCTCAAACGTATCTTAACCTGTACTTTATTGGTAGCTCAGATTTTTATGCTTGCTAAAAAGTTATTAACAACGTGAGTTCCTGAACATGGGCACGATTTTTGACTATAGTGAGAGTCTTTCAGTCTTTATGTTTATCGTTCTTATTCCTGATGCTGATTTTGTAAAGTGAAGTACGTCTCGGCGACGACTTGGTCATTAAAGGCGAATGATGATGATGACGATGTTTGGTTTGTGGGGCGCTCAAGTGCACGGTCATTGGCGCCCGTACGAAGTCCCAATTTTTACGCAGTCCAATTTTTTCACAGTCCAATCTCGCCACTGTCACGAATGATGATGAGGATGAAATGATGAGGACAGCACAAACACCCAGTTCCTGGGCGGAGAAAAGCCCCAGCCCGACATTAGAGGCGAAGTACAAACTTGGATTGTGCGAGGAAATTGCTCACGGTAGTCGAAAGCAAACTTCTCAGCATTCACCTTAAGTTACATAGGAAAAACACAGGAAACCGAAATCAGGATGGCCAAACGAAGATTTAAATCGCCGTCGTTTCGGTTCCGAGTCCACCCGGTATTTTACCGCTGCGTGACCTCAGCTAGTGAACGGAGTTGTTTGTCAGAAAATCAATAACAATATGAAACTAAAGAGTTTCTCCTGGTGTATGAAGTGTTCAAAAAACTTACGGGAATCCCGCCGGGCGACCACTTCGACAACCGCCGGTATTTCGACAGGAGCACACCCTATCATTTTCAAGGTACAGATGATGCAGCGCTCTGCAAGGAAATCTGAAACCTCGACATGCAGAGCATAAAAGGAAAGACAACACACTCACACACACACACACATACTCACATACACACACACACACACACACACACACACACACACACACACTGTAAACACTAGCACACAATCAAAGATGACCAACGTTAGAAGTTATTGGTAGTGAAAATTAATAACACACACAAGTGCACATACTGTAAACACTAGCACCATTACACAACCAAAGATAACCAATGCCAGAAGTCATCGATAGCTAATATTAATAACCAAAGGATGGGGTAGCACTAACTTTGTCCCTCTGTTGTTTGACCAGGGACAGAGTAGAATTCCAAACAGAATTTAAGCAAAAACCTCCAGCTCTATTTATAAGGTCACTTGCTAATTGATGTCCTAATTGCTGTAGGTACGTGCCAGAATCTCCGAGTTGTCATATTCAATAGGATGACCTTGCCAAGGCAATGTTTTGCTGTAGCATATTTGCTCGACTGTTGTAAGCTATGTGACTCTCATGCTTAAACGGATACTAAAAGAGCAATAAACTTTGACGGTGGTTGAAAAACACGTTTCACTTCGTACTTCCGCAGAGTACAACGAATCCTGTTGAAAATGCTTCCGGCTTAAGGCCAAACGAACGTAGACTTTGGTGCCATCTCGTTATTATTCTCACTTACCCGATTCAAGGTTGGTCGACAGCACAGCCATATCTGATCTGTGTTTCACGATAACTATTCTGACGAAATGGGACTTAAGGGAAGGGACTTAAGGATGGGCTCATTCACCTGACAGACTTTCTAGGTCTGTGATGACGTGCACCCTATGAACCAAGGTACGAAGTACTCCTTCATGCTGGGCCGGAAGGTAACAACTGCCAACCTGTAGATACACTAACACGATAAAATGCAACAGCAACAAGAAGTTGTGTGACATAAACGAAAGTTTGTAGGCGCGTTTCTGCGTCTGAGAGATGATATCTACTCAAATTCCGCGCCAGTCGCATGAGAGTGGCGCTAGTAGTGCCACAGTCAGGATGCAAATCAGGTTTCCATTTAACCCTGTAACGGTCGTCAACGTTAGGTGCCTTTGAGATTGGACGTGGTAACTTGATGTTAGTCAAGAATGACTTTAAGGCTACAAAGACGCCATTATAAACACCTCACTGAGTTTGAACGAGGCCATGTAATACGACTGCGAGAAGCTGGATGTTCGTTCTGCGATGCTGCAGAAAGACTAGGCAGGAATGTAGCCACTATTACACAGTATGACTGCTGCATAGGTGGTCACGAAATGAACGGTCGCAAAAAGCTCAGGCTCCGGACGGCTACGTGGCATTACCGAGGGGGAAGACCGTCATGCTCGGCAAGTTACTAACAGTAACTCTAGTTTTACGGTTGCAGTAGAGATTAAATTAGCAAGTGACGTTATAAATAGAGCTGGAGGTTTTTGCTGAAATTCTGCATTCAATCCTGCTCTGTCCTTAGTCAAACAGCAGAGGGACAAAGTTAATGTTACCTCATCCTTTGGTTATTAATTTTCACTATCGATGACTTCTGGTGCTGGTCATCTTTGGTTGTGTGAAGGTGCTAGTGTTTACAGTGTGTGTGCGCGCGCAGTGTATGTGTGTGTGTGTGTGTTATCTTTCGCTTATGCCCTGCTCACCGAGGTTTTACGTTTCCTTGCACAGTGCTCTCTCGTTGCCTGCAGTTGTATTTTGAAACTGACGGGATGTTCACCTGTCGAAATATCACCAGGCTGCCTTACCTTACGTTATTCGAGCAATAAATATCTAGTACATGTATTTTGTAGTGGTCTGCAGAGTACAGATGTACACTACTGGCCATTAAAATTGCTACACCAAACAGAAATGCAGATGATAAACGCGTATAAATTGGACAAATATATTACACTAGAACTGAAATGTGAATACATTTTCACGCAATTTGGGTGCATATATCCTGAAAAATCAGTACCCAGAACAACCACCTCTGGCCGTAATAACGGCCTTGATACGCCTGAGCATTCAGTCAAACAGAGCTTGGATGGCGTGTACAGGTACACCTGCCCATGCGGCTTCAACATGATACCACAGTTCATCGAGAGTAGTGACTCGCGTATTGTGACGAGCCAGTTGCTCGGCCACCATTGACCAGACGTTTTCAATTGGTGAGAGATCTGGAGAATGTGCTTGTCTTGGCAGCAGTCGAACATTTTCTGTATCCAGAAAGGCCTGTACAGGACCTGCAACATGCAGTCGTGTCTTATCCTGCTGAAATGTAGGGTTTCTCAGGGATCGAATGAAGGGTAGAGCCACGGGTTGTAACACATCTGAAATGTAACGTCCACTGTTCAAAGTGCCGTCAATGCGAACAAGAGGTGACCGAGACGTGTAACCAATGGCAGCCCATACCATCACGCCGGGTGATACGCCAGTATGGCGATGACGAATACACGCTTCCAATGTACGTTCACCGCGATGTCGCCAAATACGGTTGCCACCATCATGATGCTGTAAACAGAATCTGGATTCATCCGAAAAAATGACGTTTTGCCGTTAGTGCACCCAGGTTCGTCGTTGAGTACACAATCGCAGGCGCTCCTGTCTGTGATGCAGCGTCAAGGGTAACCGCAGCAATGGTCTCCGAGTTGATAGTTTATGCTGCTGCAAACGTCGTCGAACTGTTGGTGCAGATGGTTGTTGTCATGAAAACGTCTCCATCTGTTGACTCAGGGATCGAGACGTGGCTGCACGATCCGTTACAGCCATGCGGATAACATGCCTGTCATATCAGCTGTTAGTGATACGAGGCCGTTGGGATCCAGCACGGCGTTCCGTATCACCCTCCTGAACACACCGATTCCATATTCTGCTAACAGTCATTGGATCCCGACCAACGCGAGCAGCAATGTCGCGATACGATAAACTGCAATCGCGATAGGCTACAATCCGACCTTATCAAAGTAGGAAACGTGATGGCACGCATTTCTCCTCCTTACGCGAGGCATCACAACAACGTTTCAGCACGCAACGCCGGTCAACTGTTGTTTGTGTATGAGAAATCGGTTGGAAACTCTCCTCATGTCAGCACGTTGTAGGTGTCGTCACCGGAGCCAACCTTGTGTGAATGCTCTGAAATGCTAATCATTTGCATATCACAGCATTTTCTTCCTGCCGGTTAAATTTCGCGTCTGCAGCACGTCATCTTCGTGGTGTAGCAATTTTAATGGCCAGTAGTGTATATGTAGATGAATCCTTACTGCGCGAAGCGCTGTAACAAATATACTGGTGTCCAAAATTAATGCAACGAACAGAAATTGTGCAAGGTTGCTTTAATTTTGCCACAAAACGGTATAAATAGGTGATAGTACAGTAGAAACAATATAGAGAATACAGAACGTAAATAGCAGCAACTTGCACAACGATAGACAAAAATGTTCTTCGTTTTTTGCAACTTAACGGATTTGCAGACACATTCTGACAACTGGTTAATGTGCTCAGTATGAGGTGTGGTCACCTCTGGCAGCAGTACAGGCATGACAACTACCGGACATGCTGTGAATGATGTCATCAATCTCATGTAAGGCAATAACGCCCGTTCCTCCTGCAGAGCTGCTCGCAAGCCTTGGAGAGTGGTTGGTGGATGTTGACGTGATGCCACCCTTCTCCCTAGTGTATCCCAGACATGCTCTGTGGGATTCAAATCGTGAGAGCTAGCAGGCCAGGCCCGGGTGCAATATATTCCGCTTCCAAGAAAACATCAACCACCCGTGCTGTATGATGTCAAGAATTATCGTTCAACAGTACGAAGTCAGGTCTCAAAATCACCTCGCAACAACCGCATATGAGGTTCCAAGATCTTGTCAAGATATCTGACAGAAGTTAAACCTTGCCGATTCATCCGTACAAGTTCGTGAGGAGGTGGTCGTGTGGTTAACATAATCCCTGCCCTCACCACTACGGAACCTCCTCAATAGCGGTCTCAGTCCACAGTGTTCGGGTCCCGAAAAGGAATTCTACGTTCCCTCCAGATGCGAATCAGTCGAGTGCTACTCTCCAGACCAAATCGAGACTCATGTGTGAAAAGAACATTGGCCCACTGTTCGAGCATCCAGGTGGCACGTTGACGATCCACTCTAGACGTTCCCTTCTGTGAAGACGTGTCAGAGGTACACATACAGCAGGTCTCTGACAACAAAGGCAGCTCTGCCGAAGCCTTCTTTGCACCGTTTGCCTCGATACAACACGTCCAGTGGATGCCGCAGGGTCAGTACCGTCGTACCGTTACAGCCTAGTAACAGTCTTCTCTTTCTGATGTTACAAATGGTCGACCCCGTACAGGCTTCGGGATACAATTTCAGTCTATATGAACTGTCGTCACATCCGGGAAACAACAAAACGATTCACATTAAGCCATCGGGCCACAATAGTTTGCGACTGTCCTGTTTCCATTCTTGCTTTGGCCCTCCACCGCAGAGAGTATGTGTCTTCTCTGTGCCATCCGCTGGAACTATGTACACAGTAATTGTGGATGAGGGACTACCCACCAACACTACCAAATTTGATAGATGCCCTAATGTCATCGTGAGACACAGAACGGGGAAATAGCGGTTTGTTGCTTTAATTTTGGACACCAGTGTACGTATGAGAAGGCCGCGCAGATTTGCGTTTTTCGGGGGGCGCGGGGCGGGGGGGGGGGGGGGGGGGGGAGAGGGCGGTCTTGGTGCTTGGTTCTTATTTGAGTAAGGAACATGGGGTAAAAAGTTTTTGGTTCAGCCAGTACCAGTGACAATTTGTATAGCCATTCGTACCTCTGTCTTACTGTAGCTATGCTACGGTGTATTAAGCAAAGTTTGAACGACGAACAGGAGCTGGTAGCCAGGCAAATTATGCGAGTCGATTAATTCCTTTTAAAAAAGTTTTTAACTGGGCTGAAATTAATGTTCAGTTCATGGCACCATTTGTATATGTACAGTTCCTGTTTTACGTCAAAAACAGTCAACATCATATAACTCCTGAGAGCCGGCCGGTGTTGCCGTGCGGTTCTAGGCGCTTCAGTCTGGAACCGCGTGACCGCTACGGTCGCAGGTTCGAATCCTGCCTCGGGCATGGATGTGTGTCATGTCCTTAGGTTAGTTAGGTTTAAGTAGTTCTAAGTTCTAGGGGACTGATGACCACAGATGTTAAGTCCCATAGTGCTCAGAGCCATTTGAACCATGTAACTCCTGAGTGGCCCGAGATTAATGGTTCAAGTTTGATTCACATGTGTATCGGATCTTCGTCTAAAACAGGTTTGAATCATCTCAAAGAATCTTGCTTCGTGCAAAAAACACGTTTTATGGGAGCTTTTTGAAGCGCGCCACTTCTATTCTCTAAACTTGTACTAATCGGTTCAAACTTTGTGTGAAGGTAGATAAATGGATAAAGTTAAATGAATTTTTTGTATCCAGTAATCTTTATCAGTTGTCGAAATACGATGGTTTAAAATCGAGCTAACTGTAGCAAGTAAAATTTGTTACTGCGTGAACTGTATGCTCGGAATCGGTTTAAAGTGAATGAAATAAATAAAAAATGCATTCTGAAGATCAGATTAAAAACTTGCTTGCAAAAATCTAGTTTTTACGTGCTGAAAACATTTTTTTTTGTGAATTTTTTTCCGTGCACCAATTGTTCAAATTTTGTAAGGTAGGCAAATACATGTAATTAATGGTCGTCCTTTTTTTAGTGAATGCTTTATCTATTGCCATAATATAAGCAATATGATTCGAAAGACAATAAGAAAGCTACACCGTATCAGTCGTCTCCCGAATCAACAACAGTCTACATCAATGAAATATAATTAAATCAAGATCCTAAGCTGTCGACATGCGTTGATATACATCAACTGGGACAGTTGAAAATGTGGGAGCGTGCAAGGGATAAATCCCTGCAGACGCACTGTCCTCTGTGCCCTCGCTGGCTTCGATGGATAGAGCGTCTGCCATGTAAGCATGAGATCCCGGGTTCCAGTCCTGGTCGGGGCACACATTTTCAGTTGTCCCCGTTGATGTATATCAACGTCTGTTGACAGCTTAGGGTTTTGATTGAATTATATTTCATTCTAAGAGAGCTGCATGGTCATCTTCATAAAGTCTACATCGGTTGCCAAGCTATGGCGTTCTAATGTCAAAATCTTGGCAGAGGAACCAGAACAAAATAAAGCTCATATTACACCACAAAAAGGTGAATATATCCTGGGCAGAGTTAGGGGTGTAAAAGAAGGGAACCAGCCTATCGATTTACCTGGCAACTTCAAAGACGTTTAAATCAAAACATCTTGATATATTTGCGCTTTTTTGCTAGTTAACCCTACTTCCCCAGCGGAGTAAGCTCTTTTAGCTGCAAGGTCTTGGCATATGCGCATCTTGCAATTTGCACGTTAAAGTCCCTGACCCTGTGCCCAAAATCCAGAAGCTCCGCCACCCATAGTAAAAAATATATATAATGTCATTTGGGTGAAGAGCATAATGTAATAACTAATAAAGTTTGTCTTGGGGGATAAAATTTCTGGATGTGGAATTGTTCCTGGAGGGACGCTCAAACAACATTCACGCTCACTCTCACCTCCGGCCCCACGGTTACAGTGAAGACTGCGCCGATTTGACGTGAATACCTCATCCTACATCCCTAGAACTGCAGCTGTATTCT
Source organism: Schistocerca americana (assembly GCF_021461395.2). NCBI lineage: Eukaryota > Metazoa > Arthropoda > Insecta > Orthoptera > Acrididae > Schistocerca > Schistocerca americana. The sequence continues at coordinate 1,087,924,724 of NC_060119.1, read as the reverse complement.
GTCAGAGACCGTACCCTTTGTCGATATGTATGGTATCAAACGAGGTTATGACCGATATCAGGGCTGAACAGTTGCAGGGTGTGGTCAGCTGCAAATACTCGTAGAACGTGGGACAAAGTGGCTGCGAGCGAAATTTCTCACTCATATGGAATTTTTTATAGCAGCTTGGTATCCTCTCCTCTCGTTGTACTTTCGATGTGTCTGGCTCGATATAATAGTGTTTCTCCCCATGGTTGGTATCTTTATTTCTTCTTCTAAATTTATCTTCTCTCTTTATAATCTTTCGTTGCTTGCTCTCTTCTGTAGTTGAATATGGGTAGAAATCTCCTGTCTTCAAGCACGCGATTCATTTGCACAATCAGAGTCTGAAGAATCTTTATGACACGTTTGGAATGGAGTGCGGGAGCGTACAGCCCTCTGGTCGGTATGACGCTGTCAGCAATAGAAGACGCCTGACTCCCTACTTTCTCCATTGGCGCGTCGGATTTCCCCATACAACATGCATAAGTAAGCGAACTATTACTGCAAGACGCTTTGCCGAAAAAAAGGTGCCTTCACGAATTTTGTGAAATTACCTAGAAGTCTCCAGTCTACTCATTATAGGTTTCATTCTCCCCATTGATTGAAAAACAAGAAAAGTGACATACGTTAATTACATGGCTATTCGAAAACAAAAAGTGTTCTACTTGAAAGTGAGAGCATCGGAGTTAGCATTTTTCTTTGTCTATTTACTTACTACAGGTTCCAGTTTGCCCTTGTGTCTATCACACATCTTCATCGAAGGTGTACTTACAGATCCAGAACTGTTGTAATGAAAAAAATCTGTCTGTAGCGAAAGCGAAAGAGAGTTCATTAATAAGAGACCTACACTTAATACACACTTCTCACGATATACAAACATAGTTTCTCTCGACAGAGAGAATTAGAACAGTAATTAAGAATTATACTTTCTCGTGTTATAAATTATTCTTTCCGGTAAGTCCTAGAAAACAACATAGACCCCAACATACCACTATTTTATATTCATAGATTTTTACGGTAAACTTTTTAAAAAATTGATTATTGAAGTGACTGGTTGCTGAACTTCTTCCAGAAATGAAATAATAGTTTTATATAAGATTACACTATGCAGATTCCATCAAGAAACATTCCAATTTTTGGTGTGGTTATTTGGAGATTAATTGGAGATTTATAAATGAAAAGTAAACGATCAATATTTCCTTGTTGTTGGAAGATGTATTGAAATATGTTAATAACAAACAAGTAAAGCTTTTTTCGGTGGAATTGAATAATATTTCATTACGAAAGAATAATAAGAATAAAAACATTTTAAAAATGGAGACTGAAAAAATATACATTGGTTTTCCTGTTTATATGAGAGCCAAGAATCGTCACTGTCCATTACATTTTCAGTTTAGAATTGTTCTCGAAGACTCAACGAACTGGTTGTCAAAGAAGGGCTCTCAACATAGTATTAAAGAGAAAAGAAACATCATTCGTTTTAAATTGTTTCATTTGTATGACTATTTTTTAGTTTTTGTTTGCAAAACAATATAGTAATTACCGAATCTTTATTTCTAACAATCTTCTTTATAAACTGGTCTACCAATTCTCTGCGCATCGCAAGTGCTTCCTACAGTTGCTTCCCAGAAAACAACTATCCACGTTTAATACAGACACTCACCACAAAACATGCTTCCTCTGCACCAGCCCCCCCACTAACCATACGTGCTTCGCACACACCCTGCAGCCCCATTTAAAATCAACCAAGTGTCTTGGTTACTGGACTCCTTTACTTCTGAACTGGCGAAAATTAGAAGACATCAGGTTGCCAATGCTTTGTACCTCATTACTGCCACTAACAATACTAATAATAATACTTTAAATCCTTATGGCAGTGTAGTGTTCATTACATACTTATTGTTAGTTAGTTAGTTGCATGTCCCATAGATCATTTGGAGTATTCTTTTATCGAAACGATGCTGTCAGTTAGTTTGTTCATATGTTGCGAAGTGAATAATCAACAAACTTCTGGTCCATTGTGGGTGCCGGCCGAAGTGGCCATGCGGTTCATGGCGCTGCAGTCTGGAACCGCGAGACCGCTACGGTCGCAGATTTGAATCCTGGAATCCTGCCTCGGGCATGGATGTGTGTGATGTCCTTAGGTTAGTTAGGTTTAACTAGTTCTAAGTTCTAGGGGACTAATGACCTCAGCAGTTGAGTCCCATAGTGCTCAGAGCCATTTGAACCGTTTGAACCATTGTGGGAAGTACCTACGACTGAGAGAAGGAATTTTCATGAAGTATTTTAGCATATGTGATGTATATATCTCCCTATACTGTCATAGAGACAAGGTAAAACGTACGATGTATTTGTGTAGTGGGTGGGCTGTGTGAAGAAGATGCTCTTCCCACATTTGTTTCATGAGCGGTAACCTCCACAACACTGCGTCATACGTTAATGCCAGTATTTGAAAGAAGGTGTAATTATCGGTAATTTATGTAATCAGTATTACAGTTTGACGAAATATTGATAATGGTAATGACTTTTTTAAAATAATTTACAGTCGAATGTTTTCCTTTTTACCAAGCGGAAAATTTCATTTTAGCCCTTGAGGGGTAATTACCTCCAAGTTAGGAACCGCTGCTCTAAGATTAAAGTATACCATAATCCCCACATCGAAAAAATAGTACTATATTTCATCGTTAAAAATTAAATGAAAGCCAGTTGCCGTGTTTTTATGTGTTTACTACAGTTAGAAAAGTGGCTGGACGAACAGCAAGAAAAAAATTGCAGTACATTGACAATGGCATTGCGTACTTTTGTTAACACTTTTTTTAAATTAAGCTTCTCGTGTGACTGAAGCGAAAAGTTGGAAATCAGTATGTCCAGTCACTTTGACTGAGAAAACCACGCAAATGGTGAGAGATGCTCAGCGTCCATGGCGTGATACGGTGGCGGGACAGTATTCACTCATATCCCCTCCAGCCTCTGTGCGAGATGTAGTAGTAGAATGCGTGGGTCATCTTCCACCCCCGCAAGTGGAAGCGATTGTGGCTTCACTCGCAGTTGTCTTCAAGTTTGCCCTTTTCAGGTGTTCTTGTTCCGGTCCTGGCACAGAAGTAAGGTCGTGGTCGGCATGCCTACCAGAACGGCAATTTAAGCCGCCGGCTGTTGGTCAGCTGGCCGCTTCGCTGATTCTACACCAATCTTCATAACGGTGTACATCTGCTGCGACACTTGTGCAGTCACGGTTATCACACAGTCAAGTTTCTTGGTCAGCGTGTAACAACAGCGACGCTGTACTATTGTATATATAAGTAAATTTTTTTTCCATCTGATTTTTCGATAAACTAGTGTAATTGATGTTCTGAGTTCATTTCTTTTTTGTTTCATGTCATTGTGTTAAGAAAACTGTAAACAAGCTTCAATGTGAATATTAATGTTTATGTCAAATGTCAAGCAATATTGTAATAGAATTGAAATGTAACAAATGTTGAGACTGTTGTAAGATGTTTAAAACTGTAACTGTGCGTCTGGTCCATACGTAGGCAATGTGTTAGGATATGTAAAATTCAAAATCTCGGGTGAATACCCTGTCTGTAAGCGAGCGGTAAAAGGTGGATGGCAGGCGAGCGCGGGAAAATGCGCACGGGCACTGCACGGCACAACGGGCTCAGCAGTTAGTTGGAATTTGGCATTGGTCTGAGCAACACCTTCTGGAGCGAGGAGGCTCTCCTGGAAGACGTAATTTCATTGAGCCTCGGGTATGCTGTTCCAACGCCCACGCAGCATGACAAAATTCCATTGGCACTAAATAGAAAAATATTGCGACGCTAAGAAGAATTAAAGTGCCGATACGCCAAGAGCCATAGCTGTGGTTGTATGTGTGCTCTATGCCTCGCCATCTCGCCGCTCGCCAACCGCCGCATCGATACAAGCAGGTTGAAACATTTAGTACTGTATTCGTATGGAACATAGAGTGAACTGTTCAATAATAATCTAAATTTTACCAGAACTTTCCCATCATTTAATTATCCTCACAACTAACCTAGACAGGGTCCTTTCCAAATGTTGTGCAATCCGGGTGTCCCGAAATGAAAAATTAAATTTTGCGTTAATAATAATTACTTGCAGGCCTAGTTATGTTAGAATGGTGTTTAAAGAACTGTTTTGTTAATGAACCAGTAAATGAATAACGAAGGTCTAACGAAGTTGAAAGAGATCTTTAATATTGATATAGTAATGAAGTTTAATTATTTCGAGACAGATATAAAGGTATTTAAAAGAGAAGTAAATAAGATAAAAAGAGTAGCAACTTATATACTGGAAATCTGGAACGCATGATAATTTCTGTAATCAATTTTTTTAATATAGTGATCATAACAGTTTCAGGGTCGCCCCCCCCCCCCCCTTTTACTCATTCGAATTCTGAAGTGTTCCACATTGGTTTGACCAGCAAAAGTCTATATATATGTCAAAATTTATCAGTGTTTATCTTTATCAAAATTGACATTTTGTGTGTGGCTCGAAAGTGCTATTTCTAGGGTAACCTATGCCCGATTTTAATCAGATCAATAGACAGTACGAAGTTTTGAGGTATACATTACAGTGTAGTGTTATGTATTCATGGTTTTTCCATATCAGTACAGAACGTGAAACTATCAGTTCAATAGATTTTCTGGTTCTAAAATTCTACTATATTATCCAGTGTTACTACTTGTTGTTTTGCATGAATATCTACCAACTTGTACAGGGAAGAAACTCAGTTAATGCCTAGTTAGGCTGGCGACCGTATTATTATTAAATTGGTAGCATCTTCAGTGTTGCTTTTGGTCCATCCTGACGTGTAGTTGCATTTTGAACTTACTTGACGGATCATTGTTATTACAGAGTGGGTGTAAGTCTGATTTGCCACCATTTAGGTACACGCGGTCAATATCTATACGAAAATCCTATCTCATAAGGTGAAGCCCGTTCACTTACCACAGTACAGGCTTTAAGGAGTATTGCGTGCCCCACGCGCACGTTACAAGCGGATTGACCAGGCTGTTGCCGTCGGCACTTCTCGCGGCATCGGCGAGTTGTCGCGGTTGACGCCTCCAGTGTGGCGGCAGGCGTCGCGTCGCCTTCAGCGAGGTCGACGTCCAGTCTGGTCTACAGAGCGGTGGGGGTGGAGGCTGTAGCCTCCTCCTGGTCCGCTTCCGCTGCTGCGCGTGGGCCGCCCCGCACATCCAGTTCGTGCAGGCTGCCCGGCTGCCCTTATAGTGTGTGCTTTCTGGCGCGAGCGAGTCGTCGCCTCTCGTTACGAGTGGCCCCGGATGCCGCGTCTGTGGCCGGCGCGGTATCATTGCATCGGTGACATCGCCGCCTGTCTCGCACTAGATGGTGAGTCTGGACGCTGACGTCAGTTGGGGCGCTCCTTTGCGTTGCTGATGTCACGCCCCTGGCTAGAGCTCCTATATAATAGGTTGAATCGTCCGCCCCGTTTTCCCCAAATCCGAGGAGTCGGCAGTGTGTACCTTGTGGATGGTTAACTTATTCAAGCAACTTCTTACAACATATCTTATAAAACAGTTGATGTTGCATGTATGAAGTGTACCGAACATTAGAACGCTCTTTTCTAACAGAAAAATTGAAACGTAGTATTACACGGCTATGGAAATGTAGGCTCGGAACTTGGGTGATAGTCTGTACATATTAAATGTAATGAGCTAAGGACTCCATACCAAAGTATTCAAATATGGGTGTCATGTGGCAACTACCTGTGCCTGTTTGTTAGTTTTTGCCCGTATATCGTTTCTTGCAAAAGTGGTGTTCATTAGATTAAATTAGTTCCTGCCCAGCAGGCAGGTCTGAGTACCCCTCCTCCAAACACCAGTCGTAAAATTTGTGCATCTGGAATTAAATGTCTTCATCATTAACTCAATAATAATACAGAAACTTTATCGCTTGTTGAGTTATGGTCAAAACTTTATTCTCTGAAGGTTATGTGAAGGTTCTCTCACAATGACCAAATCACTACAAAAATATCTTAATCATCGCTCGTCTTACCGTACCTACGTAAGAGATGGGGTTAAGTATTATTCAGTTTGTGTATGTCTGTTTCTGATAACCACACACAAATACACCAAAATAAATATTTCTTTCCACATCGCTAACCGTGAAAATATCTCAGGAATCGAAAAACTTTGAGACGTACTGCTTCAGTATGGTTTTCCACTGTGGAAAGAATTATATACATCTGGTTTTACGTTTATAACTACTTTTATTAACATATGCTTACAATACGCATTAGAGCATCAGGTCCTGGTTCCCAGTCGTCTCTGGAAGGGCAAGGAGAACAGAAGAGGAGGAACGAGAACCCATCTGCTCAACGTGCTTTGAAATGATGTTCGAGAACACATGATATTTAATGCGAAAAAGAGGTAAGTAGTATGAGTATATAATATATACACCTTACATACATATACATTCAGCATTGTTTCAACAAGAAGCTCTTGTTGGTGTTTTGAAGCAGTTATATAAATCAATATGAATAAACCTAAGCAACTGAATAATTATTGTGAAATGAACTTAATGATTTTCGATTTACAATTTTGATCATGCCAATCAACCTGAAGAACAGCGTGACTCCTGCAAATGTACTTCACATTAGCAGTGTCATCTTTACAATTCAAAGAAAATATCGCACAACAACGAATTAGTCGTTAACTAGCACTACACCATCTCTTTAATGACACATTCATTTCATTCATTTTTACTGCGTTTGTGAATCGCTACACAAAAATGCTCAAAGCAAAGGGACCTCTGGCACCAGCTACAGATTCGTTGCGTAGCATCTTCGACACAGTGCACAAAGCACTTTACAAATGTTAGAATACTTTTTCATTGGATGTTGTTGTTGTGGTCTTCAGTCCAGAGACTGGTTTGATGCAGCTCTCCATGCTACTCGATCTTCTACAAGCTTCTTCACCTCCCAGTACCTACTACAACCTACATCCTTATCAATCTGCTTGGTGTATTCATCTCTTGGTCTCCCTCTACGATTTTTACCCTCCACCCTGCCCTCCAATACTAAATTGGTGATCCCTTGATGCCTCAGAACATGTCCTACCAACCGATCCCTTCTTCTAGTCAAGTTGTGCCACAAACTTCTCTTCTCCCCAATCCTATTCAATACCTCCTCATTAGTTACACGATCTACACATCTAACCTTCAGCATTCTTCTGTAGCACCACATTTCAAAAGCTTCTATTCTCTTCTTGTCTAAACTATTTATCGTCCATGTTTCACTTCCATACATGGCTTTCCATACATGGCTTTCATTGGATGTTAAAAGTGATCTAGCTGGTCACCTGTGTAGCGGCTTCGATAAAAAGCTCACTATAAGATCGGCCGATATTGCTAAGAGTAAAGAAGAGACTGAATTTGAAGGATGCTGCTACGTTGACCAAAGTTCACATCGACGCCTAGAAGTTGTCCCGAGTTGTTAAACCCTTGGACGAAACACTTGAATATGCAGAAGACAAATACAATGACGAAAAAAATCGCTAAACCAAAAAGTAATTAATGTAGGGTAATGGAATTTTGGAAATAACTTTGCCTAAGTAACATATTTCAGTGATTAACATTGCAAGGTCACAGGTTAATGTAAGCGCCACATAAGCTATTGAAAATGTGAAACTTTGGTGTATTAATAACCGGTGTAACACAAAATTGTTAAGGCTTTCGTGGCCACTTCTTGACAAACTGCCTATTGGCTTCTCGGGTTCTTCGGCCGACGTTCATCTAATGATTTTACTGACGTTTCGCTAGCACGAGTAGTTTCCATTGTCACAGCTTCACCCTCCATTGCCGGTGGAGAACATTACCAGTTCACCACCGGCAATGGAGGGTGAAGCTTTGACAATGCCACCCACTTGTGCTGGCGATGGAGGGTGAAGCTTTGAAATTGCCACCCACTCGTGCTGGCGAAACGTCAGTAAAATCGTCGGCCGAAGAACCCGAGACAGAAGCCAATAGGCAGTTTGTCAACCGGTGTAACAGCCAGATTGTTGAATGCAAGTATGCAAACGAGCATGCATTGTGCTGTTCAGGTGTCAACGTCAGTTTGTGATATGGAGTGCCATGCCCGTTGCTCTTCGTCGATTAATACATGTACAGTTAATGCTGGTTGTCGATGACAGTGTCACAAAAAAATGGTTCAAATGGCTCTGAGCACTATGGGACTTAACATCTATGGTCATCAGTCCCCTAGAACTTAGAACTACTTAAACCTAACTACCCTAAAGACATCACACAACACCCGGTCATCATGAGACAGAGAAAATTCCTGACCCCGCCGGGAACTGAACCCGAGAACCCGGCCGCGGGAAGCGAGGACGCTACCGCACGACCACGAGCTGCGGACCGATAGTGTCGCCCGATAGGGTCCCGTATTTGTGCGATTAGAGACAGGTATGGTGACTTTGCAGGCCGAGGCAACATGTCGATACACTGTAGTGCATAGTGGGTTAAAACAGCGGTATGTGGACTAACGTTATCCTGTTGGAAAACACGGCTTGTAATGTTGTTCTTAAATGGCAGCAGAACAGGTCTAATCACCGGAATGAGGTACAAATTTGCAGTCAGCGTGCGTGGGATGACCACAGTAGTACTCTTGCTGTCACACGAAATCCCATCCCAGAACATAATTCCAGGCGTAAGTCCAGTGTGTCAAGCACGCAGACAGAGTGTCTGCAGGCCCTCAACTGGCCTCCTTTTGACGAACACACGACCATCACTGGCACTGAGGTAGAACCAGCTTTCATCAGAAAAAACAACGGACCTCCACGGTGCCCTCCAATGAGCTCTCGCTTGTCACCAAAGAAGTCGCAAACGGCGGTGGTTTGGGGTCAGTGGAATGGACGCTATAGGGCGTCTGGGTCGGAGCTGTCCTTTATGTAACCGATTTGTAAGAGTTCGTTGTGTCACTGCGGTGCCACTGCTGCTCAGATTGCTGCTGCAGATACATATGCGCCAGAGCTACATGCCTAACACGACGGTCTTCCCTCTCTGCAGTGCCACGTCGCCGCCCAGAGCTCCGTCTTCTTGCGACTGTACATTCTCGTGAGCACCATAGCCGTCTGCCGTCAGTAATGTACAGTGGCTACTTTCCTGCCAAGCCCTTCACCACAAACGCAAAAGGAACATCCAGCTTCTCGTAGCGCTATCATACGACCTCGCTCTAACTCAAGGAGGTGTTGATAACGGCATTTTTGTAGCCTTAAAGACATGTTTGACTAACATCAACTCACCAGGTTTGATCTCAATAGCAACTAACGTTCACGACCGTTACAGCGTCTCTTTAACCAAACATGATTTGCATCCTCATATTGGCGCTGTGACTGGCGCGAAGTTTGAACAAACATCATTTTTCAGATGTAGAAACACGTCTACCAACTTTCGTTTATGTCGCACAAATCCTTCTTGGTGGTATGATTTTTTTCCGTCAATGTAGATTCAGCGATTGACAGTACCTTGTTCCACTTGGTGATATAGTCAGTACAGAAACTGTAGCGCCTTCTAATCCTTGTTTTAATAACTTAAAGGTCCTCTTGACGGTCCTGAATGGCAGCGTCCCCTTCTTTCCCCTTTCCCAAATGGTAACAGCTCGTTTCATATACAGTACTCTTCTGTTACGGACAGGGGCAAAGTGATATGCGACGTTACTACAGCATCACAGCAAATTTCATCATACCTTACTGTATCGTTTATGCATTACTACGCCGTTATACCAAAGAAGCTGTTCAACGAATGCGACTGTCATGAAAAAGCAGCCTCATCATCGTCATCCTCACTTAAAGAAGCTAGATGAGAAAAGAATATTGTGGGTACATTAAATGTGAATGCATTTCCGTACGGAGATTATAAATGGGAAGCAATTTCGATCTGAGGTTACACGAAAAATAGAGTCATATTATTATTATTATTATTATTTACTAAATTTTCTGTTGGGAGGTTACAAAGCACTGGACGGCAGTCCACTATTTTGCTCTATATCCAGCACGTCTGCATTCGTGTAGTTGTCTATGATTGGTGCAACGAAAATTAAAGATTTGAATAATAACACAAAGAAAGCTCCACAAGCTGTCGTTTGCCTCGTATAAAATATAGCCAAAAAGCTGCATATATCAATGCTGACCAGTCACGACATTCAATTGCTCTGATTCTTTGACGATTAAACTTTGCAATCTGACCAGGCGCAGCTCGTAAGACAGAGCTCCCCCAAAATATATATTTAAAAAAATTCTCACTAAAGTTTTACAGGATGTAAATAATCAGAACACATTTCGCATTTTCCCCACACAGATTTAATTAATGGCGTCAACGTTTTGGGAACTGTTGATACGTGATATTAAGCGATGTTTTCTGAACATGTAGTAGCTACACTTACAGGTGTGCCTTGAAATGCCACTTTGCTCCATGTAACAGAGGTTTGGAGGCGTGGCTGCCTCGGAGTTCAGTTCTTATTGGCGTCCTGAAGGCTCTGATGTTTCAGGCTAAGGGTCTTCTAAAAACCGGCACAAAACTTCCACGTTACACGGTTTACGTCAAAAGGGAATGAACAGAGTTGCTGAAACTCCAATATCGAATTATTGTCTCTATATATCTCTATTATGCTTAACTGCGTCATTAACCGATATTTAGTATTATTGTTTTGATAGTATTTTAGACAATTTTTTCTTTCTGCCTTTGGCTATTCTATCGGCAGTTGGAATAAACTTGAAAATGTCTCGTTAGAATGCATTAGAGTACGGTAACATGAGCATCACCACATAGCGAGAGTTTCACGAGAGCTGCCAGGAAAATCCACGCGTAATAAACCCCGTGAACAAAGTATGTCTCGTTACTTTACTTTCCTTGCCTGCTGACTGCGGATAACGTGCGTTATTCGTAAGTTTCTTTTTTTGTGTGTATTATGCATTAGTTTAATGAGTTTAATGTTCTTGCGAATAACAGCAGCATATCACGGGTTCGAAAACAACGCACTATGAATTCAGTGTGCAATTTAAAGGGTAAAATTTTGACACATGCGGTTAAGATGAAAATGAAGGAGCTTGATGCGCCCAGACTTGATGTAAACATGAATCAGCAACAAAAACTGCGTAATTCCAGGCAAGCGTGTATATGCAGTTTCCACGGAGCAGTGTACAATGCAGCTGAGTGGTGGAGTATGCTTTATCACTTGAAGCGCATATTTGTGAAATACACAAGTATAAATACCACAAATACGGTGTGTAAATTACCATGGAGGTTGTTCAGGTTGCTCAAGTCAGCTAATCACAGCACAAGATCTGTAACATGATAGAAGCATCATTGCTTCGTCATGAGAATTCATAAACGCTGCGGTTAGAGTACACAAAACACTAAACATTTGAAGTTTAAAAATGAAAATACCAAAACAATGAGCATGCAGCGAAGCTAACATAGACCGTACTAAACATCTCTTCAAAATACCTCTTTTAGTACGATTGTTGCGGGATATGTGACGTTGGTGGACAAATAAGCTACCTATAGATTTTATCTTGGAGCTAGTTTTTGATGTTATTTAGTAGTTGATTATGAAACAGGAAGAAGATACAGTATGTAAATGTTTGGTTTCGTTGTGATATCCCTCCTCCCCCTCCCCCCCCTCCTCCTCCTCTTGAAATCATGGTTGTGGTAATAGACTAATCTATAGCGTCGCCCGAAGTCTACATTAGCTCCGATCGGTAAATGTGAAATGTGGCAGCTTCTCCAGAGTGTTGGTTCATCGATATTATGTCCTCTTACTCACTCCTCTGCACTGTACTTCACTTTCGTGCTTTAAGCGTCTGAACGGGTGGCAAAGAACCGGTGAGCGCGAAATTTAAGAGCTGCACATTTGGAACATCATAACTGCCTACTATTAGAATTATAGTCCAAATTTTCGGGCGGGGTCGATTGGTAAGGTAGATATCTTGCAACTGAGCGTTCTCTCTCTTTAAAATATGAGGTCAAACTGGTGATGTTTCCTTCTCGGTCCCAGCGGAGGTTCGAGTCCTCCTTCGGGCATGGGTGTGTGTGTTTGTCCTTAGGATAATTTAGGTTAAGTAGTGTGTAAGCTTAGGGACTGATGACCTTAGCAGTTAAGTCCCTTAAGATTTCACACAAAGATGGCTGTGAGTAATGATTTCCTGTGGTGAAAAGATTTTGAGAAAGAGGCTTTTGGTGAAAAGAACCAAAGAATTGTAAGTCGTGCCAGTGTGATCCCTTACATTTTTTGAACAGTTTATGCTTCAAGGAATATTTAAGTCGAAAGCCCTCTGTTTCCTGACCTGGCCGTCAGTAAAGTTTTAATCCAATGACGACCTGATAAGTGATAATACAGGAACTTATTTCTTTGTTACATGTCAGTGTGACACTTCCCGTAATTTCGTAAAAACATCATCTTCTTGATTCATTCTACCCAAGGATCTTGTGATACCACGAGTAAATAGCCAGAGTTCAGTTTCGCAAAATGAGGTTTTCGGAAAGCATCGTCGTTGTACGGTCGTAAGAAATGGCGGAGAGACTTGGACAACATCCCCATCTGGTGTAATGAACGGCAGCTGTCTTTAAATACATAAAACATAAGGTAATGGCTATAATAAGGGAAATAATCGTATAGTATCTGCTTACAAGATTAATGTTGAACGGACTGAGCACAGCAGATCGTATAAGTATTTAGAGATAATCCTAAGATGATGTAGAGGGTAAACACTGTAGAGGAAGACAGAAACTGGGGTGTTGTTGTTGTTGTTGTTGTTGTGGTATTCAGTCCAGGCACTGGTTTGATGCAGCTCTCCATGCTACACTGTCCTGTGCAAGCCTCTTCATCTCCGAGTAACTGCTGCAACTCACATACCACTGAATCTGCTTAATGTGTTCATCTCTTGGTCTCCCTCTACGATTTTTAACCTCCTCACTTCCCTCAAATACCAAATTGATGATACCTTGAAACCTCAGAACGTGTCCTACCAACCGATCTCTTCTTCGGGTCAAGTTACACAAATTACTCTTCTCCCCAATTCTATTCAGTACCTCCTCATTAGTTACATGCTCTACCCATCTAATCTTCAGCTTTTTTCTGCAGCACCACATTTCAAAAGCTTCTGTTCTCTTCCTGTCTGAACTGTTCATTGTCCATGTTTCTCTTCCTTACATGCCTACACTCAACACAAAATACTTTCAGAAAAGACTTCCTGACACTTAAAACTGTACTCGATATTAACAGATTTCTCTTCTTCAGAAACACTTTCCTTGCCATTGCCAGTCTACATATTACACTCCTGGCCATTAAAATTGCTACACCACGAAGAAATGCAGATGATAAACGGGTATTCATTGGACAAATATATTATACCTGAACTGACATGTGATTACATTTTCACGGAATTTGGGTGCATAGATCCTGAGAAATCAGTACCCAGAACAACCACCTCTGGCCGTAATAACGGCCTTGATACACATGGGCATTGAGTCAAACAGAGCTTGGATGGCGTGTACAGCTACACCTGCCCATGCAGCTTCAACACAATACCACAGTTCATCAAGAGTAGTGACTGGCGTACTCTGACGAGCCAGTTGCTCGGCCACAATTGACCAGACGTTTTAAATTGGTGAGAGATCTGGAGAATGTGCTGGCCAGGGTAGATGTCCAACATTTTCTGTATCCAGAAAGGCCCGTACAGGATCTGCAACATGCGGTCGTGCATTATCCTGCTGAAATAGGGTTTCGCAGGGATCGAATGTAGGGTAGAGCCACGGGTCGTAACACATCTGAAATGTAACGTCCACTGTTCAAAGTGCCGTCAATGCGAACAAGAGGTGACCGAGACGTGTAACCAATGGCACCCCATACCATCACGCCGGGTGATACGCCAGTATGACGATTACGAATACACGCTTCCAGTGTGCGTTCACTGCGATGTCGCCAAACACGGATGCCACTATCATGATGCTGTAAACAGAACCTGGATTCATCCGAAAAAATGACGTTTTGCCATTCGTGTACCCAGGTTCGTCGTTGCGTACACCATCGTAGGCGCTCCTGTCTGTGATGCAGCGTCAAGGATAACCGCAGCCATGTTCTTCGAGCTGATAGTCCATGCTGCTGCAAACGTCGTCGGACTGTTCGTGCAGATGGTTGTTGTCTTGCAAACGTCCCCATCTGCTGACTCAGAGATCGAGACGTATCTGCACGATCCGTTACAGCCATGCGGATAACATGCCTGTCATCTCTACTGCTAGTGATACGAGGCCGTTGGGATCCAGCACGGCGTTCCGTATTACCCTCCTGAACCCACCGATTCCATATTCTGCTATCAGTCATTGGATCTCGACCAACGCGAGCAGCAATGTCGCGATACGATAAACCGCAATCGCGATAGGCTACAATCCGACCTTTATCAAAGTTGTGATGGTACGCATTTCTCCTCCTTACATGAGGCATCACAACAACGTTTCACCAGGCAACGTCGGTAAACTGCTGTTTGTGCATGAGTAATCGGTTGGAAACTTTCCGCATGTTAGCACGTTGTAGGTGTCGCTACCGGCGCTAACCTTGTGTAGCACGTCATCTTCGTGCTGTAGCAATTTTAATGGCCAGTAGTGTATATCCTGCTACTTCGACCATCATCAGTTATTTCGCTGCCCAAATAGCAAAAGTCATCTACTGCTTAAATTTCTCATTTCCTAATCTAATTCCCTCAGTATTACCTGCTTTAATTCGCCTACATTCAATTATCCTTGTTTCTCTTTTGTTGATATTCATCTTGTATTCTCCTTTCAAGACACTGCCCATTCCGTTCAACTGCTCTTCCAGATCCTTTGCTGTCTGTGACAGAATTACAATGTCATCAACAAAACTAAAAGTTTTTATTTCTTCTCCCTGGATTTTAATTTCTACTCTAAATTTTTCTTTTGTTTCCTTTACTGGTTGCTCAATATACAGACTGAATAACATCAGGCGGCCGGAGTGGCCGAGCGGTTCTAGGCCCTATAGTCTGGAACCGCGCGACCGCTACGGTCGCAGGTTCGAATCCTGCCTCGGGCATGGTTAGGTTTAAGTAGTTCTAAGTTCTAGGGGACTGATGACCTCAGAAGTTAAGTCCCATAGAGCTCAGAGCCATTGTTTTGAATAACATCAAGGATAGGCTACAATCCTGCCTCACTCCCTTCTCAACCACAGCTTCCCTTTCGTGCCCCTCACCACTTATAACTGCCATCTGGTTTCTGTACAAATTGTAAATAGCCTTTCGGTCCCTGTCTTTTTACTCAGCCACCTTCCGAATTTGAAAGAGAGTATTCCAGTCAACATTGTCAAAATCTTCGTCTAAGTATGCAAATGCTATAAATGTAGGTTTCCCTTTCTTTAACCTATTTTCTAATATAAGGCGTCGGGTTAGTACTGCCTCGCGTGTTCCTACATTTTCTACGGAATCCAAGCTGACCTTCCCCGATGTCGGCTTCTACCAGTTTTTCCATTCGTCTGTAAAGAATCCGTGTTATTATTTTGCAACCGTGACTTATTAAAGTGATACTTCGGTTATTTTCACATCTGTCAGCACCTGCTTTGTTTGGAGTTGTAATAATTCCATTCTCCTTGAAGACTGAGGATATTTCGCCTGTCTCATACATCTTGCTCAACAGACGGAAGATTTTTGTCATAGCTGGCTCTCCCAAGACTTTCAGTAATTCTAACGGAATGTTGTCTACTTCCTGTGCCTTGTTTCAAAAAAATGTTCAAATGTGTGTGAAATCTTATGGGACTTAACTGCTAAGGTCATCAGTCCCTAAGCTTAAACACTACTTAACCTAAATTATCCTAAGGACAAACACACACACCCATGCCCGAGGGAGGACTCGAACCTCCGCCGGGATCAGCCTTTGTTTCAACTTAGGTCATTATCAGGAGAAAGAAAACTGGCATTCTACGGATCGGAGCGTGGAATGGCAGACTCCTTAATCGGGCACGTAAGTTAGAACTTTTAAAAAGAGAAATGGATAGGTTACAGTTAGATATAGTGGGCAATAGTAAAGTTCGGTGGCAGGAGGAACAGGACTTCTGGTCAGGTGAATACAGAGTTATAAATACAAAATCAAACAGGGGTAATTCAGGAGTAGGTTTCATAACGAATAAGAAAATAGAAACACGGATAAGCTACTGCGAACAGCATAGTGGCCACATTATTGCAGCCAAGGTAGGCACAAAGCCCACACCTACCACAGTAGCACAAGTTTATATGCCAACTAGCTCAGCAAACGAAGATGAGAATGAACAGATGTACACTCCTGGAAATTGAAATAAGAACACCGTGAATTCATTGTCCCAGGAAGGGGAAACTTTATTGACACATTCCTGGGGTCAGATACATCACATGATCACACTGACAGAACCACAGGCACATAGACACAGGCAACAGAGCATGCACAATGTCGGCACTAGTACAGTGTATATCCACCTTTCGCAGCAATGCAGGCTGCTATTCTCCCATGGAGACGATCGTAGAGATGCTGGATGTAGTCCTGTGGAACGGCTTGCCATGCCATTTCCACCTGGCGCCTCAGTTGGACCAGCGTTCGTGCTGGACGTGCGGACCGGTGAGACGGCGCTTCATCCAGTCCCAAACATGCTCAATGGGGGACAGATCTGGAGATCTTGCTGGCCAGGGTAGTTGAATAACACCTTCTAGAGCACGTTGGGTGGCACGGGACACATGCGGACGTGCATTGTCCTGTTGGAACAGCAAGTTCCCTTGCCGGTCTAGGAATGGTAGAACGATGGGTTCGATGACGGTTTGGATGTACCGTGCACTATTCAGTGTCCCCTCGACGATCACCAGTGGTGTACGGCCAGTGTAGGAGATCGCTCCCCACACCATGATGCCGGGTGTTGGCCCTGTGTGCCTCGGTCGTATGCAGTCCTGATTGTGGCGCTCACCTGCACGGCGCCAAACACGCATACGACCATCATTGGCACCAAGGCAGAAGCGACTCTCATCGCTGAAGACGACACGTCTCCATTCGTCCCTCCATTCACGCCTGTCGCGACACCACTGGAGGCGGGCTGCACGATGTTGGGACGTGAGTGGAAGACGGCCTAACGGTGTGCGGGACCGTAGCCCAGCTTCATGGAGACGGTTGCGAATGGTCCTCGCCGATACCCCAGGAGCAACAGTGTCCCTAATTTGCTGGGAAGTGGCGGTGCGGTCCCCTACGGCACTGCGTAGGATCCTACGGTCTTGGCGTGCATCCGTGCGTCGCTGCGGTCCGGTCCCAGGTCGACGGGCACGTGCACCTTCCGCCGACCACTGGCGACAACATCGATGTACTGTGCAGACCTCACGCCCCACGTGTTGAGCAATTCGGCGGTACGTCCACCCGGCCTCCCGCATGCCCACTATACGCCCTCGCTCAAAGTCCGTCAACTGCACATACGGTTCACGTCCACGCTGTCGCGGCATGCTACCAGTGTTAAAGACTGCGATGGAGCTCCGTATGCCACGGCAAACTGGCTGACACTGACGGCGGCGGTGCACAAATGCTGCGCAGCTAGCGCCATTCGACGGCCAACACCGCGGTTCCTGGTGTGTCCGCTGTGCCGTGCGTGTGATCATTGCTTGTACAGCCCTCTCGCAGTGTCCGGAGCAAGTATGGTGGGTCTGACACACCGGTGTCAATGTGTTCTTTTTTCCATTTCCAGGAGTGTATGATGAGATAAAAGAAATTATTCCGATAGTTAAGGGAGACGATAATTTAATAGTCATGGGGGACCGGAATTCGATAGCAGGAAAAGGAAAAGAAGGAAAAGTAGTAGGTGAATATGGACTGGGGGCGAGGATCGAAAGACGAAGTCGCATGAAAGAATTTTGCACCGAGCATGACTTAATCATAGCTAACACTTGGTTTAAGAATCATGAGCCGCGCGGAGTGGCCGCGCGGTTTGAGGAGCCATGCATGTCACGGACTGTGCGTGCGACCCCTCCAGCCGGAGGCTCGAGTCCTCCCTCCAGCATGGGTGTTTGTGTTGTTCTTAGCATAAGTTAGTTTAAATTAGTTAAGTCTAGGGACCGATGACCTCAGCAGTTCGGTTTCTTAGGAATTCACACATTTTTTTAAGAATCATGAAAGAAGGCTGTGTTATGAAAACGACGAACGAATCGTCGCCAATGTGAATGACTAGTAGACAACGCTAAATAGAAACATACAAATCTCCTCTTTGCACGTACAGCAGGTTTGGCACTGAAGTCGATAAGGAACTGGCCGCATGGTCTGGGTCTGCAACGACTAAAATAATTAGATGTCGTTGGTAAAAAGTAATATATTGCACTTAACTGGTGGTACAGGAATCTTCATAGTCAGGACGAATGTAATTACAAACAGAGAGCTATAGAGGCATCACATCGGCGATACTTTAACTAAGCTTCCTATCAGCCGAAGGCTATACTACTTTCCTACTTGACGTCCCGAGCAAGCGTTAAAAAGCGCACGCTGGAGACTTGTTGCAAGCCGCGGAGCGGCGCTAGTGGCACTAATCTCGACTTGCGGGTCCAGCGATAGTAGTACAGACCGCGGTCGATAACTGCAACCCCTAACAAGTCTGGTATCGAACGTTGATGCAACACTCTGTATACGTGAAAGAGACCTGGAGACACCACAAGGTTTCAGGCTGATTGTGTAATGGTAGGACACAGGTCTAGGAACCAAGTTTTAAATTGTAAGATATTTCCAGGAGCATATGTGGATTCTGGCCACAATTTATTGATTATGAGCTGTAGGGTAAAACTGAAGAAACTGAAGGCAGGTAGGAATTTAAGGAGATGGGACCCGGATAAACTAAAAGAACCAGAGGATGCAGAGATTTTCAGAGGAGGCTTTAGGGAACGATTGGCAAGAACAGGGAAAGGAATACAGTAGAAGAAGAATGGGTAGCTCTGAGAGATGAAATAGGGAAGGCAGCAGAGGATCAAGTAGGTAAAAAGGCTAAGGCTAGTAGAAATCGTTGGGTAACACAAGAGATAGAGAATATAATCGATGAAAGGAAAAAGCATAAAAATTCAGTAAATGAAGCAGGCGAGAAGGAATACATACGTCTAAAAAATAAGATCGACGGGAAGCGCAAAATGGCTAAGCAGGAATGACTAAACGGACAAATGTAAGGATGTAGAAACATATGTCACTAGGAGTAAGATAGATGCTGCCTACAGGAAAATTAAAGAGACCTTTGGAGAAAAGAGAACCATCTGTATGAATATCAAGAGCTCAGATGAAAAATCAGTCCTACGCAAAGAAGCGAAAGCAGAAAGGTGGAAGGAGTATATAGAGGCTGGGAAAGCAGAAAGGTGGAAGGAGTATACAGGGTGTTACAAAAAGGTACGGCCAAACTTTCAGGAAACATTCCTCACACACAAATAAAGAAAAGATGTTATGTGGACATGTGTCCGGAAACGCTTAATTTCCATGTTAGAGCTCATTTTAGTTTTGTCCACCTACGCTCAATGGAGCACGTTATCATGATTTAATACGGGATATTCTACCTGTGCTGCTAGAACGTGTGCCTTTCCAAGTACCACACAACATGTGGTACATGCACGATGGAGCTCCTGCACATTTCAGTCGAAGTGTTCGTACGCTTCTCAACAACAGATTCGGTGACCGATGGATTGGTAGAGGCGGACCAATTCCATGGCCTCCACGCTCTCCTGACCTCAACCCTCTTGACTTTTATTTATGGGGGCATTTGAAAGCTCTTGTCTACGCAACCCTGGTACCAAATGTAGAGACTCTTCGTGCTCATATTGTGGACGGCTGTGATACAATACGCCATTCTCCAGGGCTGCATCAGCGTATCAGGGATTCAATGCGACGGAGGGTGGACGCATGTATCCTCGCTAACGGAGGACATTTTGAACATTTCCTGTAACAAAGTGTTTGAAGTCACGCTGCTACGTTCTGTTGCTGTGTGTTTCCATTCCATGATTAATGCGATTTGAAGAGACGTAATAAAATGAGCTCTAACATGGAAAGTAAGCGTTTCCGGACACATGTCCACATAACATATTTTCTTTCTTTGTGTGTGAGGAATGTTCCCTGAAAGTTTGGCCGTACCTTTTTGTAACACCCTATGTAGAGGCTCTATACAAGGCTGATGTACATGAGGGCAATATTATGGAAATGGAAGAGGACGTAAATGAAGATGAGATGGGAGATATGATATTGCGTGAAAAATTTGACAGAAACTGGAATATATTCAGCAAATAATTGAGGACTTAGGCTGCTAGAGCTACTATGCGATGAAGAGGTTGGCGCAGGGGAGGAATTTGTGGTGGGCTGTATCAAAACCAGTCACAAGACTGATTACTCAAAAAAAAAATCTATCAGTTGTAGGGAAGGTGAAGGGGAGACGTAGATGCAGTGGAAGCGATCTTGGTAATTGCAATTCATCTGTAAAAGAAGTCCCATACAGGACGATAGTGCGACAGTACCTTGAAGATTGTCACAGTGTCTGAAGTCGTTATCAAGTAAGCATCAGAAAAGGCATTGAACAAATTCAGAGACGAGGTTCTGAGACCGTAAAAGGTCTATATAGCAAAGTGGTCAGGAACCGATGGCTCGCGAGCCACATATGAATTTATGGCACCTTCAGTGTGGCTTTTCCACAAAATACCACATGCGGGGGCACACATATACTGCGACGGAAACTTGGTAGCCCGTGTACATAAGTCGGTTTTCCTCTTCGTCGACTCTATTTTGAAGAAGTGGTGTTATACGGGGGGGAACATGCCATTCCTTTTCGGGACTCAGACCACGCGCTATCGCTATCACCCTCACGGTTTCTGCAACTTGTGGCAGTGTATTCAAAACAGGATTGATAATGTTTCGAAGCCAGGCGCGTGAGATAATTTTTAACGTTCTCAAACCCATACAAAATGAAACGGTGGAACGTATATCTATTCTGTTGAAGAGGGTGGAATGGTTTCTTATGAAGAGAGAAAAAGAGCGTGCGATCGGGCAAAAGCAGAATAAGATTATTCTTAATAATGAACTTTGTAAGAACCGATCATTTGGAAAGCGAGTTAATAATTACTCTGAGTTCTATGTCGATCACAAGTGAAATAGACGATGATAACCACAAATATACATAACCTTCTGAAATAACAAATAAAAATACTTGTAGAAACGACGAGCTTTTATATTTCTATTTTTACACACTCAGATTGTCTTTATGTGTGTTTATCTTTACGCGAGCGCTCTGAAGCGACCTATTGGGAAAAAAAACATTTCCATAAGTATAAAATCCAAACGCGTATCGTCAAGTCGTATATTTGCCTTGCGTTCTACAATGTATTACTTCCGGCCGAGCGGTTCTAGGCGCTCCAGTCCGGAACCGCGCGACTTCTATGATCGCAGGTTCGAATCCTGCCTCGGGCATTGATGTGTGTGATGTCCTTAGGTTAGTTAGTTTTAAGTAGATCTAAGTTCCAGGGGACTGATGACCTCAGATGTTAAATCCCATAGTGCTCAGAGCGATTTGAACCATTTTTATTACTTCCGAGCACCTTCCCGGCAGGAAGGACTGGAACTGCAGTTAAAATCCCCACCCCTGCAGTTGGCAGTTCCCTTTCACCGAGAGTAAATTGAGTGTGCTCCCTGCCGCCGTTGGATAAGCAGCTGCAGCAGCAAGTCGTATACTCCTAGCTCACTCATTTGTTACATAGTTTAATTCTTAATTTCTTTGCGTGTTTTTGGTACTTGCATTGTGTAATTCATAAATTTCGGGCGTATTATAGTATTTGAGAGTTGTAGCATCGCGTTTTAGTACCTGAATAGTGTAAATTCGCGTAGTCGTTTGTCTACTGTTTTGTTTTGAACGGCCAGTGTCGGTTGGTCGCAGTCAGTGTGCTCCCTGCCGCCGTTGGATAAGCAGCTGCAGCAGCAAGTCGTATACTCCTAGCTCACTCATTTGTTACATAGTTTAATTCTTAATTTCTTTGCGTGTTTTTGGTACTTGCATTGTGTAATTCATAAATTTCGGGCGTATTATAGTATTTGAGAGTTGTAGCATCGCGTTTTAGTACCTGAATAGTGTAAATTCGCGTAGTCGTTTGTCTACTGTTTTGTTTTGAACGGCCAGTGTCGGTTGGTCGCAGTCAGTGTGCTCCCTGCCGCCGTTGGATAAGCAGCTGCAGCAGCAAGTCGTATACTCCTAGCTCACTCATTTGTTACATAGTTTAATTAATTTCTTTGCATGTTTTTGGTACTTGCATTGTGTAATTCATAAATTTCGGGCGTATTATAGTATTTGAGAATTGTAGCATCGCGTTTTAGTACCTGAATAGTGTAAATTCGCGTAGTCGTTTGTCTACTGTTTTGTTTTGAACGGCCAGTGTCGGTTGGTCGCAGTCAGTGTGCTCCCTGCCGCCGTTGGATAAGCAGCTGAGCAGCAAGTCGTATACTCCTAGCTCACTCATTTGTTACATAGTTTAATTCTTAATTTCTTTGCGTGTTTTTGGTTCTTGCATTGTTTAATTCATAAATTTCGGGCGTATTATAGTATTTGAGAGTGTAGCATCGTGTTTTAGTACCTGAATAGTGTAATTTCGCTTAGTCTCCTTCCGCCGCCGAGCAGTGTCAGCAGTGCGCAAGTAGCAGCATTACTGCATTTACTAGGCAATCTTGTATTTTAATAACCGTTTAAATTTTGTCAATTTGTTTGCGCTCTCTGTAGATTAGTTCAGACGTTCTTAGCAAAACAGTTTTTAGCATGGATAGGGATTGCAACTGCTGTGTTCGGATGCAGGCTGAGTTGGCATCCCTTCGCTCCCAGCTTCAGGCAGTGTTGGCTTCGGTCACACAGCTTGAGGCTGTTGCCAATGGGCATCACTGTGGGGGTCGGGATGGGGGTTTGTCGGGGACGGCCAGCTCGTCCCACGCATCCCCTGATCGGACTACGACTGTGGTTGCCCGGGATACTGCCCGCATTGAGGCTGATCCGTCACCTGTGGTAGAGTGGGAGTTCGTTTCAAGGTGTGGCAGGGGGCGAAAGACATTCCGGAGGGCTGAACGGAAAGCCTCTCCAGTTTGTCTGACGAACCGGTTTCAGGCTCTGTCTCAGGCTGATACTGATCTTCGGCCTGACATGGCTGCTTGTCCTGTTCCAGAGGTTGCCCCTCAGTCTGCAAGATCCGGGCAGTCGCAGAGGGTGGGCTTACTGGTAGTTGGGAGCTCCAACGTCAGGCGCGTAATGGGGCCCCTTAGGGAAATGGCAGCAAGAGAGGGGAAGAAAACCAATGTGCACTCCGTGTGCATACCGGGGGGAGTCATTCCAGATGTGGAAAGGGTCCTTCCGGATGCCATGAAGGGTACAGGGTGCACCCATCTGCAGGTGGTCGCTCATGTCGGCACCAATGATGTGTGTCGCTATGGATCGGAGGAAATCCTCTCTGGCTTCCGGCGGCTATCTGATTTGGTGAAGACTGCCAGTCTCGCTAGCGGGATGAAAGCAGAGCTCACCATCTGCAGCATCGTCGACAGGACTGACTGCGGACCTTTGGTACAGAGCCGAGTGGAGGGTCTGAATCAGAGGCTGAGACGGTTCTGCGACCGTGTGGGCTGCAGATTCCTCGACTTGCGCCATAGGGTGGTGGGGTTTCGGGTTCCGCTGGATAGGTCAGGAGTCCACTACACGCAACAAGCGGCTACACGGGTAGCAGGGGTTGTGTGGCGTGGGCTGGGCGGTTTTTTAGGTTAGATGGCCTTGGGCAAGTACAGAAAGGGCAACAGCCTCAACGGGTGCGGGGCAAAGTCAGGACATGCGGGGACCAAGCAGCAATCGGTATTGTAATTGTCAACTGTCGAAGCTGCGTTGGTAAAGTACCGGAACTTCAAGCGCTGATAGAAAGCACCGAAGCTGAAATCGTTATAGGTACAGAAAGCTGGCTTAAGCCAGAGATAAATTCTGCCGAAATTTTTACAAAGGTACAGACGGTGTTTAGAAAGGATAGATTGCATGCAACCGGTGGTGGAGTGTTCATCGCTGTTAGTAGTAGTTTATCCTGTAGTGAAGTAGAAGTGGATAGTTCCTGTGAATTATTATGGGTGGAGGTTACACTAAACAACCGAACTAGGTTAATAATTGGCTCCTTTTACCGACCTCCCGACTCAGCAGCATTAGTGGCAGAACAACTGAGAGAAAATTTGGAATACACTTCACATAAATTTTCTCAGCATGTTATAGTCTTAGGTGGAGATTTCAATTTACCAGATATAGACTGGGACACTCAGATGTTTAGGACGGGTGGTAGGGACAGAGCATCGAGTGACATTATACTGAGTGCACTATCCGAAAATTACCTCGAGCAATTAAACAGAGAACCGACTCGTGGAGATAACATATTGGACCTACTGATAACAAACAGACCCGAACTTTTCGAATCTGTATGTACAGAACAGGGAATCAGTGATCATAAGGCCGTTGCAGCATCCCTGAATATGGAAGTTAATAGGAATATAAAAAAAGGGAGGAAGGTTTATCTGTTTAGCAAGAGTAATAGAAGGCAGATTTCAGACTACCTAACAGATCAAAAAGAAAATTTCTGTTCCGACACTGACAATGTTGAGTGTTTATGGAAAAAGTTCAAGGCAATCGTAAAATGCGTTTTAGACAGGTACGTGCCGAGTAAAACTGTGAGGGACGGGAAAAACCCACCGTGGTACAACAACAAAGTTAGGAAACTACTGCGAAAGCAAAGAGAGCTCCACTCCAAGTTTAAACGCAGCCAAAACCTCTCAGACAAACAGAAGCTAAACGATGTCAAAGTTAGCGTAAGGAGGGCTATGCGTGAAGCGTTCATTGAATTCGAAAGTAAAATTCTATGTACCGACTTGACAGAAAATCCTAGGAAGTTCTGGTCTTACGTTAAATCAGTAAGTGGCTCGAAACAGCATATCCAGACACTACGGGATGATGATGGCATTGAAACAGAGGATGACACGCGTAAAGCTGAAATACTAAACACCTTTTTCCAAAGCTGTTTCACAGAGGAAGACCGCACTGCAGTTCCTTCTCTAAATCCTCGCACAAACGAAAAAATGGCTGACATCGAAATAAGTGTCCAAGGAATAGAAAAGCAACTGGAATCACTCAATAGAGGAAAGTCCACTGGACCTGACGGGATACCAATTCGATTCTACACAGAGTACGCGAAAGAACTTGCCCCCCTTCTAACAGCCGTGTACCGCAAGTCTCTAGAGGAACGGAGGGTTCCAAATGATTGGAAAAGAGCACAGATAGTCCCAGTCTTCAAGAAGGGTCGTCGAGCAGATGCGCAAAACTATAGACCTATATCTCTTACGTCGATCTCTTGTAGAATTTTAGAACATGTTTTTTGCTCGCGTATCATGTCATTTCTGGAAACCCAGAATCTACTATGTAGGAATCAACATGGATTCCGGAAACAGCGATCGTGTGAGACCCAACTCGCCTTATTTGTTCATGAGACCCAGAAAATATTAGATACAGGCTCCCAGGTAGATGCTATTTTTCTTGACTTCCGGAAGGCGTTCGATACAGTTCCGCACTGTCGCCTGATAAACAAAGTAAGAGCCTACGGAATATCAGACCAGCTGTGTAGCTGGATTGAAGAGTTTTTAGCAAACAGAACACAGCATGTTGTTATCAATGGAGAGACGTCTACAGACGTTAAAGTAACCTCTGGCGTGCCACAGGGGAGTGTTATGGGACCATTGCTTTTCACAATATATATAAATGACTTAGTAGATAGTGTCGGAAGTTCCATGCGGCTTTTCGCGGATGATGCTGTAGTATACAGAGAAGTTGCTGCATTAGAAAATTGTAGCGAAATACAGGAAGATCTGCAGCGGATAGGCACTTGGTGCAGGGAGTGGCAACTGACCCTTAACATAGACAAATGTAATGTATTGCGAATACATAGAAAGAAGGATCCTTTATTGTATGATTATATGATAGCGGAACAAACACTGGTAGCAGTTACTTCTGTAAAATATCTGGGAGTATGCGTACGGAACGCTTTGAAGTCGAATGATCATATAAAACTAATTGTTGGTAAGGCGGGTACCAGGTTGAGATTCATTGGGAGAGTGCTTAGAAAATGTAGTCCATCAACAAAGGAGGTGGCTTACAAAACACTCGTTCGACCTATACTTGAGTATTGCTCATCAGTGTGGGATCCGTACCAGGTCGGGTTGACGGAGGAGATAGAGAAGATCCAAAGAAGAGCGGCGCGTTTCGTCACTGGGTTATTTGGTAACCGTGATAGCGTTACGGAGATGTTTAATAAACTCAAGTGGCAGACTCTGCAAGAGAGGCGCTCTGCATCGCGGTGTAGCTTGCTCGCCAGGTTTCGAGAGGGTGCGTTTCTGGATGAGGTATCGAATATATTGCTTCCCCCTACTTATACTTCCCGAGGAGATCACGAATGTAAAATTAGAGAGATTAGAGCGCGCACGGAGGCTTTCAGACAGTCGTTCTTCCCGCGAACCATACGCGACTGGAACAGGAAAGGGAGGTAATGACAGTGGCACGTAAAG
The DNA here is from genome assembly GCF_021461395.2 of Schistocerca americana. Taxonomy (NCBI): domain Eukaryota; kingdom Metazoa; phylum Arthropoda; class Insecta; order Orthoptera; family Acrididae; genus Schistocerca; species Schistocerca americana. Next base: position 1,087,898,108 of record NC_060119.1, on the reverse strand, counting down.
TGCCCTCCGCCACACACCGTTGGGTGGCTTGCGGAGCATCAATGTAGATGTAGATGTAGATGTAGATTGATGAGAATCTGGACTCTTGCTAAAAGCTTCCAAGGAGACGAAAAGCTATTGTTGACATTAGTATCTGCAGCCATTCTCATGATTTAATTGTATGGATACCTTACAATTTAATGTTATAAACAAATAAACTCGTTATTAAGTATGATATCAACTTTTTAATTCAATGTACCTATAGTTTTCCTAAGACTTAAAACTTTAAGTATAAAGTTTATTACATATTTCTGAGTGAAACAAGATGCAGTGTCGAGCATTGATAAAGGCTTGTTGAGATGGCTTGGACGTAAGAGAAGGTGAGCAAAAAGAGATGAGTACAAGTGTACACGATGAGTGCGGGTGGAAGAGTTGGGAGGGGTTGGCCTCGGCGAATGTACCTCAAACTGAGGACGTTTTCAGCAAAGACCAGCTTATGAGCACCCAATTAAGTTAATAATAGCGTACCTACCTATATAGATCAAGTTCAAAAAATTTGATTCTGAAAAAGAGATTTTCATCGTTATGCTGTTTATATTAGGCTCTGTTGACTAATGAATTCACCGACCACTGGTACAGCCCATATCAAAGTGTAACAAAAATGCCCGAAAAATTAAATGGGGAAAATTTAGAGAACCAATATTCTAAGATGACTTGCGATCATTATGCGGGTACCGTCGAATATCTGGCACAGGCGTCATTCGGAAAGGATAAAAGATATTAACGTGTTTAGAGGCACATACAGGATGACAATTATTGAACTTTATGAAATAAAATCGTCATTATTTCTGAAAGGTTTGCGTTACGACATTCAAACTGCACGATTGGCCGTGATGGGAATTAGTATGGGCACTGTGGTTTGGTTTAGTGACGAAGCCGACTTTCATTTGGGTGGGTTTGTCAAGAAGCCAAACTGGCGCATCTGGAGGACTGAGAACCCGTGTTTCACGATTGAGAAGTCTCTTCATCCTCAACGGGTGACTGTGTTGTGTGCAATGTCCAGCCACGGAATAATCGGTGTGATGGCACGATGACTATCTAACGCAACGTGAGGGTTTTCGAAGATGATTTCATTCCCATTATCGAAAGTGACCCTGACTTAGACAAGATGTGGTCCATGAAAGACGGGGCTCGACCCCGTCGAAGCAGCAGAATGTTTGATGTCCTATAGGAGCACTCTGGGGACCGCATTCTGTCTCTGGGGTATCCAGAGCCCACTGGCCTCGATTGGCCGCCATATTCTCCGGATCTGAACACATGCAACTCCTTTTTGTGAGGCTATATTAGAGATAAGGTGTACAGAAATAACCCAAAAACCATTGCTGAGCTGGAAACAGCCATTCAGAAGGTCATCGACAGCATTGTTGTTCTGACACTTCAGCGGGTCATGCAGGAATTTGCTATTCGTCTGCGCCACATATCGCCAATGATGGCGGGCATATGGAACATGACATAACCTAAAACGGAACATCTGTGGTGACGTCTACACGTGTGTACGCCATAGTCTGTAAATAATTCACTTTTTTTCATATAATTAAATAATTGCCACCCTGTCGATAGTATTTTTTCCTCACCCAATACGCGGATGGAATGCAAAAGAAAACTGATAATATTTGTGCAATTTATCCTACATCATATTCTTTACAGTAGCTTGTGGACTAATTATGCAGATGTAGGTGCATAATCCACAATGGCTTGCCCGGTGATCATTTTGTTCCATGTTGGTTCGTTATATATGAACACAAAATATTTTACGGAACTCTATAACAAATTGAGGGGAATGATAACCGATGCTCATGAAGTGAATCAGTTACGCGAGTTTTTTTAGAGACGAATACGACTCTTTTCCAATCATCGAGAACAGCTGTTATCTCAATCGACCTGCAATAGACTACAGTTAAGTGTGGAGTTAATTCTATAGCGAATTCTGTATGAAACTTTACTAAACCCTGGAGACCCCTGTGCCTCGTTGTGGTTAAGTGATTTCATTCGCTTCTCAATATCACTAGTACTCATTACCATGTTACTCGTGTTTGCAATTTTATGGCAGCTGTAAGGTGACAGCATTCTTTGATTTTCGTTTGTTCACAAAGAGGCCAAATCTATAGACGTAAATGTAATTTCTGGGGTACCCCAATGAAATGCTAGACAGCCATTGTTGTTTACATAATATGCAAATGATCTGCTGGATAATACAGCTCCGTAAAACTGTTCGTAGACGATGCTGTCATCCATATTACAACGTCGCCCTTTTCTTTTTAATGTAAAAATCACTCTTGCAATTACGGATCTCATTAGTATTAGATACTTCTAATACAGTACATATTCAACATGGCATGTAAGAGACCACATACAGTTCATAGATGAATCATAATGTGAGTAAAATATACACTCATCTTTGTTGCAGTTCCAAATTTCAAGCGCATTGTCCTTTTTCTAAAAGTAAAACTGGGTCCTGGGTTTTTGACTTCATAATAAAAAAATTTCTTTACAGTTACACTGCATGAGGTTTTTGTTGAACATTTCTGATCGTTGTAATAAAACAGAAAAATAATAGTAAACCGTCTTTTGTTTAAAGACAGTTTCTCCGTAAGAACAGCTTCTTCATGATAACAAATTTCACGGAGTGCTAATACAAAGAAAGCACAATAACTGCACATACTGAGTGACCACTAGCGAGACAAAGAACAGGCGATTAGTTCACAGGACGCGACACGCTACATGCTAAATGATGACTCAGCAACGTCTGTACGACGACTGACGCACCTGGCGCGGATACGAATATTTAGCCTTTTCTGAAAGGTGAATGTATTTATAAAAAATTTAAGTACTTATATGAAACATAACAACTATTTTCGATTTATTGAATAATAAAACTTCATGAAAAATTACCTAAATTGCATTCCGAAAAAATATTTGAAATATGGGCAAGTGTTTTAACTCATTAAAAGTGGAATCTACAGGACAAATAATTTTCGTTGTACACCACGTACAGTGTAAGCTGTTACTGATTTGTTTGACGGATGGGGCTGGTAAGTGCTGTACCACCTACTGCAGTCCCCTGACTTTAGCTGTCGTGGGTTCAACTCGATTTCTAAACTGAAGGAAACACTTCACGGCATTCGCTTCAGAACTGCTACAGATTCGTCGGGCAACTGACCGAGCTGCTGGAACTGTCAACACAACTGGCACTGCTAAGAGTATCCTACGACTTCCACATCGCTGGCAACGGGTTATACACCACGCTGGTGTAATATTTTGAAACATGCAACTATTTTGTGCGACCTATAAATAAATAGTTGCCACTATTAAAGTTCCAACCCTCGTACTTTTTTATGTGAGTTCTATATTTTTATATTGACTTACGTCAAAAAACTCTTCCCAATGACTACACAGGGTAAAAATTTTGACATACTGAAAATGGATATAACACAGTGTTCTTCCAAGGTCAGTCTGCTTCAGGACACTACTCCATCTGCGAAAACCCTCTCATAATGCCCTGTATTCCCAAAGATGTGACACCGTGTTCATGCACTTTGCTCCGCGCTTTAGTGAGTAATGTTACCAATAAGACAAGCAGGTTAGTTTTTATTGGATTCAGTTGGCCGTGGAGTGGACTCATTCAAATCAGTGGATACCAGTAGTCGTTTCCGTAACAGCCTCGTTAACGGGTTCGTGAAACTAGACATTATGTTCTAAAAACGGGTTGTGAGCTGGTTCTAAGATTCTGTGTCATGTCCTGTATTCACAAGCTCCTATAACACAATTTGGACGTCACTAAACGAGAGCTCGTGGTGCCTCCGTCCATTTAGTCAGTGCGGAAGTGAATGAAACTATGTTTATTGCTCCACAAATGTCGCCCATGGCGGTTCATAAAAAACAACAAATTATAGGCCCGCAAAACACATTAGCAACTGTCCACTACAGATGCGTTTTATGACTTAGCTGTTCACAGCACCGTTATGAAACACTACTGGACACGAGAATCAAGTTTGCCCCAGTTTGGTTCCAGACTATAATTGAAGGAAAGCTGTACGCGAATATAATGCGTTTACAAGTCACGGATCTTGTCATGGACGACGCTTCAGGAAAGAATGTTCGAATATTATTATTTTTATTATTTATTTATACGTCAAGTTCCGTCGGACCAAATTGAGGAGCAAATCTTCAAGGTCATTGAACGTATCAGTACATGTAATTACAACGTAAAAGTAGTAACAGATAAAAATAAAACGTTTATGAACCCTAAAGAAGTCAAGCCATAAGTTTAAGTAAATGCAATCAACAACGCAACAGAAGAATCAGTTTAATTTTTCAAGGAACTCCTCGACTGAATAGAAGGAGTGACCCGTGAGGAAACTCTTCAGTTTCGATTTGAAAGCGCGTGGATTACTGCTCAGATTTTTTAATTCTTGTGGCAGCTTATTGAAAATGGATGCAGCAGTATACTGCATACCTTTTGTGCACAAGAGTTAAGGAAGTCCGATCCAAATGCAGGTTTGATTTCAGCAGAGTATTAACTGAGTGAAAGCTGCTTATTCTTGGGAATAAGCTGATATTGTTAACAAGAAATGACACTAAAGAATATATATGTACATTGTGAGGTCGATGTCAAAATGCCCAGACTAGTGAACAGGGGTCGTCAAGACATTCGCAAACTTACACCACTTTTGCCCAAACAGCCAAAAATATCCTTTTAGAGTGGGAAGAGTTACCCCAAAATATAATACCATATGACATCAGCGAATGAAAATAAGCAAAATAGACTATTTTCGTGTCGAACGATCACTTACTTCAGTAAAAATGGCAGCATTAAATCTTTGAACAAGATCCTGAACGTGGGCTTTCCGCGACAGTTTACTACCTGAACATCTTGAAATTTAAACTGTTCAATTTCACTAATCAAATGCCCATTCAGTGAAATTAAAACGTCGAGTTTTATTCAATTGCATGCTAGAAACTGTAAAAACTGGGTCTTACTGTGATTTAGCGTTAGTTTATTTTCTACAAGCCTTGAACTTATGTCATGAACTGCACTGTTTGAGACCGAGCTAATGTTGCACACAACATCCTTTAGTACAAAGCTAGTGTCACCAGCAAACAGAAATATTTTAGAGTTACCCGTAATACTAGAGGGCATATCATTTATATAAATAAGGAACAGGAGTGGCCCCAACCCTGATCCCTTAACTTTCGTCCTGAATAATATTCAATCAAATTTCCACCTCCACAAAACAAACTAGAAGAGTAATTGCTTGATAATTATTAAAACAAAAGAAGAATTTCGCACGCTATCTTCATTGCACATAAGGAAACATAAAACTGTTTCCCACTCGAGCCCATCGTTACTTCGTCGAAGAGCTAATGGTGGTTGCGCAATGACCAACATCTTTAGCTTTGACGTAAGGAAGTCAGCACATTAGTGGAACGAGGAAATGCTGCAGGAAGTCCTTCATCACAATTTTGTTTCCCGGTGGATATTCCTTGATCACAACATGCAGGAAATATTAGAAGCCCAGGAAAGAAATGAAGGGGAATTCATTAGGTCAAAAATTTCCCTTCGTGGCGAACACGCAGCGTCTTTTAGAATCTGTAAATAATCTGTAAGATTTATTACAGAAAGAATTTTATAAAAGTAAAGTAGTTTATAAAATAAACTAGTGGTATTTACAGTGAACATTGTCGTATTTACAGTGAACATTTTTTATTTCCTTGTTATTGCTATTCACGTCTAATTTCAAGAGTAATAATGTGTACTTCAGAAAACATTGAATATGGTTCTTATTTCACTTAGCAGTGACTGTTCGACGCAGCAGGGTCAAAATCCAAATCTCAGTTTTTAATTGACTTACTTTCTTCTTCATGAGCTATATCGCTAGGAGTGACTACTAGGCTTCCTCAAATAACTGTCAATAGACTTTTCTATTCTTGCTCTCCTCGTTAAACCTCAGACTTTCAACTTGTCACAATTAGCCATTTTTCCTCTTCTCCCCGATACCCCCTTTCTCTGACGGAATTCACCCTTTCTTAAAGCGTCCCCAGTACTCTCTACTGCTCGACTCACCACACATTCCCCCGAATGAGGGGCGCAGTGGTTACGACAAAGGCCGTCATATTCACGCCATCCTGATACGGATTTCCATATATTGCCTGGTTCTATTGAGACACGTACCGCGTAAGTTTCTTTGAAAAACACAGGGCTGATTTTCTTTCCTGTGCTTGGTTTGCTCTTTCTGAATTTATTCATCGTTCTAATTGTCGCGTCGTAGGAATTACGCTAAATCCTCTCTATCTACCTACGTCTATGTGTTCTGTATAATCATTTTTTTCACATATTAACCTGTTAACCAGCAACGCCCCCCCCCCACCCCACCCCCCCACCCCCATCCCCCCGAATCATGGACCTCGCCGTTGGTGGGCAGACTTGCGTGCGTGCCTCAGCGATGCAGATAGCCGTACCGGAGGTGCAACCACAACGGAGGGATATCTGTCGAGAGGCCAGACAAACGTATGGTTCCTGAAGACGGACAGAAGCCTATTCAGTAGTTGTAAGGGCAACAGTCTGGATGGTTGACTGATCTGGAACACTAACCAAAACGGCCTTGCTGTGCTGGTACTGCGAACGGCTGAAAGCGAGAGGAAACTACAGCTGTAATTTTTCCCGAGGGCATGCAGCTTTACTGTATGGTTAAATGATGATGGCGTCCTCTTGGGTAAAATATTCCCCAGGTAAAATAGTCCCCCATTCGGATCTCCGAGGGGAGGGGGACTACTTAAGAAGACGTCGTTATCAGGAGAAAGAAAACTGGCGTTCTACCGATCAGATCGTGAAATGTCAGATCCCTCAATCGGACAGGTAGGTTAGAAAATTTAAAAATATAGTGGGAGTTAGTGAAGTTCGGTGGCAGGAGGAACAAGACTTTTGGTCAGGTGAATACAGGGCTATAAATACAAAATCAAATAGGCGTAATGCAAGATTAGGTTTAATAATGAATAAAAAAAATAGGAGTGCGGGTAAGCTACTACAGACAGCATAGTGAAAGCATTATTGTGGCCAAGATAGACACGAAGCCCGCGTCTGCTACAGTAGTACAAGTTTATATGCCAACTAGCTCTGCAGATGACGAAGAAATTGATGAAATGTATGATGCGATAAAAGTATTATTCAAATAGTGAAGGGAGACGAAAATTTAATAGTCATGGGTGACTGGAATTCGACAGTAGGAAAAGAGAGAGAAGGAAACGTAGTAGGTGAATATGGATTGGGGTTAGGAAATGAAAGAGGAAGCCGCCTGGTAGGATTTTGCGCAGAGCGTACTTTAACTACAGCTAACACGCCGGCCGAAGTGGCCGTGCGGTTAAAGGCGCTGCAGTCTGGAACCGCAAGACCGCTACGGTCGCAGGTCCGAATCCTGCCTCGGGCATGGATGTTTGTGATGTCCTTAGGTTAGTTAGGTTTAACTAGTTCTAAGTTCTAGGGGACTAATGACCTCAGCAGTTGAGTCCCATAGTGCTCAGAGCCATTTCACAGCTAACAGTTGGTTCAAGAATCATGAAAGAAGGTTGTATACATGGATGAAGCCTGGAGATACTAGAAGGTATCACATAGATCATATAAAGGTGAGACAGAGATTTGGGAACCAGATTTTAAATTGTAAGACATTTCCAGGGGCAAATGTGGACTCTGACCACAATCAATTGGTTATGAACTGTAGAGTAAAACTGAAGAAACTGCAAAAAGGTGGGAATTTAAGGAGATGAGATCTGGATAAATTGAAAGAACCAGAGGTTGTACAGAGTTTCAAGGAGGGCATAAGGGAACAATTGACAGGAATAGGGGAAAGAAATACAGTAGAGGAAGAATGGGTAACTTTGAGTAGTGAAGGCAGCAGAGGATCAGGTAGGTAAAAAGACGAGAGCTAGTAGAAATCCTTGGGTAACACAAGAAATATTGAATTTAATTGATGAAAGGAGAAAATATGAAAATGCAGTAAATGAAGCAGGCAAAAAGGAATACGAACGTCTCAAAAATGATATCGGTATGAAGTGCAAAATGGCTAAGCAGGGATGGCTAGAGGACAAATGTAAGGATGTAGAGGCTTATCTCACTAGGGGTAAGATAGATACTTCATACAGGAAATTTAAAGAGACCTTTGGAGAAAAGAGAACCACATGTATGAATATCAAGAGCTCAGATGGAAACCCAGTTCTAAGCAAAGAAGGGAAAGCAGAAAGGTGGAAGGAGTATATAGAGGGCCTATACAAGGGCGATGTACATAAGGACAATATTGTGGAAATAGAAGAGGATGTAGATGAAGATGAAATAGGAGATATGATACTGCGTGAAGAGGTTGACAGAGCACTGAAAGACCTAAGTCGAAACATTCCATTAGAACTACTGACAGCCTTGGGAGAGCCAGGCCTAACAAAACTCTACCATCTAATGAGCAAAATACATGAGACAGGCGAAATACCCTCAGACTTCAAGAAGAATATAAGAATTCCAATCCCAAAGAAAACAGGTGTTGACAGATGTGAAAATTGCCGAACTATCAGTTTAATAAGTCACGGCTGCAAAATACTAACGCGAATTTTTTAGAGACGAATGGAAAAACTGGTAGAAGCCGACCTCGAGGAAGATCAGTTTGGATTCCGTAGAGATGTTGGAACACGTGAGGCAATACTGACCTTACGACTTACCTTAGAAGATAAATTAAGGAAAGGCAAACCTACGTTTCTAGCATTTGTAGACATAGAGAAAGCTTTTGACAATGTTGACTGGAATACTCTCTTTCAAATTCTGAAGGGGTAAAATACAGGGAGCGAAAGGCTATTTACAATTTGTACAGAAAGCAGATGGCAGTTATAAGAGTCGAGGGTCATGAAAGGGAAGCAGTGGTTGGGAAGGGAGTGAGACAGGGTTGTAGCCTCTCTCCGATGAGATTTAATCTGTATATTGAGCAAGCAGTAAAGGAAACAAAAGAAAAATTCGGAGTAGATATTAGAACCCATGGAGAAGAAATAAAAACTTTGAGGTTCGCCTATGACACTGTAATTCTGTCAGAGACAGCAAAGGACTTGGAAGAGCAGTTGAACGGAATGGATAGTGTCTTCAAAGGAGGATATAAGATGAACATCAACGAAAGCAAAACGAGGATAATGGATTGTAGTCGAATTAAGTCGGGTGATGTTGAGGTAATTAGATTAGGAAATGAGACACTTAAAGTAGTAAAGGTGTTTTGCTATTTGGGGAGCAAAATAACTGATGATGATCCTAGTAGAGAGGATATAAAATGTAGACTGGCAATGGCAAGGAAAGCGTTTCTGAAGAAGAGAAATTTGTTAACATCGAGTATAGATTTAAGTTTCGGGAAGTCGTTTCTGATAGTATTTGTATAGAGTGTAGCCATGTATGGAAGTGAAACATGGACGTTAAAGAGTTTGGACAAGAAGAGAATAGATGCTTTCGAAATGTCGTGCTACAGAAGAATGCTGAAGATTAGATGGGTGGATCACATAACTAATGAGGAGGTATTGAATGGAATTGGGGAGAAGAGAAATTTGTGCTACGCCTTGACTAGAAGAAGGGATCGGTTGGTAGGACATGTTCTGAGGCATCAAGGGATCACCAATTTAATACTGGAGGGCAGCGTGGAGGGTAAAAATCGTAGAGGGAGACCAAGAGATGAATGCACTAAGCAGATTCAGAAGGATGTAGGTTGCATTAGATACTCGGAGATGAAGAAGCTTGCACAGGATAGAGTAGCATGGAGAGCTACATCAAACCTGTCTCAGGACTGAAGACCACAACAACAACAACAACCAGTAACAACTGCTACTTACAGAGATTGGAGAGTCCCTTGCTTTTTTCTGGTGATGGCATATTGCTTCATAAATTTGTTCTTGTTCGACATATGACTGCAGTGAAATCAGTTTTGCTTTACAGTCACGTATATCACACTCATATATCATCGCCGGCCGAAGTGGCCGTGCGGTTAAAGGCGCTGCAGTCTGGAACCGCAAGACCGCTACGGTCGCAGGTTCGAATCCTGCCTCGGGCATGGATGTTTGTGATGTCCTTAGGTTAGTTAGGTTTAACTAGTTCTAAGTTCTAGGGGACTAATGACCTCAGCAGTTGAGTCCCATAGTACTCAGAGCCATTTGAACCATATATCATCTTTGCAATCTGTGATTACATCTTAATTTCCTTCATCTGCTTGTACAGCGAGTATTCCACCGATTCTCCTTAAAACATCTTTTCCGTTATCTACAATTTTGTTTCTTTTTCTTTCGGTGCATTCCGTAACACATTTTCCTGTAAGAAGGCATCGCCAAAAAATGTCAACTTTTATGGAGTCCAGTAATTTCACTGCATTTTTAAAATTTTCGTATAGCGTACGATTGTTGTAGTTAAAATTTTATTTCCAATATCTACTTTCAATCTGGAATTGCCCTAAGAACTACAATTAATTAACTAAAGGTGCATCAAAAGATTTGTACACACTCTGCTATAGAACGTTGATATTCTAACCTACAATTTTACACTCCGACTATGCGAAACAGAAATGTTCAATTTGTTTACCTCCAGCTTACACTTATGAGTAAGAATCATGATATATTCCACGGGTCACGTCAAAGTGTCCAATGTTAGTTTTACGCACACCTCTTGAATCTCATCCCGTAATATTTTAATCTCGTCCCAAAGTATGTTTAGGTTACGAGGTTTGTGATGGTACACCTCCTGTTTTACTGTACACCATAAGAAAGATGGAGCAGCGGAAGGTCAATGAAAGCGTGCAGGGTTAAAATCACCAGGAAGTATAAAATTTATTTGAATCCAGGATAAGTTGGTGTTAAATAACGCACCACAACCTAACAGGTAAAAGAGATTGTCGGTATGTGTCGGTGATGTTATTGGATGCTGGTGACCGGCGACTCATTACCTTCTGTGCACGCACTCTAGCATTAGAGGTACAAGGGTAGACGCTCATGGGTGGCAATTACTGAATTACATTATCGTCTCTGTATTAAAGTGTTCTAATGATGACCAAAGTATGGTGTTGTCAAATCAGGTCACCATCTGATTTTCACTACTTTCCGCTAGTGATTTCAGGTTAATTACTGCATATCTATTTGACTGTTTACATGTTAGTGATGATGCCAAGATTTTAACAAAAAGTGCAACACTATTGTTATAGGTGTGTGTGTGTGTGATATTACTGAACTGCATTGTTTGTGGTTTTGAATTGTTCATGAAAATCGCGCATGATCAGTGACCTAGCATTTAATCAATTTTGTGAATGATTGCCTAGAAACAGCATTTCAATTACAAGTAATTTCTCTGTAGGCATACTTTAGCTATTAATTATGGGGAACTGCGTACAAATAGAAATTTAACCACCAAATCTTCGATGATATTCATATCGGGGCTCCAAAATTTCGGCTTCCACCTTGCCATCATCTTCAAGTGAGTAAGCCATCGCTCGAACTCCGGCGAGTTAGTATGACGGCTTATTCACCTGAAGATAGCTGCCAGGTGGATCGCCGAAGTATTTTGTCAAGGTGACGTTTTGTTGCGGCTGGAGTCCCAATATAAATATCACCGATTACTACGCCGGGAAACTTTACGGAGCCACGTCAATTTTTTATTTAACTCGATAAGCATTTTAGGTACTACAAACAAAAATTTAGTTGGCCTATCATATCGGAGTACCTTAGTGAAAGGGTTGAGAGGTAGCAGAGGTTATAATACGTTTCTTCCCCCTCCCAGATTCACAGTGCAGTTAAGTCGTGGTGGACTTACAAGGTGATCACTGAACATGGCAACAAAATGTCGAAGTAAAGAACAATGAAGTGAGTTAGCAATAGGGAATTAAGCAGAAACATCCTCTGCTAGGATTATGTTTATACAAGGTGTTTACTTTCATTTCAGACAACTAAATATCTCGAAAATGTCACACCGTACGAAAAAAATGTCCTAGGTGAAAATTTAATGCTAGTAACGGGGGACATCTGTCCGTGCTATTACAGCCACATCCTCCTACGTAGACGGCGTGAAATTTGTATTTTCAAGTGGGGATCATCCATTTTTACCGCATATTTGGATTCTACGCCATAAAATATGTAGGTTTTACTCAGACCATCGATTTTCAGTCTTGGTAGACGGCACTGTAGTCGACAAGTATCAAGTGTGCTTGTTTAAGAACCGACACACTTCATTCTATATTTCATTTACGATGTAAATGTAAACCTTTGTGTGCTAACGGTTGATATTTAAGTTCTAAATATACCTTAGTGTTAGAAATTTGATTTTACGCTACAATATGGCTAACAATGTCAGTTTCTGGTTAGAAACTACTTTTAGCATGGTCCAGGAACAGCGGCGTGGATGTAATGGTTTTCTGTTCCAATCGAAACGCTTGATGTCGGTGAGTCCCTTTGTCTCTCATGACTGGGGTGCTTGATTTCCGTGCGTTCCCTTGTCTTTCATTTACATCTACTTCTGACCATATACTCTGCAAACCAACGTGAAGTGCATGACATAGGTTTATATTGGGGAGCTTGTTTTTGGTGAGTCCTCTTGTCTCTCACCTTTGAGATGTTTGATTTCGGTGAGTATCCATGGTAGGTGTCCGCCCCTGGTAGCTGAATGGTGAACGTGACGGAATGTCACACCTAACGGGCCGGGTTCGATTCCCGGCTGGGTCGGAGATTTTCACCGCTCAGGGACTGGGTGTTGTGTTGTCCTTATCATTATCATTTCATGCCCATCGAAAAGCAAGTCGCCGAAGTGGCGTCATCTCGAAAGACTTGCACCAGGCGAACGGTCTTCCCGACTGGAGACCCTAGCCACACGGCATTTCCATTTCCATCCATGGTAGGTGCGCCTGTGACCATCACTTCACGGGCATTTTACCTTATTGCAGTGGTTGTCGTTGGCATTCCGCCGGTAGCCGAGTAACGGACAGCGTGACAGTTACTGCGGTGGGATGGAAACACACACCGAAATCAGTCATCCTGATGGTGGGGTTCGAGGATGCCCGTCGAAACCAAGCATTCCGATGGTTTTGTACTCATCACAATCAACCCCGTCGGGAACAGAAAATATGTTACCATTCATGTATTTTATTTGCTAGAAACGTCAGTGTATAGCCATATTATTTGTACTGCACAGTTGCATTTCCGTTAAAAAATATTCAAATGTGTGTGAAATCTTATGGGACTTAACTGCTAAGGTCATCAGTCCCTAAGCTTACACACTACTTAACCTAAATTATTCTAAGGACAAACGCACACACCCATGCCCGGGACCAGCTGCACAGTTCATGACTGCAGCGCCCTAGACCGCTCGGCTAATCCCGCACGGTACAGTCTCTGTAACAAAGTGTGATTGAATAAATGGTCTTTAGCTTGGAAAACACGCATTTCCGGACATAAGTTCATTCGACCTTTTTTGTTCCTATCCTAGAGTTTACACTCGGTGGAAAAAAATTACGCTTATGTTCCTGGATATTTTATTAAATATTAAAACATTGCCAAGGCGTTTGATTATGTAGATCACATCATTCTCTTAGAAAAACTCAAGTTTTATAGAATTGATGAGTTTATGCATAGATGGTCTGAATCATTCTTGACAAACAGAATGCAAAAGATTGTACTGAATAAATCATACAATGTCGGAATGGTAGACAATTTGAGTGACTGGGGGGAAACCACAAAGGGAGTCCCAAAGGGTTCATTTTTGATTCCACTCCTGTTCCCTAAATAGTATATGCGAATGACTTTCCACTTAACGTTCAACAGGAAGAACTGGTACTTTCTGTAGACGACAGTAGTGTTATAGTAAATCCCATTTGGACAAAGCAAAAGAGGAGATTGTAAAGGATGCTTTTCAAAGAATTACAAAATGTTTCTCAGAAAATTAGTTTTCCCTTAATTTTGAAAGAAAACATACCAACAATTGGCGTAGCACATAAGCAGAAGTCAGTAAATAGGGGAGAATGCTCCAACTTTTTCAGTATACATACTGAAGAAAACTTGAACTGGAAGAGGCATATTACTGAGCTTCTCAAACAATTAACTTCAGATACTTTTGCTACTTGTATAATTGATAATCTTGGAAACAAACGAATCAATTCCTGAAAAATTTTCCACATTTCCACTCAATAATGTCTTACAGAATAATTTTCTCCCGTAACTCGTCACTTGTAAAGAAATTATTGTTGGTACAAAAGCGAACTGTAAGAATAATATGTGATGTTCGCCCACAAAGGTCATATAGATACCTCTTCAAGGAGCTAAACATTTCAACTGCCGTGTCACAATACATACATTCCCTAACGAAATTCGTCATCAATAATCCACCACAACCTGAGAAGAACTATATGTAATTACCTACAAAACTAGAGTGAAAAATGACCTTCATTACATTTTATTAAGGGTGCCTGTGGTTCAGAAAAGAGTTCAAAATGCAACAACAAAAATGTTTGATCATTTGCCAAATAGCATAAAACGTCTGACAGGTAGCAAAGCAAGTTTTAAATCTAACTTAAAATCAAATCTCCTAGGCAACTTCTTCTATTCCACTGGCGAATTTCGACTTAAAAACTGGTAGCCAGTTTAAAACAAACTTGTTTTTACGTGCAGTTGCACGAGAATGGTGAAAAAATAATGTGTTCACGAATAATGTATGCATATCGTGTAAACTGACTCGTTCCACATCATTTCGATAAAAGAATCGTCCAAATGATATATGTAACGTGTAAATAACTAACTCGTTATTCTGATTGTTCTGATGAGGCTTGACACGATATACGCTCTTGTGCCGCTCTCTTCGCCTAAGAATTATTATTATTATTATTATTATCTTGAAGAGGTTTGAAGCGCCAAAGAAACTGTTATAGGCATAAGTATTCAAATACAGATATATGTAAACAGGCACAATACGCCGCTGCGGTCAGCAACGCCTGTATAAGACAACAAATGTCTGGCGTAGTTGTCAGATGGAGTCCTGCAGCTGTAATGGCAGGTTATCGACATTTAAGTGAGTTTGAGCGTGGTGTTATAGTCGACGCATGAACGATGGGGCACATCACCGAAGCAGCGATGAAGTGGGGTTTTTCCCATACGACCATTTCACGAGTGTACCGTGAATATCGGGTATCCGGTAAAACATCAAGTCTCCGACATCGCTGCTGCCGGAAAAAGATCCTGCAAGAACGGGACCAACGACGACTGAAGAGAATCGTTCAACGTGACAGAAGTGCAACCCTTAAGCAAATTGCTGCAGATTTCAATGCTGGGCCATCAAGTGTCAGTGTGCGAACCATTCAACGAAACATGACCGATATGGCCTTTCGCAGCCGTAGGCCCACTCGTGTACTCTTGATAACTGCACGATACAAAGCTTTACGCCTCGCCTGGGCCCGTCAACACCGACATTGGGCTGTTGATGACTGAAAACATGTTGCCTGGTCGGACGAGTCTCGTTTCAAATGGTATCGAACGAATGGACGTGTTCGGGTATGGAGACAACCTCGTGAATACATGGACACTGCATGTCAGCAGGGGACTGTGCAAGCTGGTGGAGGCTCTGTAATGGTGTGGGGCGTTTGCTGTTGAAGTGATATGGGACCCCCGATACGTCTAGATACGACTCTGACAGGTGAAACGTACGTAAGCATGCTGCCTGATGTCCTGCATCCATATATGTCCATTGTGCATTCCGACGGACTTGGGCAATTCCAGCAGGACAATGCGACACCACGCACGTCCAGAACTGCTACAGAGTGGCTCTAGCAAAACTCTTCTGAGTTTAAATACTTCCGTTGGTCATCAGACTCCCCAGACATGCACATTATTGAGCATATCTTGTGTGCCTTGCAACGTGCTGTTTAGAAGAGATCTCCACCCGCTCGTACTATTACAGATTTACGGTCAGCCTTGCAGGATTCGTGGTGTCAATTGCCTCCAGACATTAGTCGAGTCCATGCCACGTCCTGTTTGGCACTTCTGAGAGCTCGCGGGAGCCTTACACGATATTAGGCAGATGTACCAGTTTCTTTGGCTCTTCAGTGTATAAGTGTTAGCGATTTCATTATTCGTTATGTCTATTAACATTGCTTGAACATAAAAGAAACTTTAACAGTTAAATAATGTTGTAACAGACCGTTAATTTTATTTATTCTGCTGGTTGTCTTAGGAAATTCACTCTTGAGAAAAACAAATTTATTTCCTTAGGATATTAACTGAAACCAATTAAGAACTTAAAATCTAATTGAGGAGTTGTTTTCATTCCAGGCCTCAAAATAAAGTATGTAGCCTTAGACGTTGTATTTCTTCAATAACGACAAGTCATTCGCTCTTTTTACATCTCTTAGCAGCGCCATTAGCAACAGACAAAGTCGTAAGTAGAAGGCGACATTTCATGATAATTGGCCTCTGACTTCGATCTCATATTCTGGTCATATTGCATGACGAACATCGATGAGTTATACCTTGCCGTAATCGTGGAAACGTTTACTTTTGATGTATGAATATTATATTTTATTTAAAAGGGGGCGGCATACGTGGTAATATTTAAGAGAAAGCGTGCTTTTTCGACCATTTTTTGGTGAGTGTCAAATTCGAGGAGTCATAGAAGTCAGACCGCAATTAGGAGACAAATTTCCTTTGCAGAGTTTAAAGATACAACCATACTCAACATCCAGATGAATTGTTGTTTTCCAATAAGTCGTTTTGTCCTAAAACGGTAGGCGTAGATTGGTGCACTTCGCCTAGTGGTGACACATATTAACAAGACGAAAAGCGTAAATGCAAGCTCTGTTGTTGCCTTTCGCAGCTGTCATGTTCTTATGCATGTAAATCTACATAAAGCGCTAATATCACTTCTTTGATTTGTTAGCTTTTTCGTTTGTATGCGACGCGCGCTCGCATGTGCTATGTTACCGGACCTCTGAACAGTATTTCCACTTCACTGTTCACAGTTGTAATGTCTACATTGTGGCTTTTCCCGTCAGGAAACAATCATGCTCCCATTCGGTGTGTATTCGTACTCGTAACATAATTAGTTGCCGCGTACTTCTATGAAATCATGCATCATTCGTGGAGTTACGAAAAGTCTATGATGGTCAGCGCTTGCTTACTAGAGGCCGAAAAGAACATGGAACAAGATTTTCCGTATCACAGCCTGTAAAGAGAAATTCTGAATGTCTCGGTATAAGCGAAACTATAGTAAAACGAATTTCGAGAGAATGTACAGAAACTTGACGTCTTGTATCACCAAAAAAGAATTCTGGCAGGCGACAGAAGTCTGTATTGGGCGCGTTTACACACGGAGTCAAAAGAAGATAAATTCATGACTTCTAAGTGGCAAAGCAGTTCCAACAGCGGCAGCCGTGATGGAAAAGTTGAAGATTGAAGTGGAAGAGTTTCCGGATATGAGTGAAACAGCCCTTTGGCGTACTATTCAGAAATTTGGCTTCAGATACAAAAAGTTTAACATTTGCTGACGAAATACAACCAAGTAGCAGGAAGACACTTGCGCGACACTGAATGGAGTATTTACCAGTATTACGCTGAAGGGAGTTGGTGTGGTGCAAATCATTCCAGAAAGTTTGGTTGGCAGAAGCAAAAATGCCTTACGCTTCAGAAAATGTATACGATTATCACAGACGAAGTGTTCAAGAGTGTAATGGCTGGAAAGGAGGAATTCAAACACCGTCCGGTTCTGGAAAAAGGATTACAACGTGTCACAATGATAACGAAGATGGGTTCGCGAAAATGCTGGCTTTTATTTTACTGGGCACAAAGGGCGTGCAGATTATCATTCTGAAATGAATGCCAGACGCTACGAAGAATAGCTTAGGAGCGTTCTCGAAAAATTACCAAACAGATCAGTGATTGTTTTAGCTCAGGCTCCATATCACACGATGATAAACCCAATATCACGAATTCTATCTACGAAATGGAGAGATGATTCTATTATTGAATGGCTGGAAAGCAATAATGTAGAGCGTTCATCTAATGCCGCATCATATCGGGAATTTTCTAATGCTGGTCTACTGGAACACGCGCGACCGCGTTTCAGGGCGCAGAAATATATTTTGGAAAGTACATTGCGATCAGTGGACAAGGAAATAAAACCTCTGTGGTCGCCTGTAGCTCACTGCTAATTCAACGTCATTAAAGTTATCTGAGCATTTGTCAAGAACAAGGAAGCAAAGGAGAACAAGAATTTTAAAATAAGTGACACTTTACAGCTGTGCCACTCCGCTCTGGCTGCAGGAAACAGTTATGCACAAAGAGCCCACAGTCTTGACATAGCAACAGAACCGTTCTTGATCCAACTAGACGACTGCCGGCCGGTGTGGCCGAGTGGTTCTAGGCGCGTCAGTCTGGAACCGCGCCACCGCTACGTTCGCAGGTTCGAATCCTGCCTCGGGCATGGATGTGTGTGATGTTCATAGGTTAGTTAGGTTTAAGTAGTTCTAAGTTCTAGGGGACTGATGACATCAGATGTTATGTCCCACAGTGCTCAGAGCCATTTGAACCATTTTTGAACCAACTAGACGACTGCAATAGCAGTAGCGAAACCTCGGCCAGCAGCGAAAGCGATTAAGGTAGGTTTCATTTCAGGCCTGATTCTTTACTGCAAAATTTATTCGAGCTGATTGACTTTTCCATTTATTGTTGAAATATGCTGTACAAGTTTTCATTTATTGTGAGCTGCTTGCATATCGAGCATTTATTTGGAATTTCCCACATTATTTCTCTCTTCTTGCAAAAAAAACTGAATGCGGCCATGTTGTACTGGAATGCGACTACGAAGTTACCGTTGTTCGCTGATGAACAGGCGCTTATGGCGCATTACAATAGTGGCTGCGCGCTGGTGTGACAACTAAGCTCCACCATGGCCTAGCGTATACTGCATCTACCAACACAATTGCTTTACAAACTCTTAACTAACAAACACGAGGAGAATACATTAGTAAAGACATATGATGTAACTAACAAAAGTTCAAGCATAACATCAGCAATAGCTACAACGGTAAGCTCAATCGCAGCGACTTACATTTGGCATTATAACGATGAAACGAGTGACCAGAAAATAATGAAAATCTGCCTGTGAATAGGACAAGATATTGTCCTAATTATGGGCTGGTTTTTATGCGTCCTTGAAGTTGACCCTCGCCGAAAAAAAACTAGAAAAAGTACAGTTTTCCTTAAATATTAAGGCGTATTTCGCCCCCTTCCAACTAAGGTGTAATATTCACACACTAAATAAAAGTAGACATTTCCTCGATCCCGGCAAGGTATAGATATTGTAAATAGCCTGTTTGTATGTTGGCAGCGCTATAGACTGTAATTAATATCGCTGACAGCGCTCTGCGCCATCGGTAAAAGACTGTGGTTGGACGGACTAGCAGTCAGCAGTTAGCATGCGGACAGCTTGGACACGTGTCCTTCGTGCAGACTCAGTGTTGGTAGGACATTCATTGTGAAATGATGATGGCTGTAGTTGGTAATGTTTGGGTGGTGGAATTATTGGCGACTATATAATTTTTGGAACACGATGTCACATGAATAAGGTAAAAATCCGCTAAATACGTTGGTTGCTCTTCAACAAAATCTTTCTTTTGCTAAACATATGCCTCCTAGTAGTTAGAGCCTATAGCAGTTAGAATCCTTTTGTTTAGCTAGCTGTACTTGCTGCTTTTGTAATTGTTGTAGTTCGTATTACGAAGATTTTCTGCGAGGTAAGTGACTTATGAAAAAGTGTGGGTTATTGTTAGGATTTCTTCCAATTCAGATCCATTCTTTTGTGTTAATTATTTGAAGTCCTGTTGTCATTGTAGAGCAGTCAGATTGCGTCGGGCTTGAATATTGTGGGTAATAAATGAATAGGTTAAGTTTGAGTTATTGTCAGGGAAAATTCCGTAGGTCAGTGTTGAAATGATAAAAATAAGTAACGAGACAGTAGGTTCAGTTTCACTCAGCAGTTTAAGTACCCACAAAGAAGTTTCACCTACTCACTTATTTCAGTGGACACACACACAAAGAAGTTTCAACATCGATATTCGTAATGCAGTGTGACCAGAATATGAGCTCAAAGTCAGGGGTCAATCATTATGAAATGGATAGTAGAGACCATGAAACAGCGTAAAATTAGTAACAGGTTCTTCTTTCATTGCCACAAGAAAGACGTTGCTCATGACTTCGAGAGGTATTCCTAAGCATCCGATAAATGAAATATACTGTGGTATATAAGACTATATTAGCTCTCCGCATAGGTCCGTAGAAATTAATGTAAAAAATATTAGGATGCAGTCACAAACATTTTCAAGCATTGCAGGTGCAAATGATTTAAAAAGCATGATAAAAGTTTCAGGTAACAGGCATATCAAGAGCATTTGATGTAGACGTAGGTACACAAAACATCAAAATTAAATAAAACTACCTCTTGGTCAAAAAAGAGAGAATAAATGTTTCTGGTACCAGCTTTATCATAAATATTTTACATAGATGTAGGTGTATAAATGTCATCTCTAAACAAAATTATCTATTGAACGAAG
Source organism: Schistocerca americana (assembly GCF_021461395.2). Taxonomy (NCBI): domain Eukaryota; kingdom Metazoa; phylum Arthropoda; class Insecta; order Orthoptera; family Acrididae; genus Schistocerca; species Schistocerca americana. The sequence continues at coordinate 1,087,877,496 of NC_060119.1, read as the reverse complement.
GAAGTCGTTAGTACGCTTGTCAGATGATTAGGTCATAGGCCTAAATCAACCCCTCACATGATCAGTTCATAGGTAAAAATCTAGATAAGGTTCATTCATTGTAACTGCATTAATTAAAAACACTTTTAACACAACAGTGTGTGCTCTGAAACTGAAGCTATATGTTTTCAGTAATGTAAGCTCGTAGTAAAAAGTAAGGTAAAACGTAATGCAATGATTTGACAACAAAATGTGTTTAGAGTTATTATTATGAAATATAAAAAAATACCGTTCATGAAATAAAATGTCAACTACTTAAGTTTTTGACCATTATTTTCAGTTCTCAGTGATTACCAACAAAAACTTCATATGATCATTCACGCGACGCCACATGCTGTTTATACCCTTCTTTAGAACTGAAGTTTATAGAAATAGCTCGTATTTGACACGCTTCATGATGGTATGAAGAATAAAAGAATTTGAATGCAAACCAAAATCTACGTCATGCAAATATGTTATAACGTCGCGAGACGAGAAAATCATTGAATGATGGGATAGTAATATTCGAAACGCAGTGCCCGTGTTGATAATATAATTTGAAGCTACAGCTAATAAACCGTTGGTAGGAAGTAATCAGATTCGACAAACTGCAGCACCAGCGGTGGTGATTCCCGCGAGATGGAAATGACATATTACGCAAATATCTGAGAAAATATTTCAGCTCGTAAAATGTATAAAACCAGCTTATACAGTACCTAATCTACCTAATCATAAGTATCCGAACACCCCTTTGTAATGCAGAACTTGTAACCTCCCCCTCACTTATCGACCTTAATGACAGTGAAAAATTAAACCGCGTGTACCTAATGGTAATTTTGGAAAAGCAATCGTCACCGAAGTTAACCTGTCGGTAAAGAGGGAGGAAAGGGTTACATCTAAATGAAAGGAAAAATGCAAATGAAACTGGTGGAAATTAATTTTGAAAAGGGGTAAAGTTAATAAAGAAAGTAAATGTGCGGCCGTTACGTTAACAATTAACTAGCGGTAATTAGATATTTGAGATTTGGGGGAAATCACGGTCGCCAGTCCTAAGGACAATTACTATAGTAACTGAAAAAGAAAGGTTATTACACATATAATTAACACTAGAAGCGTGGCAACTGAAGGTTGACACGTGTAGTGTGAAAACTGAAAGTTTGTCAGAAGTAATAAATTTCGCTACACCCTGACTTAATTTAGCAAAAGAATTAATAAAACCGGAAAATCGAAAGTTAATTTAGTGACTGAAGTTAATAGTGAGCTTTCTTTCTGAAGCACATTGAAATTCAGTAAAATACAGTTAGTCTTGGACTACCTCAACAATCATTTCAAAAACTACTTGACTCTACGCAATTTAGAAACAAGAGATTTTACTTTGAACTTGAATAAAATGATTCTGAACTATTAACAATAGTAAAATTTAGTACGTACCAAGCTGAGCTGCAGTCACAGGTAAGCTAAAATATGCTAACAAAACTCGCACTCTAAATTTGTGCTCGTGTAACCTAAATATTGTAGCCAGCTACTGAACTTTGAAATTAAAGCAGTGAAATCTAATTATATTATTTTAATGCTGGCGTTTGAATTTCAACGACACTCGGGTTCATTTCGGAAAAGGAAGGGACCCTGCTTGGCAATGCAATTGGGTCAATGAGCAACAAAGGTTCATGCTAAGTTGCTGTAATTTTGCGAGGCAAATGGAACAATTTGAAAAGCTGAGGTCTGCCATACAGTTCTGAAACTTTACGTGCTTTTAGTCTTCCTTGTTGGTTGATTGAAGGTTTGAAGCCGTCGATCGAGGAGGCGGCGACAGTCACTCATTGTCGGCCGTCGCTGTTGCAGAAGCTGGATGTTGGCGCGCCTTCTTCTCGACACGGTCACCAGGCGAAACGGGCTCTTGATGTGCGCCAGCTAATGCTTCCCGTCCGCGACACCATGTCAGAAACTATCATCGCGAGTCGAGCACAATTACATGCTGCCAAACCCCGAAAGCGCGGCAACTCGCGGGAGCGTCACACAACACCTGCTCCACTCGCTACTCCCGCCAGACCCTCACTTACACACTTTGAGTCTTCACACGACCTATCGATGTAATCGTTCGATAGCAGTTTTCCCTAGGCAAGACCCAGCGTAAAAATACAAATAATATTTACGAAACAAACCAATTATACATCGACATAAGTGCATAAATATATATATATCCAAACAGTAAAGCAATTACAATATATTAAGAGACAGAAATGTCATATCTTGAGGTAACAAAACAAGGAAAAAAATAATAGTACAATAGATGGAAATAGTAGGATATGCATTTCCGGCGTTACACGTGCCCCACATTGTCTGAGGATGTTCGTGTAACGTAAACAGACTCAGAAAATGTCCCAAAAAAGAAACAGCGGAAATGCATATGCTCAAAACATCAAAAAAATTTAGCATTCGTCTAATTAACCATAAACCAATTTGTAGACAATAATAATTGAGTGGAGAAACTCCTAATCTTATTCCACTCTGTCATCTTGCACAAAATAAAACAGGTTGACAACATATCAAAATTCATAGAAAACATAGAAAACGGTTTAGCTATTCCAAAATCATTAAAATTCGTAACACTATAAGAAATGGAATACTATTTGCAAAATTGATCAGAGTACATGGTCATAAAAAACAGGTATATCAAAATACGCAAACTAATAATTAATTACATAGAATACACATATTTATGTAACCTTTTCATAATTAATATTCTCGTCATGTCCAATTAACGCTAAACAAGAAAATAACACACATCAGATCGAAAAAAAACATAAATATTGACAGTAGAATTCTTTCAGCTGTCCAGGAAGAAAAACAATTCCGCCTTCCGTACTCGCAAGCACAAAGAATGCCGACAGCGGCCCAAGAGCCAACAGCGGCACAAGAGCCGACAGCGGCTCGCCTCGCCAGTATTGTTGCGCCCGCGTGTGCGGCACGCTTGATCTCACTCGCCCTTGTGACGGCGTTTCCAGAACGTCCGTTTCACTGAATTCTTTCGGAAAAACTCACTCCCGAGTAATCTCAAGGAGTCCATAAACACTATCACAGTGGATAACTCAACACTGTCCATCATCACACGCATGTACTAGCCTGAAACTTAAAACAGCGTCTAAGTACATCGGCAATGACTAGTAAATCACATATTCATGAAATCTTACAGCTATTTACAAAATCATATTTACATTCCTTAATCTACTGTGACTCAGCTGAAAACTTAAACTAGCAGCTTGGATTTTTCAGTTGATTAGATCATGATTAAATTGATTAAAATTAAATTGATTAATCAAAATTAATTACTTATTAATTACAACTTCTTTAATGACCTTGGTCAGTCAAAAGCATGGCAATCTAGCAAATCGTTAAATCTTACACTCTATTTTACATACTGTATAAATTACCCATTGTGTGGTATTAATCGATCCTAGGTTGGTACAATTTCAAGTCTACAATATTCCGTAAGCATTTGTGTGAGGCATACCAATGACTTTATATGGTCCATTATAAACAAACTTAAATTTAGAGTTTTCATGGTCTATCTCGCTCGATTTCTCATGAGCTTTTACAAGTACTAAGTCTCCGATTGCAAACTTAGCAAAACGCGCTTTAGCGTCATGACGACGTATGCGAGCATCGGCTTTTAGCTTCATTACTTCTCGCAAACGATCTTTTTTCACACCAATACTAATGTTAATCCGTGGAGGGAATTTGATTATCTCTTCCAATTCACTTTCTACACTTTTGTCAATGCCGAAATTCCTCATGTTATGGCAGTTCAAACTCATTCCTACGTCAATGTCATCCGGCCAGTTAACAATGTGTATAGGCTGGTATTGCCTACGCACACCGTCTCCTGCCTCGTGAAAACCAACTACCATTGTTTTATCTAGTGACATACATGTCAAAGTTTTGCTTTCGTAGTTAATCACTGCACGGTACTTTAATAGCCAATCTAACCCGATAATTACTTCCGTAGTTAAGTCTGGCACGACGACAAACTCTTGTTCAAATCGTGCCCCACATATCTTGAAGTTGACAAAAATCTGTTTTGTGACCGGTTTACTGGCCTTCCCAGTAGCACCGATAATTTTAACTCCTGTTACTGGCATAACTACGATGCCAGGTCTGTCTTTCAGTAACTCAAATATTTTCCCAGATACAGCACTCAATTCTGCACCGGTGTCAATCAACACGTTTAGTTGTAGGCCGTGCATATTAGCAGACACTACTATCTGTCTACACTTGTCCTCGACTGTTTCTTTATTTTCCCACAGTAAATCCTTGTCTATATCCAGGTCATTCCAGAATAAACCATCCGGCTTTGGTCCTAAATCCGGTTTATCTGGCGGCTTTTTCAGCCTCTGTTCAAATACAGTTTTAATTTCAACACGTTTGTCCTGAGGCTTAGTCTGTAGCTTCGCCTCCAATACCGAAACCTTTTCCTGTAACTCGTCAACTAGTGAGTGTTGCTTTGCTATCGATTCACTAATTGTCACCTTCGTTGATTCCTCTTTGGTCAGATCGATCTCATCTGCCAATCTACCTGGAGGAATGTACCCAGTAGTTTCTGCAATTACTTCCGCTAGATCTGCGCAACCCACACTGCTATCGTCTGACCGTATAATGTCAGCTCTAACCTCATACACGTTGTAATCTATGTGCTTTTCTACCAATCGTGTCCGGCTATCACTAAAATTTTCGCAATCTTTCTCCTTAATACTCTCGCAATGTTTAAACTGGAGGTTTGCGTCGGATGGGTCGGTTACTTCTACCACTGAAACTTTCGGTAAGGTCTGCCGGTTAGGGCCAGAACTTTCCGTTACTACTTCAACATATAACTCCTGCGGGACGAAACACGACGAATCTTGCTCGTGCTCCCCCTTAACATCAACTATTTCTAGTAAAGTCTGCCGATTAGGGCCAGAACTTTCTATCATTTCACAAACACTATCTTCCTGCGGGACGAGACGCGGAAAATCCTTCACGCGCTCCCCATAAACGCTTCTCCCATACAGACCCCTATAATCTCTTAGTTCGTCGTATAAGCGACCGAACTGCCTTAACCAGACCTCATCCCTCTCTGCATCCCCTCGCTCAATGACGGACGTGTTATCCGACATCTGATCTTCTCTCAACAATTGCGAATCATTCTTAAACTCAATCTCCAGTTCCGCTGTGGGTATTACAGCTGCCACTTTATAATCGATTTCCGGAACACTACTTAAATTGTTCTCACTGACAGTGAATGTATTTTCTGCTGCCATGTATACAGCCGATTTACTACTTGTGGGCGCACTCCTTTCTCCTAACACTGGCACACACTCCCGCCGTTGATTATTCCACACGGAATTTTCATAATGACGATACCTGGGTTTTCTCCTGTTATTGGGCCGCCAAAATTTCTCCACGCCCGCTCGGCCCCTCACCGGCGCGGCTAATGGTTTCCCTGTCTCGTCCCAGCAGATACGCTCCCCGGATGCTGCTGAGGCGGTTCATCACACCCTCTGGCGTTATTACTATTCTGTGAGGCCCGTATCACGTTAGTACGATACTGGTTTCCGTCATTCCTGTTATTATTTGCATTGTACCGATTGTTATTACGGTCCGAACCATTATTGTCATTGCTGCCATGGTTGCGGTATGCATTATTTCCATGGTTATAGTTGTTGTGGTTGCTGTGGTACCCGTTGTTGTTACCACGGCCTCTACCACTGTCGCGATTATTGCGCCAATTGTCCTCGTCCTCAACTCTTTCCAGGAAATCATTGACTGTCCTATAATTGCTTCCTACGTAGCGTTTTGTATCATCTGGAAGCTTCTTGTAGAGTTCCCAGACTATTTCGGATTCCGTGCGGCGATCACGCAAATATTCCAACTTGCGGATCCAGCCCTCACAAAACTCCCTCATCGAACCGCGCGAATTCGCATCGAAAGGCCTCGATACGACAAATTCGCGCCAGACACTTTGCTGTTTTTGCTCTGACCAGTATTCAGCCAGAAACAAATTTTTAAACTCGTCAAAAGTCAGGTTCGTAATGTCGAGGTTTAAGCCCCAACGCTTGGCATCACCAGCCAGCGCATCAATAACCGCATTAATTTTTCTCTCATTAGTCCATGATCTGGGTAAAACTCTTTCACAATTCTTAATGAAATCCGTCGCGTGTATACCGCCTTTTTTCAAGGGGTCGAACCGCTCCTCTTTCGTCAACAATTCCGAACTATGTGCACAGATTGGCACATAGCTCTGTTTTTCGTCAAGTTTCTTTTCTAATTCCGACACTCTCATAATTACTTGGCAAGTGGTTGTCGCAAGCGTTTCCACTTCCCTCTTTTTCTCTTCGCAGGTATTAGCCTGCTCCCTCACTTTAGTGTCTACTTCGGACACTAAAGCCTTTAAAGTTTCCACCTTCTGTTGATCCTCTTTTTTCACTAATTGAATTTGTTCCGTCACCTTATTCTCGATGATCGGAGCAACTGCTTCTCCTACACTTTTCTCGATTCTGCTAATTTCGGAATCAAAACGAGTATTTATGCTCGCAATTTCCGCCTGAACGCCTATCATTTCCTGTTTAAGATTACCGATTTCGGTATTAATTACAACAATATCTTCTTTGATTTTATCAACTTTTGTATTAACAACTCCAACATTGTGGTTAACAACATTAATAGCTTTGTTCTGATTGTCTAGCTTTCGTTCAATTTTTTCAGACTGAGCTTCTTGCTTGGCAGACAGAGCTATAATTTCTGCCGATTGACTCTTGATTTCATTAATCAAAGCATTCAATAAATCAGTTAAATTCCCGGAGACTACCGGTTTTACTTCCGTAGCTGGTTCCTCTATACATGTTCCCCCGTATTCATCATCAAGGGGTACAGATTTGATTTTCGCTTCCGATTCCGAAACATTTTCTAAAGTTTGGAATTCCATTTCTGCTCTTTGTTGCGTTTCGGCGGTCGCGTCTTTCATGCTAGCCGCCTGCCCCTGAACAATGGGAACCGCCGTGCGCGTTTCCCACTGTTCGACCGATTGTTCCGTATCCAAGTCTACCAAATTCTGGTAATTGTTGCCTTCACTCATTTTAATAATTTTCAATATAAATGACAAATCTCAAATGTAATTAGGATTACTCCCACTACTTATTCTCGCTGACGTAACGGCCTGTACGTAACCAGTACTTTGTTACGAGATTTGCACAATGCAAAATTCGTGTCCAGAACAACCTCAAATTTGAAGATTGTCCTGTCACCAGGTCGCCACGTGTAACCTCCCCCTCACTTACCGACCTTAATGACAGTGAAAAATGAAACCGCGTGTACCTAATGGGAGTTTTGGAAAAGCAATCGTCACCGAAGTTAACCTGTCGGTAAAGAGGGAGGAAAGGGTTACATCTAAATGAAAGGAAATGTGCTAATGAAACTGGTGGAAATTAATTTTGAAAAGGGGTAAAGTTATTAAAGAAGGTAAATGTGCAGCCGTTACGTTAACAATTAACTAGCGGTAATTAGATATTTGAGATTTGGGGGAAATCACGGTCGCCAGTCCTAAGGACAATTACTATAGTAACTGAAAAAGAAAGGTTATTACACATATAATTAACACTAGAAGCGTGGCAACTGAAGGTTGACACGTGTAGTGTGAAAACTGAAAGTTTGTCAGAAGTAATAAATTTCGCTACACCCTGACTTAATTTAGCAAAAGAATTAATAAAACCGGAAAATCGAAAGTTAATTTAGTGACTGAAGTTAATAGTGAGCTTTCTTTCTGAAGCACATTGAAATTCAGTAAAATACAGTTAGTCTTGGACTACCTCAACAATCATTTCAAAAACTACTTGACTCTACGCAATTTAGAAACAAGAGATTTTACTTTGAACTTGAATAAAATGATTCTGAACTATTAACAATAGTAAAATTTAGTACGTACCAAGCTGAGCTGCAGTCACAGGTAAGCTAAAATATGCTAACAAAACTCGCACTCTAAATTTGTGCTCGTGTAACCTAAATATTGTAGCCAGCTACTGAACTTTGAAATTAAAGCAGTGAAATCTAATTATATTATTTTAATGCTGGCGTTTGAATTTCAACGACACTCGGGTTCATTTCGGAAAAGGAAGGGACCCTGCTTGGCAATGCAATTGGGTCAATGAGCAACAAAGGTTCATGCTAAGTTGCTGTAATTTTGCGAGGCAAATGGAACAATTTGAAAAGCTGAGGTCTGCCATACAGTTCTGAAACTTTACGTGCTTTTAGTCTTCCTTGTTGGTTGATTGAAGGTTTGAAGCCGTCGATCGAGGAGGCGGCGACAGTCACTCATTGTCGGCCGTCGCTGTTGCAGAAGCTGGATGTTGGCGCGCCTTCTTCTCGACACGGTCACCAGGCGAAACGGGCTCTTGATGTGCGCCAGCTAATGCTTCCCGTCCGCGACACCATGTCAGAAACTATCATCGCGAGTCGAGCACAATTACATGCTGCCAAACCCCGAAAGCGCGGCAACTCGCGGGAGCGTCACACAACACCTGCTCCACTCGCTACTCCCGCCAGACCCTCACTTACACACTTTGAGTCTTCACACGACCTATCGATGTAATCGTTCGATAGCAGTTTTCCCTAGGCAAGACCCAGCGTAAAAATACAAATAATATTTACGAAACAAACCAATTGTACATCGACATAAGTGCATAAATATATATATATCCAAACAGTAAAGCAATTACAATATATAAAGAGACAGAAATGTCATATCTTGAGGTAACAAAACAAGGAAAAAAATAATAGTACAATAGATGGAAATAGTAGGATATGCATTTCCGGCGTTACAAACTGACCACTAGATATCATGAGAGGCGGACCCGGCAGCAGGGGGGAGGAGGGTGTTTTCCCGTGCGGTAATTTAAGGGAGCGCCAAATTCATATTCTTGAAGAAAAAACCTAGTTTCACAAAGAGCCTAGCATCCAACGCACGTTGATTTTGAAACACTTCCCTGCTGGTTTTTTACCATTTTTGAACACATTCCAACTTGACTTCTGAACGAATCATGAGTTGATTTTTGAATGAGTGCATAATGCACGTGATGTCTGTGACAGGGTAATCGGCGTCGCTTCAGGAAATAAAAAACTTCCCTGCAGACAAAAGGGGACAGGGCTAACGAGATGAGGCGAATAAACCTGAACGAGTGAATACTAATCGCTGTTTGTTTATGTGGTTGACTGAGTGTGCGAATGATCTGCGTTTTTATAATTATTAGAGAAATCCATAGATTCAGACTACCTGCGCGGAAATAAACGACTAACAGGAATAACAGGTGAGGAAGATTACATATTACCTTCTCATTGTACCCAAGAAAGTGAAATTTTGATTCACGGAGTAGCACGGGAAATGCAATGTACGAACACATAATAACGCCTAACCGGAGAATAAACGCGGGATAACTAAACCGATGATTCTGGCAGAGTTAGTGAAATTAACCGGACAATAAATTTTGACAATGGCGGGATTAATTACAGAATTAGTGATGACATGATTATTATTTAGCGGGAAGAACGAGAAGAAACGAGGACATCACAAAAATTATATGGAAGAATAAGACGATTCCAAATTTATATAAAAATTTCGTACTACTACTATTTTTACTACTACTACTTTTCAGTCTCATGGTTGCGAAAATGGAGCATATAAACGAAATATGAAAATATTTCCCAATATAAAATTGTTTGCTTGTAATAGCCCTAACAGGTATTTGATATTGGTATTTCGTGAATTATATTCTGTCGTAATATATATGTAAGTGAGGTAGATAAAAATGACCATTGGTGCCAAAACAGACTCGCTTATTTGGCGTGTGTTACAACTGCCGCAATATTAGAAAGGCCTATTCCGTTTTATCTAGTACAGTGACAAAATAGACGTAAGCAAATCGAGAAACCATATCACTCTTCGTAATAACAGCTTTTTCAGTATTAGACAACGACATTTTGATTTTTCATGTAACAACGTTTGATGAACTTTGATGAGTTAATAGATTCTTACGCAGAAAGGAAAGCACCGCATCTAAAGCTGTAGCAATATTACAGAGAAAAAATGCTGGAACGTAAGAATTGAAAAAATGTGTGCTGCCTTGCTTGTCTCTTGTCTTTACTGCTTGTATGTTTCCCATAATTAATTTTATGTCACACAAAAGAGAAAATTATTAGCTCATAGGCAATAAAGGGTGAAAATTTTATGAAGATTTTGTGAAGATTTCTTATTCCCCTGGTCGCAAATAATCTCACTCAGTAAATTGTGACCTTTTTTTAAGAAGGGGGGTGGGTTGGACGTCAAACTGAACAACTGGGAGTAGGTGGGGCACCACAGGACATTTTAATTTCCACTCTCCTGAATATTGTTTCGATGGTTTCCATTACAAAATATACACGTGTGAATTCCACAAAGTGAAGTACAGTGATGTGCGATAGAAGAAAGCTGTGTGAAGAGGCGTGGCACTGTGCTCTGGAACATTTAAGACCAGATAATGTGTCATACATTTCCTCGAGCACATATGTTTTATACATCAAATTCTTCAGAAAGATGTGCGTTACGAAATGAACATATTTTTTGAAAAATCTATTTTCTTTTTAATTTTTGACGTTCTATACATATCAAAAAAATGTTTTGCAGTTTTGCATCACCTCGGTTCCGAGAGTTCCGGAACCTGTACAGAAAATTGGAATATAGATCAACATAAACATCATTTCCGCCCTTTTTATTGCTCATGAAAACCACACATTGCATGTTGTACTACCATACAGCGAGATCTTCAGAGGTGGTGGTCCAGATTGCTGTACACACCGGTACCTCTAATACCCAGTAGCACGTTATCTTGCATTGATGCATGCCTGTATTCGTCGTCGCATACTATCCACAAGTTCATCAAGGCACTGTTGGTCCAGATTGTCCCAATCCTATCCCAGGTATGTTCGATAGGGCTCTTGTTTGGAGAATGTGTTGGCCACTCTAGTAGAGCGATGTCGTTATCCCGAAGGAAATCATTCATAAGATGTGCACGATGGGGGGCGCGAATTGTCGTCCACGAAGACGAATGCTTCGCCAATATGCTGCCGATATGGTTGCACTATCGGTCGGAGGGTGGCATTCACGTATCGTACGGCCGTTACGGCGCCCTCCATGACTACCAGCGGCGTACGTCGGCCCCACATAGTGCCACCCCAAAACAGCAAGAAACCTCCACCTTGCTGCACTCGCTGGACAGTGTGTCTAAGGCGTTCAGTCAGAGCGGGTTGCCTCCAAACATGTCTCCGACGACGTCTGGTTGAAGGCATATGCGACACTCATCGGTAAAGAGAACGTGATGCCAATCCTGAGCGGTTCATTCATCATGTTTTTGTGCCCATTTGTATCGCGCAGCATGGTATCGCGGTTGCAAAGATGGACCTCGCCATGGACGTCGGGAGCGAAGTCGCGCTTCATGCGGCCTACTGCGCACAGTTTGAGACGTAACACGACGTCCTGTGGCTGCACGAGCCATAATCCATAGGCAGCGGTAATCCATTGCAGTAGTAGCCCTTGGGCGGTGTGGGCTTTCAAATAAAAATGATGTGATGAAATGATGTGTTGGCCGTCAACTACGCACCCACAGACTCAGAGTTGCAGTATGAAAAGTTTTGACTGGTCTCGTTGTCTAGGGGCTGGGATAGGTAGTTGCTGCATTACAAGCCAAATACCACTGAGTGTGCAGTATACAATATGAATACACACATGAATCGAATGGTCGAAGGTTCCTACCACTCAGCAATTGCGAATGTAACGTAGAAATTTATAAATGAAAGATTGTAATTAAATAAAATCTGCAGGTACTATCTTAACGACTTTAAATGATGAGTACGATAGTAGAAGTACTGAGAATGCGGCATATTTCTGGTCGATGGTCCAGCAATTAAATAAAATATAAGTTGAATAACAGGGAAACAATAGATTCCTACTTCACGTAATTAGTTATGAACCACAACATAGCTCACGAGATATTCACTTCTAAACGCATGCTACGTCTTCACTGCAGAATCCACGGAAATCACACAAGAGCACAAGTCGGCACTCTGAAATATTTCTGTCTCTCGCGACCACGCGCAAACTGCTCCACTGTCCAAGCCTTTCCCCACGACCCTGCGTCCGTCGCGCCGTCGCTTCCCTCACGCTGCACCCTTCAGAATTCCTCGTGTCCTCCCCGGAAACGATGCTCTTCTCCCACTTCCATCCACTCTACCCATTCAGGAGCGCTGTGATTGGCTAGAGCGCTTCCTCCATGTCTCCAAGCCAACGCATACTCAAATGTTCAAATGTGTGTGAAATCTTATGGGACTTAACTGCTAAGGTCATCAGTCCCTAAGCTTACACACTACTTAACCTAAATTGTCGTAAGGACAAACACACACACTCATGCCCGAGGGAGGACTCGAACCTCCGCCGGGACCAGCCGCAACGCATACTCACAAACGTATTGAATCACATACGAAATGCTGGATTTACATTTAAACAACTCGGAATTAAAAAAATATTCCTACAGCTGGACCGTAAACACGCTCTAACACAAATTATTACATACATAAACAAATTAAATAGACATATATCAAAGGAATAGCAAGCAAAAATAGGCCAGTAGCCTAATATCTCTGTGTTTTCTAAAACACAGTAAATAGTTGACCAATTTATTCATGAATAGCGTATATCGGACATAAACAAAGACATAGATGAATAAATATATTTATAAGCATGCTGCTACCATTTTTTCGTGTAACTATGGAGTACTTATGGCCTGACGCGATCGATAGTAATCAGCCACTTTGACCTCCAAAAACTCATGTAGTATTCAAGTTACATACCTGTAATTCATACCAATTTAGGTTTACACTAATAGCTTTCGAAAGACATGTAGATCGATGAAATTGGATGAACCGTTTAGATTTTGGAAATTCGTTGCGGGGTGTTACTTGTATAATTTATCGTCAGATATTAAACTTTAAACTAATAAAGATATTGAAAATCTGATTACACCCTCAGAATGGTCGTGCGATTAATGGTAATGTACATGTTTCTTTTTGAGGTATCATGATTCATCTGGTTACTATTAATTTCTATATGAACTGTGAAATGTCTGCCATTAAGGTTTCACAAAGTCCGCCATCTTTGGCACTCCCAGCGTGCAGCGTCACCAAGGAATTTCCAGCCACATGCTCGGTGGACCACGTGCTGGGGCTCCCCTCATCCTCAGCTAACGTTCGGCACCCCGTGGTTGCTGCCGAGCCACGGCTTTGGCGAGCGTCCTGTGCGGCCGCCCCAACTCCGAACATATAATATTTCCACGGCGCCGCAACTCGCCCGTTACCTCACAGCGGCCTGAGCGAGGCATGTCATCGACAGTTCCTGTCTCTCTGAATCTCCTCATGTCGAAACAACATCGCTTTGGTTCACTCCGTGATGCCTGGACAGTGCAATTGTTGAGAGCCCTTCCTGACACAAAGTAACAATGCAGACGCGATGGAACCGCGGTGTTGACCGTCTAGGCACGGTTTGATCAACAGACAACACGGGCCGTGTACCTCCTTCCTGGTGGAATGACTGGAACTGATCGGCTGTCGGACCCCCTCCGTCTAATAGACGCTGCTCATGCATGTTAGTTTACATCTTTGGGCGGGTTTAGTGACATCTCTGAACAGTCAAAGGGACTGTGTGATACAATATCCACAGTCAACGTCTATCTTCAGGAGTTCTGAGAACCGGAGAGAAGCAAAACTTTTTTTGATGTGTGTATATCAAACGATCGAGGGAGAGGGGAGGGGCGCCACTACCAAGTTTTCGCCCCGATTCGGAAACATTGCAGATACTCGGCTGCCCGTCAGCATGAAAGGAGGCGGCGAGAGAGATTTCTATCATCAGTGGGGCAAGGAGTCAGGAGAGCTCACTGACTTCGAACGTGGGGTAGTTAGGGCGTCATCTGAGTAACAGATACATCAAAGGTATTTCAACCCTTCTCAAGCTGCCCAAGTCGACGGTTAGTGATGTGATTTTGAAGTGGAAACGGAATGGAACCACCACAGCTAAACCAAGACATAGCAGACCTCATGTACTGAAAGATAAGGGCCACCGAGCATTGCAGATGGTGGTTATGGCATGCAGTCAGCGGAATTAATCACTTGTGAGTACCAAAGTGTTACTAGCGATCCAGTTGGCGCAACGACTGTGCGTAGGGAGTTAATGACAACGGGGTACAGTGGTCGAGCAGCCCCTCATAAGCCACACATTTCCGCAGTCGCTGCTACGAGACGCTTGAGGTAGTGTAAGGAGCGATACAATTATATAGTGGTTGGCTGAAAACAAGTAATTTGGCGTGATGAATCACGCTCGATGCTGTGGCACTACGATGGCATGGTCTGGGTTTGGCGAATACTTGAAGAGCGTTACCTGGCATTATGGCATTATGTGTAGCGTCAACGGTGGAATACAGAGGAGGTGGTTTTACTCTATGGGGGTTTTTTAGTAGTTAGAGTTTGGTCCCCGTGCTGCGCTTACGCAAACGCAAAATACGGAAGCATATGAACGGATTTTTTAGCCGCGTGTACTGCCTACACAAGAGGAAAAGTTCGGAGATGATGATTGTTCGTGTCAGCGTGATAGTGTGACCTGTAAGACAATGGTTTGTGGACAATAACATTCCCAAAATGGACTGTCCTGTCCTGAGCCCCGACCTGGACACAATGGAAAGCCTTTGGGGTGAGTTATAATGTCGACTTCGCTCCAGACACTAGTGTACAACATCACTACCTAGGAAGAATGGGATCCCATTCCTCAACAGACATTTAACCATCGCATTGGAATAATGATTCGCCAGCCATAGCAACGTCTGAAGCAGTTAGAAGCAGAAACTAGTCGCAGTGACACAAACTTACCGGTTATACATAGAGTGAACATTAATAAAACCGACGGATTCCCGACTGGAAATGGAGGAAAAAAGGTCCTACGAACATGTGTCCGGAACAGCATCGTTGCCAGGGTTGGCGCTGACGATTGACGACACCTCCTCTAACATTATGCCGCGTATTCCTTGTGTGCTGCAGGTTGTGTGAATGACGCACGTTCTGTAAGCAGCAAACTAGTCCCGTATTCACATCGGGAACATGTCGAGATGGTGTTTGTATACAGGAAAGCACATGAAAACGTCGCGAGGCAGCACGGCTGTACCAAAACAAGTACCCTCACAATCACCAACCACATCACGCAACATTGCAAGCCCTTTGTGGGCGTTTGGGTGATCATGCGTCCTTTCACACAGACGAAGGAACAGGAGGACGGCGGAATGTGCGTTCACAGGATTTGAAGGATCGGGTTTTACAGGATACTGAGACGAACTCTAGTAAAAGATCCACAACAGTATCACTACGGCACACACGTTATTCATTTACTCGGAAAGCAAATAAACGATATGATTAGAAATGAAACTAACACGACCCCCCTATTGAAGGGCAGCGAGGCCCCTAGGGGCCGCGATATACAGTTTGAAACCCTGCTACAAGCACACGATAGCAAGTACACGCTAGCTCGATGCAAGTTTCTGAAACGCCCTTTTTAACTGATCTCAGTGCTGAAGCCTTGGCGTTCCTTAACTGCATTTCTGCATCTTTTTTCCTTAAATAAAAAGTAAATCGGCCATTTGCCAAACCACTAATGCCATTGAAACTTCTCTAACATAATATTGTTTTTAGCACAAAAACTTATAATGAAAAGTGGCAAAATTTTCCAATCGGAGCCATCCATGTAAACAGTTTATTGTGTGATCAGTGAGTGAATAAAATAATACGAGCACTTTCAGAAATTTATCGCAACCTAGTGGAGAGTTTCTATAAAATGATGAGGATTTTAATGACACCTCACTACGGAACTCATTATTTACTGTAGCATTTAGTCATTAATAGGACCAACGGCCTTGCCGCAGTGGTAACACCGGTTCCTGTCAGATCACCGAATTTAAGCGCTGTCAGGCTGGGCTAGCACTTGGATGGATGACCATCCGGTCTGCCGAGCAAGTGGGGTGTACTCAGCCTTTGCGCGTCAAACTGAGGAGCTACTCGATTGAGAAGTAGCGGCTCCGGTCTCGTAAACTGACGTACGGCCGGGAGAGCGGTGTCCTAACCACATGCTTTTCCATATTTGAATCCAGTGACGCCTGTGGGCTGAGGATCACACGGCAGCCGATCGGTACTGTTGGGCCATCCAAGGCCTGTTCAGATGGAGTTTAGTTTAGTGTGTAGTCATTAATAACTATGTAATCAATTTACGTCATAAGAAGATGATAGATAATACACAGTTTCGACAGGCGGAACCTGAACAAACATATGCCAGTCGAGTACTGAATGTGTTATTAGATCAAGGCACAAAATCACACGCAACTCGACTGCACTTAGCAGCCAGAAATAAAATTTAAAAGGCCGAGTCTGTCCAGTGTCACAACACAACAGTTCGTACGTAGTAATAAACACTGGCTGCAGTGAAATATTCAGTCTCCACTTAAAAAGTTGTCATGCTAGTGAATAATGCATAGATATGTGCACGACAGTTCCTTCAGAAAGAAAAAAAAGTATATCTGTAACAGCTCAAACGCGGGAAGGTCAGGACGTATCATTTATTATAAACAATATTGTAATACGTTAAGAATATGGACACGACAGATTGCGCTACCAATATGTTCCAAGACGCCGTGCATAAAAACAGGATTTTTCCGGGGCTCGGACTCGAATAGTATATTATCTAGAAGTGACGTGTTCCCGTTTTCGAAAATCTTTATTCGTTATTGAGAAACACCCCAAAAACTTGGTTTATAGATACTGAAACCGAGCCCCGGATTCCAAGACGGCTATGCACACCAAATGGCTGAAATTTTTAGGAAGTATTCCTGAGACCCATATCTTGAACAACCTTGAGCATTTCCTTACTATCTTTATCCGTTTCCAACATACAGAGGTTCAAAGATACCCTACTTCTGCACGTAAAATGCGCACGTAATATCCGGTGTGAAACGAAATGTAAATAATAAATAAAGGCAGAAAATTACTCAAATTTTAACTCTGTATCCTCTAGACATTTATCTGGAAATGTCGTCTTCCAGTTTTCAAAACTCTTTCTTCGTTATCGAGAAACACTAAAAAAATTTTTTTGGGTACCAAAATGGAGTCGCGGATTCCAAGAGGCTGTAATTTTTATTATGTATTCCTAAGATCTCGATCTTGAACAATCTTGAAAATTTTCTTGATATCTTTATCCGATTCCGAGATACAGAGGTTCAAATTCATCCTATTTGTACACTTAAAGTAAGAATGTAAAATCCGGTTTGAGCAAAAACTTAGTTTAAAATGTGACTTTTGTCTTTGATTCATCAGTCCTCTGGTTTGATGCCACGAATTCCCCTCCTGTGCCACTTTCTTCATCTCAGAGTAGCACTTGCAACCTACGTTCTCAATTATTTGCTGGATTTATTACACTCACTGTCTTCCTCTATAGTTTTTGTCCTCTACAGCTACCTCTAGTGCAATGGAAGTCATTCCCTGATGTCTTAACACATGTCCTAACATATTGTCGCTTCTCTTTGTCAGTGTTTTCCCACATATGCCTTTTCTCTCCGTTTCTGCGCAGAACCTCTCATTCTTCACCTTATCAGTCCATCTAATTTTCTACATTCGTCTGTAGCATCACATCTCAACTTCTTCGATTCTCTTCTGTTTCTGTTTTCCCACAGTCCATGTTTCCTACCATACATTGCTGCGCTACAAACCTACATTCTTAGAAATTTCCTCCTAAAAGCAAGGCCTGTGTTTCATACCAGTAGGCTTCTCTCGACCAGGTATGCCCTTCTTGCCAGTACTAGTCTGCTTCTGATATCCTCTTTGTTCCATCCGTCATTTGTTATTTTGCTGCCTAGGTAGTAAAATTAGTTAACTTCATCTACTCTGTGACCATCAATCCTGTTCTCGTTTCTGCTAGTTATCATTACTTTCGTCTTTCTTCGATTTAATTTCAGTCCATATTCTGTACTCATTACACTGTTCATTCCATTGAGCAGACCATGTAATTCTTCTTCACTTTCACTCAGGATAGCGAAATCATCAGCGAATATGTACAAGACCCAAGAGGGAATAATAAGAGCGGACGACCAAGAACGAGGTGCTCGGATTAAAAAGGGTGTAAACAGAGATGTAGTCTTTCGTCCCTACTGTTCAATTTGTACATCGAGGAATCAACGATGGAAATGAAAGGTTCAGGAGTGGAATTAAAATTCAAAGTGAAAGGATATCAACGATACAATTCGCTCAAAGAACGTTTCTAGCCTTACAACAGTGTACCAAGGCTAAACAGTAGCATCTTACTGCAATGACTCCTCTCCTAACTTTGAAAGTGGGAAATTTATTCTCCGGTAAATTCGTTCATTAGGAATTTGTTATACCCGTCATAGGTCCATCTATACACCAGAGCAATCGACCCGCATTCATTGTTCTAGATCCCATTGGCGACCTATCTGAAACAATGGAATAGACAGTAAGCATCCATGTTAGCAATCTTTCTTTTACGTTCTGCAACTTGGACGGAGAATTCAAGCGTAAACACTACTTTCTGAGAGGCGCGAGATTTTGCGCCGTTTTAAAACATCAAACGAAAGCTTCTGAGCGTGTCCGGAGGCATAAGCCTTACGGATGGAAGGATCGATTCGGTGGACATCGATAATCGTTTACTATGATCAAAAGTCTCGTTAATAACGAGGTCAGTGGAGACGAATCACTGTCTCATCTGAACAGGTAAGAAAGAAGAAAGTAGATGTGTCGTCCTTACATAAACCGTCCCAACATTAGCTAAAGTGATAGAGAGCATTGACGAATAGTCAAACGCAGTTTGGTCGTACGTTGTATTCACTTCGGATACAAGTCTTATCTTTCACTGATTTGACGCTGTATCCGCTTCACATATAATTTTTCAATTTTTATTTATTACTCATAATTCATCGAAAATCATATTGTACTTCCAGATGTAAATTCTGTGATAGCCTAACTTAACGACACGTTCTCATGTGTTTTCCCACTTCCATAAGGCAAGAGAGTAGCTAAATATTTTTGTTGTCAGGTAATCTATGTATCCGATCAATTTGGTCCTATCTAGCTGTTTTGATGATACATAGAATCCATCTATTTTTGGGATGAGTAATGATGTAATGTACACGACAAAACAAAAAAGTACTTGTTACTGTTTACTCGTTCTTTGCCTTATTATAAATGTTCTGCCACGAAGATGAAATGCAATATAAAATTCGAAGACTGTGCTGCAGTTCTGTAATAAAAAAGAGGAAACTCATGCAAAATCGGAAATATAAATACAGCTACATACGTATATGCCATATATGTGATCATTACACCAAATTTTCAGACCTGATTTTTTTAAGACAGTAGGTAAGACCGTAACCGAAAAGGGTGGAAGCGTAGAGACTACACCAAGGACGTGAAATGTAAAAACGATCACTGAATCTGAATAAAAGAAAATATTCTTTAGTGTATAAAACAAGAAAAAGTTTATGACTTTTCTGTGTGGCATTTTGTCCTTGATTGAACAGATTATGCCTGTTTTACAAAAGTGAACAATAAACTAATAAAACTTAATTGATTAGTAACCATTGTAATTTCAGAATTCTAGATTTTTGTACGTATCTTTAACGTCAAGACAGGGGCTCTGAAACATCTCTACGTCAGTTACATTAAAGTTTTCGCTCTTTTAATACTCCCTATGGGCTCCATTATATGCTTCCTGATACTGTCGAGCACTAATTTTCGGGGACAATTTTGATATGAAATATCTCTGTAGGAGAAAAACTCCGCCAAATTATAGTTTTAGGCATGATGAAAACTGTGGAAAACGGTTACTCTAGGTATTTTACTTCAGTAATCTTATACATGTGTAGAATATGAAGGAGAAAGGAACGGAAACTGATATTCACAAACTTTGTCGTCTTTTATTCTATAAGTATTTGTTCTGCTGTGCTCCTTCAGTGATTATTTTAGCAATTTTTGACATCGTTTGTAGGGTCTTTACACTTCTACCTCTTCGGCTGCAGTCTTTACCACGTATTATATAAATTCAAATCTGTTAATTTGCTGTAACGACCATGAAATGATTAGTACGTATATACGTGTGTAGGAAGTATATGCTAAGAACTACTAGTTAAACGCTCTCCTAATACGCCTCGTGAACCGATGAATGTTTCATTTACAACTACGATGTTTGAACTGAAAAAAAAGTATTATCACGTACCAGAACTGGGACTTCATAGCTTGAGTAACTTCTATTAACTCTAAGTCACGTTTTAGAATGGCTAATAGCTCTTGCTATAAGTAGGAACTTGTAACACAGCAATAAATAATACCTAAGAATAAAACTTTGCAATGTTGATTACGTCATTCACGTTTTGATGAACCAAACATTAAAATACTGCTTAAGAAATAAATTTGGCTGAAATATCATTTCGTTCTCCAATGTTACTTTTGCTGAATTCTACAATTTCGATGACTTGCAGCTTCATGTCATGTGAGAACCAAAATGTTAATCTTCAAGTAACTCAATTAGTTTCCAATCACTACTACTACGTTCAATATAAATATGTATTATTTCTAGCATAAAAGACGCTACAGTTCCAATACACATCTTTTGCGTAACTAATATGCTTGTAAATGTAAGACTAGGAAAAGGTGAACGGTGGGTCACAGGATTTTCTTAGGAAGAATGTTTATTTTGTACTCACTACGGTAGATGTAGAAAACTGAGTTCTGACATTCCTATTTAGACTGTTAGCTGCTTGCCCCATTATGATTACACTCGCCAACTGAAAATAAAAACGCCCTTACAGCTTCTGCACCATCTGCGTGTCTGAACTTTGAATGGAAACTTGGCCTGAAAAGACGCGACCGAAATGAAAATTTAACGGTTAACCTCAGTCCGAACGTCACTGAAGCAGCTCCTATTACACCTCATGATCGATATACGATAGGTCTTACTTTCTTACGAACGCGAAAGCTCCTCTCCGTTATCACTTCTTCCGAAAAACACGCCTTCTATTACCAAGTAATATAGTCTGCGAAAACCAGTTCATAAACGTTGGCCACTGATGAATCGTGTTTACGATTAGTGTTAACCTCCTCTGCGTCAGTTAGGGCCTGAAGATGGTGTACTGAAGTACCGAAACTGACAGCCATATAATAAATAACATCGTAAAGACAGCTCTAGGTGTTCCATTTTATTACATAAGAGAACGGCCGAAGTCCCTCAAACCTCCAATCAGCAGGATACACATAAAAAAATAAAAATAAAAATGAACCTACAAGAAAATTCTTCTGGAGTAAAATACAGTGTTGTAACACCAAGAAAATGGATGGGTGATTTCTCTTCCTATATTCTTTTCACTCACTAGTGTTCCATCTCTAATTATTTCGATGTTAATGGAATGTTACACTCGAATTTTCGCTCCTTCACTGTAGCAATATATTCGCCTCTTAACTGTAGCGGTAACAAAATAACACACATAACAGGAAACGTATTAAGAAAATAAGTTATACATGTGACATATAGAACAAACAACACTTTGCAGGAAAGATTAATAATACCCAACACCACCATAGGTAAATTCAACAAAGTGGGTATATACCAGCTAACCTGCAAGGGCTGTGATTCACTAAACATCGGACAGACGTGTTGAAATTGCAGGGCAAGATACCTGGAACATTTAACGGCACTGAAACATGATAGCGCTGGAACATTTGCATACCAGCTAATTCAAAACAACAACGACGCGAGTGACATAGGAACAGACCTCAAAATCCTAAAATGCAGTAATCAAGTGTACCATTTCAATAATAGAAGACAATTATCACAAAACACTGATTAGCACGCTACACGACTATCAAACAACACAAACTAAAACACACACACAAACACGCACGCACGCACACACGCACGAAACCAAGAATGCACGCAGACGCATATGCTCGAAAACACAAGAAAACACACACACACACACACACACACACACACACACACACACACACGCAGAACGAAAGCAAACGGAACAATTTCAGTCTTCGGGCCAACAGACTAAAACAAAGGCCGGCCGCGGTGGTCTAGCGGTTCTAGGCGCGCAGTCCGGAACCGCGCGACTGCTACGCTCGCAGGTTCGAATCCTGCCTCGGGCATGGATGTGTGTGATGTCCTTAGGTTAGTTAGGTTTAGGTAGTTCTAAGTTCTAGGGGACTGATGACCACAGATGTTAAGTCCCATAGCGCTCAGAACCATTTGAACCATTTTTTTTAACTAAAACAAAACAGTGAAATAAATGACAGTCAAAAGCGCATCAACAAAGCAAACTGTGCAGTGAAACGTGTGTCCAAACCACAGCAACAGAACCAAACGCGGAATTGGTTCAAATGGCTCTGAGCACTATGGGACTTAACATCTGAGGTCATCAGTCCCCTAGAACTTAGAACTACTTAAACCTAACTAACCTAAGGACACCACACACTTCCATGCCCGAGGCAGGATTCGATCCTGCGACCGTAGCGGTCGCGCGGTTCCAGACTGAAGCGCCTAGAAGCGCTGGGCCACTGTGGCCGGCAAACGTAGAATTCTCAAATGAGCAGGAGAAAACGCCAGTAAACGCTGTTAAAATGCGTAATACAATCCGTGAATAAGAAACGACACCAAACACTTCTCCATATCAGAGCTTCACAATTTTTTTACCAATGTCCACAGGTCATTGCAACTACACAAAAACAACAAAAAACGTTTGACACACAAACACAAAACAGCCACTGCTCAGGACAAACCAAGAACAATAAAGCTAAGGCCAAAAAAGGGGCATATACCACGATTTTTATCGGAATATGCATTTGAAAGGTTCGATTATAAACAAAAATTCAGTGCAGACGATATCCTATTATATCTTATGTTTGCAAATGACAATGAGTATTAATTTAGACCTGTGACTGACTTCGTCTGGCAGCCGCAAAACACACACAATGTAAAATAAAAGATAAAGTACAAATGTAATTTAAATAACAACAAAATCAGATGTCCTGTATTTCCTAACCTAAATGTAATCTGTATGTATGTATTTCAAAAAAATGAAAGAATAAAGCTCACTGAGGATACCACAACTATGACGAAACACGTGTGGGCATTAAAGCAAAACAATAATTGTGTTCTCGCAGAAGGCGGACCCATCCATAATTCATTATGTAGCAATAAGCATTATACTCTCTCACGATTAGAGGTGCCTTGTGTTGCTTCTGTCAAAAAAAATTGGAAAAATTCTTGTACTAATAAGCAGAAGTACAATGCGACCTAAAGACAAATAAATGCAGAAGTTGCAAAAGAAAAGTCATCTGATAAAAGAAGTTGAAACACGTACAGGTATTTTACTAATTTCTTCAGTGTTCAAAGAAAATGGAATTTACTTGCTTTGGAAACAAATGGGTGAGGAGATAAAACAGCTACTAGTATCGACCATTTAATAAAATCACGCCCAGTCACAGGGAACAAGGCTTCCACATCTTGAACCCTGAGATGTCAGAAATGTTCACATAATAGGATCAAGCTGTTATATGTTATGCTGAAATAGCAAAAAGATAAAAGAGGTGCGCTATGGGCCCTTAATTGGTAGTCCGCAGTCTGTTGGCACATATCAATCTTTTTTTGCCTTTTGCAGCTAGACCTGTGTGGCTAGACTTTATTGACAGCACTGAGAACAACCGTTGCGTACTCCGGTGTTTTGCCACAAGAGTTCTTGTGGGTCGGCTTCGCGGCAGAGTCCCGCAGCGGGAAGACAACAGCCGTATCGGCGGCCTTTCCCATCTGCGGCCTAATTCCAATTTAACGACGGCCTAAGAAGCAGACGATGACCGTGAAAGCGCACGGTATCGCCACCCCCCTTATCTGCAGCCAGATGTTTGTCGCGCAGCGCTCTCCGACTTCCTCGTCAGCCCGCAATATAAGGAGCCGACAGTTCGTTCCGGGCACCTCAACCGCAGCCGCAGCCATGAGATCCGTAATACTCCTGCTGGCCATCGCAGCCGCCGTACACGGTAAGTCGCCACTGTTGGCTTTTACACGATCACTGCATCTTCACTCACTCTCTTCTGTCGCTCGCTCTTCTACCACACATAAATTATCAAACTCTGTAAGCAGAATAACGTTCTAGTACATTCGAAAGCGTTTATCACGAATTGCTAGGGCTTTCACGCCGCAGAAATGTAGCTAATAAAATCTCCATCAGTGGTTTTCTAACGCATGACAATTACCGCATTCTAGCGCATGAGAGTGAAATCGGAATCAACAAATGCACAACTGGCCATTAAAATTGCTACACCAAGAAGAAATGCAGATGATAAACGGGTATTCAATGGACAAATATATTATACTAGAACTGACATGTGATTATATTTTCACGCAATTTGGGTGCATAGATCCTGAGAAATTAGTACCCAGAACAACCACCTCTGGCCGTAATAACGGCCTTGATGTGCAGACTACAGCCCTTTCGTGAGAGTCAGATTTGGTATTTTGTTTATTATATATTATTCTGTAGCATCAGTTGAAGAAAGGCAGAAACTGCTCACTTCATTTACTCTTTTACCACAACATTATTTTGGTTGCCGCCCACATTCAGTCGATTTAATCAAATAACAAGTTTCTCTTTCATGTAAGAAAGTTTTTTAAAAAGCGCATAACACGTGTAAAATAATGCTAGCACAAACGTTCGGAAGCAGATCTTTATTACAGCTTAGTTCAATATTTACTAGAAATATGTCTCTAAAAATTGGGTAGCGCAAGACATTATTACTTGTATATTGCATAAGGACCTTGAAGCTGGCCCGCATCTCGTGGTCGTGCGGTAGCGTTCTCGCTTCCCACGCCCGGGTTCCCGGGTTCGATTCCCGGCGGGGTCAGGGATTTTCTCTGCCTCGTGATGGCTGGGTGTTGTGTGCTGTCCTTAGGTTAGTTAGGTTTAAGTAGTTCTAAGTTCTAGGGGACTTATGACCACAGCAGTTGAGTCCCATAGTGCTCAGAGCCATTTGAACCATTTTTTGAACCTTGAAGCTGAGCGAGGCCTGGAAAGCTTCGTAGAAAGCTAATGACTAAATAGAACAATTTTCGGAAAAAGAACCATAGGTCAAAAGTTGTGTGATGCGCCTTTCAATGATGCTCGAAATCATGTCCAGCACATGAGATGCACTAAATATATCTATAATCTGTTCTATTTCTTAATTTTGGGCCAATCATTTCACAGAACATTTGACCGATTTTTTTCCCTTTTTTGTTTTCTAGTTTTGTTCAGAAAGCATGATCTTACTGGCACCTCATTCGCTTTCCTAGGTCTTCTATTCACAAAAGGTCTTGAATTTAGTAGGCTGATCAGAAGAGAACCATTTTGACAGTTAAACATCGCACCGACGTAACATTTCATTAGGCAAGTGACCAGGCGTTTCAGCGTCTTCTGCTCTCGAAACGTCCTGTATTTAGTCGACGATTCGATGGGAGCCTTTTTGACATTTAAATATCATATCAACATAGCTTTTCACACGTACAATAGTTAGGCCTTAGAGAAATGAACTCTTTGACACTTCATTTACACAGCTAGCAACAGCTGTTCGTCAAGTAGTTCAGTTTTACCTCAAATCACTAATTAAGTTCTTCTTACTTGGTACGATTACTTTCGAACAATTAATTTTTTTGGCACTTTGATATCTCGTTAGTCCATTTCTGATTCTTCGTTTAACTACGAAAATTCGGACAAAAATGTATTGCATTATTTTCTCTCAAATCAATAAGTTTCTTTTAATTATCATGATTACTTTAAAGCAACTAAAGATTTTCTCGCAAAACTAGGCCTCACATTGGCCAATTTGATAACCCATTTGCCCATTTCCCACCTTCGTTTGGCTATGAAAATTCAAATAAGAAATTTCCCTCAAATCACTAATTAATTACCCTGATTACTTTTAAGCAGGCAAACGGTGTGATAACTCATCTGCCCATTTCCCTCTCTTCGTTTGGCTATGAAAAATCGAACAAGGATCCATTGCATGAGGCTCATCCAAATATTATGTTTCCCTATTTCTTTCTCTTCAAAATAAAATGTGACAGTGACATGCAAGGGCAGCCCAGTTCGACTGGTATGTGCTAACAACACTCACACCAGCTTACGATGCACACCGTAGTATCTTGCCAGTATGCTGCCTGCTAGAATGGAATTACCTCTACGAAGTGTATCCGCTTGTGAGTTGCACTCTGCCATTCGCTTTTTCGCAGTAAAACAGCTATCTGCTGAAAGTTAACCTCTGTTTAAGGGGATGACTGAAAAAGCATTTAAATGGTTCGATGCTGGTGTGTACAATTTGTGGAAGGGCACAAAGAGGTGCATGTGAATAGCGCATGGGGAAAGCCACTATAGAGACACGTGATGACGCCATTATTGCAGTTCGCAAAATTGTGGAGTTAGATTGTCACATTACCATTGACGACAACCTGGGGCTGCAATTGGGCGTTCGTCTATCGCAAAAATCCTGTCAGACCTTCTTCACTACCGGAAAGACTGTGCAAGATGAGTGCCACATTTGCTGAGTGATGTCCACAAGCAAAACGGATAGATTCGGCCAGAGCATTTCTGGAAATACACCTTAAGAGGGAGTTCTGCCCTTCCAAATGGCTTTTCACTGTGTATGGGTCCTGACTCTATCATTCGGCTCCTGAGACAAAAACGTCAGAGCATGGTGTGCCCCCAAAAAGGAAAGGTCACACATTAGGCACAGGACATTATGACAGTCATCTTTTGGAACTACTCACTATCTGCCTCGCAACACCACAATGAATGCAGAGATGTACTGTAATGTCTTGATGAATAATCGAGCTGCCACCAAAAGAAAGCGTCCTGGACTTTAGTCTCGCAAAGTTCTATTTCTTCATGACAGTGCTCGGTGTCATACAGCTCGAATTATCCAGGCGGAGCATGGAAGATTCAACTGGAAAGTGTTCCCTCATATGCACCAGATCTTGCCCAAGTGATTTTCACATGTTCCCAAAATTCCAGAATCATCTTGGAGATAAGCACTTTAACACCGGTGATGAAGTCACATCGGCAGTGAACAGTTGTTTACGAGCATAGGACCCACCCTGCTACAGCACTGGTTTGGAAAAGTTTGTGTCATGTTACCAAAATGCTTGGAAAAAGAAACAGAAGCAGTTACAGTGCCAATAAACTTAGTTTTTCGATGCCCCTCGTATACCATGAAGGGAGCCTTGCTTCTATTCCTGTCAGATATTTGACAAGAAACTGTTGGTTACTCTATTTCAAAAATTAGTTGAATCCACAACAGTGTATTGGGTGGTTATAATTAAAGTGCAGCTATTCACAAAGGTCCAGTGAGGGCTGTAATTACTATATGACAGTGAAACTTAGTAGATACGCTAATGTGTCAAAGTGGAACTGATTAATGCTGGAAAAAATAATTCCAGTTTTGACCACCAGTACAAATCTGGTGCTGTACAGCATCTCGTCGACATCTCCTCCGGTGCTCATGTTGAACAAAATCTGTAAGTGGCAGTTAATAATTAAATCAACATTATGCCTTTCTGACTTGTTTCACTTTTTCTGCCCAAGTCCCATTCCTAATCCATTACTTATTGAAACGTTTCCATACATCTCTCTTGGATTTACAGCGTCATACACTACTGGCCATTAAAATTGCTACACCAAGAAGAAATGCAGATGATAAACGGGTATTCATTGGACAAATATATTATACTAGAACTGACATGTGATTACATTTTCACGCAATTCGGTTGCATAGGTCCTGAGAAATCAGTACCCATAACAACCACCTCTGGCCGTAACAACGGCCTTGATACGCCTGAGAATTGAGTCAAACAGAGCTTGGATGGCGTGTACAGGTACAGCTGCCCATGCAGCTTCAACATGATACCACAGTTCATCAAGAGTAGTGATTGGCATATTGTCACAAGCCAGTTGCTCGGCCACCATTGACCAGACGTTTTCAATTGCTCAGAGATCTGGAGAATGTGCTGGCCGGGGCAGCAGTCGAACATTTTCCGTATCCAGAAAGGCCCGTACAGGACCTGCAACATGCAATCGTGCATTATCCTGCTGAAATGTAGGATTTCGAAGGGATCGAATGAAGGGTAGAGCCACAGGTCGTAACACATCTGAAATGTAACGTCCACTGTTCAAAGAGCTGTCAATGCGAACAAGAGGTGACCGAGACGTGTAACCAATGGCACCCCGTACCATCATGCTGGGTGATACGCCAGTATGACGATGACGAATACACGCTTCCAACGTGCATTGACTGCGATGTCGCTAAACACGGATGTGATGCAGCGTCAAGGGTAACTGCACCCATGGTCTCCGAGCTGATAGTCCATGCTGCTGCAAACGTCATCGAACTGTTCGTGCAGATGGTTGTTGTCTTGCAAACGTCCCCATCTGTTGACTCAGGGATCGAGACGTGGCGGCACGACCCATTACAGCCATGCAGATAAGATGCCTGTCATCTCGACTGCTAGTGATACAAGGCCGTTGGGAACCAGCACGGCATTCCGTATTACCCTCCTGAACCCACTGATTTCACCAGCCAACGCCGGTAAACTGCTGTTTGTGTATCAGAAATCGGTTGGAAACTTTCCTCATGTCAGAAGGTTGTCGGTGTCGCCACCGGCGCCAACCTTGTGTGGATGCTCTGAAAAGTTAATCATTTGCATATCACAGCATCTTCTTCCGGTCAGTTAAATTTCGCATCTATAGCACATCATCTTCGTGGCATAGTAATTTTAATGGCCAGTAGTGTTTTTGAACTTGGGGGCCAGAATTGGAACCAATTCTTTGCAGCAAAAATTTGTTCCGCACTAACCCATTACAATATCTACCACATTTTGCTGCCATATGATTAAGCCCACACTTGAATTCTGTGAGCAGCTGCACTTTAGATATGACCACCCGGTAGTTCACAGACGATAATTGTAAATGGAACGAGGAGTTAAAAAAAGGCAAATGTGTAACATATGCATCTGTATTTATAGGATACGGCATCAACCGAGATGGCTTGGGTGCGAGCCTGGCCCAGGCCCAAGCACAGGCGCAGGCAGAGTCGGTGGGTCTCGGCGGCGGACTGCTGGGCGGAGAAGCGCTGAGCGCCGCGCAGTCGCAGGCGCAGGCACAGTCCAGCGCAATCGGCGAGGGCTTCGGCCTGCACGGCGGGATTCTCAAGCGCGGCGCCAACTACGGCGGCTACGGCGGCGGTCTGAGTGAGAGCCAGGCGCAGGCACAGGCGCAGGCACAGGCGCTGGGCGAGGGCGGCTACGGAGGCGGCCTGAGCGCCAGCCAGGCGCAGTCGCAGGCGCAGGCATCGGGGGTGGGCGGTGGCTACGGAGGCGGCCTGAGCGCCAGTCAGGCGCAGGCACAGGCGCAAGCAGCTGGGGTGGGCGGCGGCTACGGCGGCGGTCTGAGCGCCAGTCAGGCACAGTCGCAGGCGCAAGCAGCTGGGGTGGGCGGCGGCTACGGCGGCGGTCTGAGCGCCAGCCAGGCGCAGTCGCAGGCGCAGGCCGCCGGCTTCGGCGGCGGATACGGCGACTACGGCGGGGAAGGCGCCGCGCTCAGCCAGGCGCAGTCCCAGGCGCAGGCGCAGGCTGCCGGCGTCGATGTCGACTACTAACTCACACCTCCACTGTTCCGTCATTACGTGAAATAAACAAGAACATTTTGCTCCATCTGTCTGTCTCATTTCACTGATGGCCATGTGTCTCAGCTCCTACCACTGCCCCTTCAATGTTTCCTGGAGCATTTCACTTTTCAAGTGACACTGATAAATATACTGTGTTGGGAAAAAAATGAAATTCTCTCCAGGGAAGATAATTTTATTGACATTAATGCGACAGTAGGAGTGTATGATGAGAAATACAGGCCAAATGGAACACTCACCTCACAGTAAGGTCTTCCTAAACAGTAGCATGAATGCACATGATTATCCCCCCCCCCCCTCTGGTAGCAATGCAGGCACTTTGTAATGCTTGTCTGTTGTCTGAACTTGGTGACTGATGTGGTATGGTGGTCTTCTGTCTTTCGCCTTTCCCCCACATGAAGTTACACTCACCTCCTGATTTGTGGTCCCTGGACCAACAAGATGTTGGACTTCTTCTCCTTGGAGGTGTTCATTCAACTAATTGATAGCTTCGTTCAATGACAAAGGGACAGTGACAAGTATACAGTTCTGTCACTTGAGCCTTGTCCCACAGTTACGCAGGGTCAACCATTGTTAATCGGGTTTGGCATGTTAATGTGTAAGGGGTGGCCAGATGCCCTTCCTGCGGCCACCCCGTACCCCCCGGGACAGAATTAGTTTACCCCAACTGTCTTCATCTAGTGTAATCCACAGTATAGTGCCAAAGTGTTCAGATGTCTGCGAGTCGTGGAACTGAAACGGAACATGGGGACCAGCTCAGTATTCACCTAGCGGGATGTGGAAAACCGCCTAAAAACCACATCCAGGCTGGCCAGCACATCGGCCCTCGTTGTTAATCCACCAGGCGAATTCGATCCGGGGCCGGCGCGCCTACCTGAGTCCAGGAAGCAGTATGTTAGTGCTCTCAGCTACCCTGGTGGGGAGTGAGAAGTATACAGTACATCATACTAAATGCGATAGTAATTGTAGTGAAACATACGAATGTGAAGTAGCCTGTTACAACTCTGAGTGATTTGACACAAACCTATCTTGCTTATGGACAAGGAATTAATACAAGAAAAGACATCAAAACACACTGAAGTTAAACCTGGTTACTTCCAGTTCCTAGACAGCAAGGACTGATTCACTGAGAGAATAGTAAGATGCTAAACATGAGAACCAAATATTGCATCGCAGCAGCTGTATGTAGATTTCAGTTGCCCTGCTGAGATTAGATTAGATTAGATTAGATTAATACTAGTTCCATGGATCATGAATACGATATTTCGTAATGATGTGGAACGAGTCGAATTTTCCAATACATGACATAATTAGGTTTATTTAACAACATACTTAAGTTAATATAACAACTTTATTTTTTTGTGTTTTTTTGTTTTTCTTTATTTTTTATTTTATTTTTTTTTTCTTAATTTATACCTAAAAATTCCTCTATGGAGTAGAAGGAGTTGTCATTCAGAAATTCTTTTAACTTCTTCTTAAATACTTGTTGGTTATCTGTCAGACTTTTGATACTATTTGGTAAGTGATCAAAGACTTTAGTGCCAGTATAATTCACCCCTTTCTGTGCCAAAGTTAGATTTAATCTTGAATAGTGAAGATCGTCCTTTCTCCTAGTATTGTAGTTATGCACACTGCTATTACTTTTGAATTGGGTTTGGTTGTTAATAACAAATTTCATAAGAGAGTATATATACTGAGAAGCTACTGTGAATATCCCTAGATCCTTAAATAATTGTCTGCAGGATGATCTTGGGTGGACTCCAGCTATTATTCTGATTACACGCTTTTGTGCAATAAATACTTTATTCCTCAGTGATGAATTACCCCAAAATATGATGCCATATGAAAGCAATGAGTGAAAATAGGCGTAGTAAGCTAATTTACTAAGATGTTTATCACCAAAATTTGCAATGACCCTTATTGCATAAGTAGCTGAACTCAAACGTTTCAGCAGATCATCAATGTGTTTCTTCCAATTTAATCTCTCATCAATGGATATACCTAAAAATTTGGAATATTCTACCTTAGCTATATGCTTCTGATTAAGGTCTATATTTATTAATGGCGTCATACCATTCACTGTACGGAACTGTATGTACTGTGTCTTATCAAATTTCAGTGAGAGTCCGTTTACAAGGAACCACTTAGTAATTTTCTGAAAGACAGTATTGACAATTTCATCAGTTAATTCTTGTTTCTCAGGTGTGATTACTATACTTGTATCATCCGCGAAGAGAACTAACTTTGCCTCTTCATGAATATAGAATGGCAAGTCATTAATATATAATAAGAACAACAAAGGACCCAAGACTGACCCTTGTGGAACCCCATTCTTGATAGTTCCCCAGTTTGAGGAATGTGCTGATCTTTGCATGTTACGAGAACTACTTATTTCAACTTTCTGCACTCTTCCAGTTAGGTACGAATTAAACCATTTGTGCACTGTCCCACTCATGCCACAATACTTGAGCTTGTCTAGCAGAATTTCATGATTTACACAATCAAAAGCCTTTGAGAGATCACAAAAAATCCCAATGGGTGGTGTTCGGTTATTCAGATCATTCAAAATTTGACTGGTGAAAGCATATATGGCATTTTCTGTTGAAAAACCTTTCTGGAAACCAAACTGACATTTTGTTAGTACTTCATTTTTACAGATATGTGAAGCTACTCTTGAATACATTACTTTCTCAAAAATTTTGGATAAAGATGTTAGAAGGGAGATTGGACGGTAATTGTTGACATCAGATCTATCCCCCTTTTTATGCAAAGGTATAACAATAGCATAATTCAGTCTATCAGGGAAAATGCCCTGTTCCAGAGAGCTATTACACAGGTGGCTGAGAATCTTACTTATCTGTTGAGAACAAGCTTTTAGTATTTTGCTGGAAATGCCATCAATTCCATGTGAGTTTTTGCTTTTAAGCAAGTTTATTATTTTCCTAATTTCAGAGGGAGAAGTGGGTGAGATTTCAATTGTATCAAATTGCATAGGTATGGCCTCTTCCATTAACAGCCTAGCATCTTCTAATGAACACCTGGATCCTACTATATCCACAACATTTAGAAAATGATTATTAAAAATATTTTCAACTTCTGACTTTTTGTTCGTAAAGTTTTCATTCAATTTGATGGTAATACTGTCTTCCTCTGCTCTTGGTTGACCTGTTTCTCTTTTAATAATATTCCAAATTGTTTTAATTTTATTATCAGAGTTGCTGATTTCAGACATGATACACATACTCCTGGATTTTTTAATAACTTTTCTTAATATAACACAGTAGTTTTTATAATTTTTGATAGTTTCTGGGTCACTACTCTTTCTTGCTGTCAGATACATTTCCCTTTTCCGGTTACAAGATATTTTTATACCCTTAGTAAGCCATGGTTTGTTACAAGGTTTCTTACGAGTATATTTAACTATTTTCTTGGGGAAGCAGTTTTCAAATGCATTTACAAAAATGTCATGAAATAAATTATATTTTAAATTGGCATCGGGTTCACGGTCACGGAGAGAGCTCATCACCTTGCTGTTGATGAATTGGGAGTAGCACTTCGATAGCAACCTGTGCAATGAAGTGTGTATGGGTTACATTACCCTGCAGAAACATCAGATGTGACCCCAACTTGTAACTGATGACCCCCACACCACGAAGCCTCGGATGAGACCTGCATGTCATAGGTGAATGAATGCACTCAGTAATAGGTTCCTCGCTAGATCTACAACCAAAGACCTTGAAAGACAACCAGACTTCTTGAGGACGCTGAAGGTGCAGGTAATTTTGAACCTTTCACTGGACGCCATTGTGATGGTAACAGTCTGGTAAGTTGAAGTGTATTATGGCCTGCAAGGACCCAGATCAAACAGTATTTGTTAGTCATAACTCTACTGTCTACACATTCCAATATAACCTTCCACAGGTGTGTGAACATGTACAGATGTTTTATATTAGGTGCTTCCAGTCATAGGATTCACATTTTCAGAAGGGATAAATCATTTAATTTACATTTTTAACAGTAGCTGTTATTTTTTACAGTACTGGTAGACATGAGACTAAAAACGCTTCACTCTGTGTGCTGTAAAATTGCTCAGATGTTGATAAGAACATCACCACAATGAGGCATCAGGATTTACCCACATACAGCACATGGCACAAAACGGTAATAAAGTAGTATACCAGGTGTCGGAAAAACCATGTGATGCCAAATACATTTCACTTTAAACATGTGGAACACTAAACAGCAAAATGCTACAACTCGCACTTATGCTAGTGTAATAAGATGCGTTTAGTTGTGAACAAATAGCTATGGCAAATTTCTTGTAGTACAAAATATCAGTAAGCAGTGACTGGTTGCATTAGTGACTCATCTCAAACAAAGATATGTTATAACGAAGGATGTGTAAGTTTTCCACCCGAATGGCCGGCAAGGCGACTTTGAAACTGTCTGCTGATCAGAGAAGACCACTTATGGGATTGGGCAGGCCTTGTCTACGATGTACACACGTACCTACTCACTCACATACAAACAGAACCTATTCTCACCACTGAAGACAACAGAGTGCCAGTCGCTCTCTAGTCGACTTTTTAACGACACCAGAGTAGCTGTGCTCACTGGTGTCATTCTGTGGGCGATAGCCTGGCCAGAAGCACAAGTGATCAGAGGCCTGCTGCAAGTAGGTTTCCAATGGTCCTTGGTGGCACAGGAGTTGCAACTGTGCCCACATTTCCTCCCTGTACGATGATTCATCAGCCACTGCTGCCCGCAGAATACGTCAATCCTAATGTGCATGTTTGTGTACTATGTGAACGTCCAGAACCTGGTTGATGGGTGTGGGAATGTTCCACACATCACTCCCGAAAGTAGTGACAAACCGCCGATACGTTGTGCCTTCAACATGTGAAACAATCCCTTGATATGTCCATCCAGCTCCCTGCAGGATTATAATGAGACATCATTCAAAGGGTTGAATTTGTTCTTTAGAAGTATGTACTCGTCGGTGGGGCATGGTTGTACCCTAAATTAATGTTCCAAACACTTTTCACCTCTAAACTCAGCACAGTTCCTGCTTGCAGGGGCAGGAGGTGCACAAACACATCTCCTCTGCGCCATCTAATGGCTGATGACCATGACAAATGAATCAATAAAACTAAAACCCCGGAGTATGCACACTCATGTGATTGAACGCAGTTCTTGAGGATGTTGAATCAATAAAACTACAACCCCTCAACATGCACATGTTATACCCTCATGTGATTGAACACAATTCTTAAGGGTGCATTTTTTCCAGCAGTATGCATATCACTGGTAAATAACTGGAGTTACCATGTCTCACTGTTTTTCTCTTGATCCATAGTATGAATACCTACCGCCCCATACCTCATGGCAGACTTCAAAGTAGACATCAGATTCAACAGGTTTAGTCATTTCTATTTTCCAAAAGTACACAGTGAAATCTATTTCATTGTTACGCTGGAAAAAAAACCTTTTGTCCCTTGAGGGATTAAGATAAACTGCTGCACAATCTTGTTTCATTGGACGAAATGTAGCATTAATATAAAGTTCAAGGACACTTTAAAAAAAATAGAACCAAACACTCCTTAGCTATAAATGCATATATCAACTGTTGAACACATTATTAATAGTCAGTTCTAACTCGTGTGATCTTAATATAAATTGTCTGCCATGCTAGTACTCAACCAATACTTTTCCTCAACGAAAGTAGAGCTTGGACATAAGGCTGTGTCTGTTTCCTCTCCAATTTCTTTTAGTCGATCAATGTTTCGCCCCCTTTGCTGCGATATTCTTCAAAATCTTCAGGTGTTCAGGTTCAGCTCAACACCGCAAGATCCTGTAGACGACCCCTACAGAAGGGGCGAAACGTCGATCGAGTAAAGAAACTGAAGAATGATTCCGCCTCACATCCTACAAGATTTTGCCTTCAGTTATAATAGCTATGAAAGCCTGCGTACTTACATAACACTCTTCAATTTTAATTTTTGTCACTTACTGTGAACTGTCACTTGCTGCAGTTTTAGAGCTTCATGTGTGACAACTGGGAAACCGCATTATTCGGCTTAACTGTAGCCTTCGATACCGTTTTGCCAACTCAGTACGGAAACATCATTTTTCAATCTAGTGCTACAATGCAGATCTGTCTGTCACCACAACTAAAATTCATATTCGTTGGCCTGACAAACTTGCCAAACACTGTCATCTTTCACCCAATCATTGACGTCTGGTTGTGACACAAATCTATCATCTGAACTTGTATGCCTAAAGAATAATATAGGCACAAAACCGTTATTTTCACCATTCTGTTCGGTTTCTATTTTTGTATTTATTACGTCACACCACAACTTCATCACGCCAAGGGTGATAGACAGTGTCCTGTGTCAGTAGGTAAAATTGACCCATTTATTCCTTAGTCACTGGTATTGCTACCAAATGGCCAAGACAACAGTTCAACATGCAGATTATTTGCCGTTTGAAATCTTCTGCGTGATGCTCCTTGTTGACTTTCTTGAAAGACTCCATAATCCAAGAACACATATCTGCTACCAATACAAAAAAAATGAGTCATAGGCTGCTTCCCACTAGGCCTAAGATCCTTTGTTTAGCTATATTGGAAAGGAAATTGATTAGCATACCACACTCGCTTTCATTAATGTCGGATTTCGTATCTATTGTTCCTCCATGCGATTCGAATATCTCTTTAGTTGTCCTCAAGAGGCTGAGTGGACCGTACAATGAAAGATCGCTAGTGGTGTCACTGGTCGAACTCTGTGCAATAGTGTAGTACAATAAAGGCTCCACAACGGAAACTATCACCGCTGACAGCATTGCAGTTAGTGTCCTCACCAATGGTAAATAAGAACAGAGGATGCCTTGGATTTCAATCACGTTGTCAACAAGGTGTGGCGTTTACATCAGATTGAAAGTCACGATCGCATTCGCTGCCGTTGCTGCGCGATGCAACATGAACAGGTTACCCACTACCACGCCACAAATGATATGTGGTCACGACATTTGGACCCAGAGAGTGGGAAATAACGCCAGATTAGGAGGAAATTTGGTATCAAAATTTGCGCCGAGACGCATAATGTCCAGTATTTAATGTTTGACTCCTTAAAAAAAACCAATCTCATAATAATTAAATCTTTATCCATGCTGATGCCTTGTAACTGCAGTTCCACTCGCTAAAACACTGGTCTTCAAAATATAAAAAATAAATTAGTTTACGATAAAGAACACCGACGGAGATGGCCGAGCTATGTATCACGAAAGTGTGCCCTCTGCGGGCAGGCTGGAATCAGTTAGTATTAGTCCTGCACCAGTCACCAATCATCCACTGTGATGTGAACACGTAAAGCAGTCATCAGTGAGCCTTGGCGCTGTGAACACGTATCACTCGTAATTTAACGGATTTGTTGTTTTCGCCGGCCGCTATGACCGAGCGGTTCTAGGTGCTTCAGTCTGGAATCGCGCTGATGCTACGGTCGCAGGTTCGAATCCTGCCTCGGGCATGGATGCGTGTGAGGTCCTTAGGTTAGTTAAGATTAAGTAGTTCTAAGTCTAGGGGACTGATGACCTCAGATATTAAGTCCCATAGTATTTAGAGCCATTTGAACCACTTTTTTGTTGTTTTCACGTACGTGAAAGTAATTTAAAGGATGTACTTTCCTCGGAAATAGCTAATTTGATCTTATACAACTCGGATATAAAATCAATGACGTTATGTTTAATATATGTGGCGTTCAAGATAGTATGATAGACCACGTGATTTATACACACTGCATTTCGCTGTTGTAATTACGTATCTTTGGAGTCGCGACCAACGGAGAAGAATTCCAATGGTGACAAAAAGATATGTTTACTAGACATGACGTAAGCAGGCCTCTTCTTGAACAATCAGCTAAACACCAAGGGTAGACCGCATTTATTCTTGCAGTGTAACTTTCGCAGCTCCCCAAATGCAATTTCATTAAGGATCAACTTCAGGTGTTAGCATATTTAAATGCAGATACTAAACATCTATCATATTTGTTGCCACTAATCCCTTACAAACACAATATAATCGCATTTTCTGCAAGGCTTCTGTAAATAAGAAGCAGAAGTAGAAATCATGCATAAACCAAAAATTACAGCTATTTGTTGCTACTCTACGCACAGAAAAACGACAATACATTAAATTTAATACGAAAAGTTTTAAAAAAATGACACTACTTGATCATTAGGCTCGATTCGCATCTTTAGAACAATGCACCCACAAACGTAACTGGCGGGTTTGCCTGCATGACATGTGCACTAACATTTTACAAGATGTCAAAAGATTTCCGAAAATCGAAACACTCTTTAACAAATATATATCACTACTACTACTACTACTACGTGATCAGGCCCAGTGGACCGCACGCATCTACAAGTTTCCTCCTCCACTGTATTCTGTCCATTGCTGCTATCCGCCATCCGTTCACAGCTATTGACACTTGGTTTAAATCTTCATGGAGTCCATCACTCCAACGCTTCTTGCGTCTCCCTGGCGGTCTCTTTCCTGTAGGTGTGAAATCCAGGAGCTTCCGAGGCCATCTGTGATCCTCCATCCGGGCCACATGGCCGGCCCACTGCATTCGTTTGGCTTTGACCGTTCCTGTTATGTTGGGCTGCTGGTATAGCTCCTCGAGCTCTTGGTTGTATCTGATCCTCCATTCCCCTGTATCTGCATCCAGAACCGGACCGAAGATCTTCCAAAGCACTTTTCTCTCAAAAACAAGGAGCTTATGGAAGTCCTGTTTCCGGACACTCCATGTCTCACAGCCATATAGAACAACAGGCTGGATCAGGGTTTAGTACAGTCGAATCTTGAACTGTTTGGAGAGATATCTGGACCGAAGCAGTTGTGCTAGGTTGTGGTAAGATCGGTTTCCTGCTTGTGTTCTGGCATTGATCTCTGCTTCACATGACGAGTCCTCAGTGAAAAGTGCCCCTAGGTATTTGAATTCTTGCACTCTCTTGTAGGACTGGTCCCCAACCTGCAGTGATTGTAGATGATCAGCAGTCTGACAATGACCACGCGTCATAACGAGGTACTCTGTCTTGGCTTCGTTTATGTTTAGCCCAAATTTGCTGGCAGCCTCCTTTAGTGCTTTGGTCATTTGCTCCAGCTCCTCTTCCGACCTAGAGAGTAAACAGATGTCGTCTGCATAGG
Organism: Schistocerca americana; assembly: GCF_021461395.2. Taxonomy (NCBI): domain Eukaryota; kingdom Metazoa; phylum Arthropoda; class Insecta; order Orthoptera; family Acrididae; genus Schistocerca; species Schistocerca americana. Next base: position 1,087,838,420 of record NC_060119.1, on the reverse strand, counting down.
CTAAGTATGTCAGTCTCTTTCCTTCTATTTCTATCCATTCGTTCTCTTGGAAGGTCTCGCGTACGATCTTCTCGAGGGCAAAGTTGAACAGGATAGGGGACAACCCATCTCCTTGCCTATATATCACAAATGAGCATCCTAAAGCTACTCAGCCTTCAAAAGAAGCTTTAATATTCAGTAAGAAGAAAGAGGAACTTGATGTTTTCTGTGGTGCTAACAGAGAACAATTCTCATTGTAGGGCACCTTGCCTGTAGTACAGTTGATGTCTGACAAGAATCCAAGTGAGTAGCAATATAGCATTTCCCGTTAGAAACATGTAAGTACTCTGATCGATGACTAATTGGTCTTAGACATTGTTCTTGTGTCAGATATAACCTTTTACATAGTTACACACGCTTTCAACCAGTATTATGCATCATCGAAGGCATTCTGCGTTGCCTGAAACAGTTTGTCTCCAGTACTAGAAAGATAAGCTGAAAACTTAAACGAAATTTCATGTTTGGTCTTTACCACACTCGCACTTGGTGTTGGGATCACTGTAGCCCTATCTCGCTAGGTTGTCTCTGGGGCCGCTCGCTCCTGCCCTGAATCTGTTCAAGTGTTCCACTTTATTCAGTTCAGTGGTGAGCGTTGCGTAACTGTTATATTTCCTGGGACGTAGGGGATCTTGGCTTTCGACAACTGTGCTCTTGCCACTTTAGGTGGTGCAATTTAGTTCCTCATATGTTCAAATAATTTACGGGTTTGCTGCTGGGTGACGTCATCGACCACCGCCGATATTTCGGCAGGAGCACGCCATGCCATTCTCAAGGCACAACTGCAAGGAGGAAGCCATGCGCAAGGGAATCTAATATCTCAGTACACAGAGGAGAAACAAGGAAGATACCACAACAGAACAAGTAACCGCAAAGTCAAAACACAACCAAAGATATCCAACACCAGAAATATCGATAGTGACTATTAATCAACAGGTGAGGTAGCCCTAATTCTGTCCCTCTGTTTTTTGATGAGAGACAGAGCCGGATTCCAAGCAGCATTTAGACAAAATCCACCATCTCTGTTTATAAGGTTGCTTGATAGTTTGATTTCAACTGCTTCCTTAATGACACTATCCCAATAGCTGGACGTGAAAGCCAGAATCTCCGTGTTGCTGTATTCCATAGGATGACCGGTGTCAAGGCAATGTTCTGCAATAGCGGATTTGTTCGGCTGTTGCAAGCGTGTGTGACGCTTATGTTCAATACACCGGTCTTCCACAGTCCTGATTGTCTGACCAATATATGACATGCCACAACTGCAAGGAATACGATAGACACCAGCCTTGCGCAAGCCAAGGTCATCTTTTACGGACGCCAACAGGGCCTTAATCTTAGAAGGTGGTCGAAAAACACATTTCACGTCATATTTCCGCAAAATGGCCAATCCTGTTAGAAATGCTTCCTGCGTAAGGCAAAAAGGGCGTAGACTTAGGTGCCACTTCGTTGCACAGGAGGCTGATAGCGCAACGCGCGTTTGATCTGCCTCCCACTATAACCATTCTGACGGAAGTTGACTTCCAGATGTGATAGTCAGCTGCCAAACTTTCAGAGTCTGAGATAACGTGGGCCCTGTGAACCAAGGTACGAAGTACTCCCTCACGCTGAGCTGGATGGTGACAACAATCAGCTCGCAGATACAAGTCAGTGTGAGTGGGTTTCCTATAAACAGAATGCCCCAATGTACCATCAGTCTTCCTTCTGACCAAGACATCAAGGAAGGGAAGGCATCCATTCTTTTCCACCTCCATAGTGAACTGAATATTCGGGTGGATAAACAGAGATGGTGGCTTTTGTCTAAATGCTGCTTGGAATTTGGCTCTGTCATCAAAAAACGGAGGGACAGAATTAGGGCTACCTCACCTGTTGATTAATAGCCACTATCGATATTTCTGATGTTGGTTGTCTTTGGTCTTGTGTTGACTTTGCGGTTACTTGTTCTATTGTGGTATCTTCCTTGTTTCTCCTCTGTGTACCGAAGTATTAGATTCCCTTGCACATGGCTTCCTCCTTGCAGTTGTGTCTTGATATTGGCAGGGCGTGCTCCTGCCGAAATATCGGCGGTGGTCGACGACGTCACCCGGCAGCAAACCCGTAAATTATTTGAACATTCAATTCGAAGGGAAAAGTTAAGGTCTCACATAGTTCCTCAGATGTTAACAAAAAGGTTTTCCCAGATATCGGTCTCTGAACAGGAGGTGCATGTCTGTGCAGTTAATGAGCATTTTCATGCGCTAATCTTGTCCGCTCTTCATTCGCAGTAATGTGTCTACGATTACTAGGAGTGGTTCTTCCTGCAAACTGATTCAGCTTATATACTCTACTAGACTTTAAACAGGCTGTCAGTAGCTGATGGGTCACGTTTAGGGCTATGTCCACTTGAATGCTGTAAGATAATGACTCCCAAACTCGGCATGCATATTCTGTGACAGAGTAGCACAGAACCATTGCTGGTTTGTGGTCTGTGGTTGACTATCGCATAGTGATCACCAAATTTTCAAAAGCAAGTTGAGACTGTCAGTTTACAAGTCAGTACCATCCTAATTCAAAGTGAAAGCCGCTTCAATCGTTAACCTCAAATATTCTGGAATTTTACAGTAGATTTAGCAATTTGTACAATGCCCTCTACCCCATCCCTCACCCACACAATGCCGAGAGGCAGATAAAAATGACACAACACACCACCGTCTGATCTTTCAGATGAACCTCTATGAGATTATTTAGTACATATCACGATTAAATGAGTAAAGATGGCTTCAACCACTTCCATGTGTAACTCTCAACACACCTTATGTGTAATACATAGCAAACAAATAGATTTTACAGGAAACCTACCACATGTGATTCCTCTATAGATCGCAACCAATGGCAATTGGCAAAAATGTTTGTGGTGACCGCCACATGTGTAATACAGACTTAATCCATTCCAGCACCTTGATAGTGCATCGATATACCGTTTACAACATTAATTTTCGTGATACAGAGCATTTATAGGTATGACTTCAAACGGTTACGAAATTCATGTCCAATTACGTTTCGGAAATTGTAGAATGATCGTCGATAAATATATCAACCAGGAACTGACGTTGACAACTACACCGCTCTGCCGGCCAAACGTTACAAACCTCAATGTATGCTGGTGACCATCAGCATACACTAAATGCAATGCACCGACCTTGTGGGCGCTAGTTCTTGAACTCCTGGAGCTACAGCTATGCATTACCAGAACGATAAAAGCAAATTAATAGCTACCGACTCCAACATACCGCAGGGCCAAGCGATGACAGATGATATGCTTGTAATTACTTTATTTTTCTAAATTAAACATGCTGGGCATCCAACCCAGAAGAATTCGCATCCACAGCTCTTTTTTAAGGACACAATTGTGCGTAGCAGTATTTGTCAGAATATTTGCAGATCCGAGGAGTTCTCGCAATTAAATTGTTATAACTTTAGTATGCAGTCGCACTCGCCACTGGAAAGTGTAACTTACAGTTAGACGCAAAAAACTGTAAACCACCGTTGCAGAAGCATCTCGCCACTGCACCCCCCTCCATAGTGCTTGGAAACGAGCATTTCGACACGTCTGGTATTACAGTTCTACTGTAATGGAAATGAGCGTTTGGCGTCATTTGCCGGGAGGCCCCTTATGGGCCAGGCCCGGCCGCCTTGGTGCAGGTCTTATTACATTCGACGCCACATTGGGCGACCTGCGCCCCGTATGGGGATGAACTGATGACGAAGACAACACAACACCTAGTCCCTGAGCGCAGAAAATCCCCGACCCAGCAGGTAATCGAACTCAGGCCATTTAGGACGGCAGTCTGCCACGCTGACCATGTTTGTTTAATCTCATTTTGTTCTTTTTCGTTCGTTGTATCTACTCTGGGCGGACGTCGCAGGACACCCGTTTCAGTTCGTCTTTGATCCATTAACTCAGTTTTTTTATTACTGAGGGCAGCTAACCCCTGACCGAACACGCTGAGTTACCGTGCCGGCAACCACTCAGCTATCGGGACGTACAGTTCTACAGTTGGAGTCACGAACGATGGCAGTAGAGTTTAGGCTTCTTCTGCGCTCCTGCTTCGCGTGTTCTCCGACAGCCAATGAGCGTTCAGCAGTGTTCTCAGCGCTGTTTCTGTGCATGTTATATGCAATTCGAGCCATATACGCAATAGTAGCAAGTTATTTATTGAATTTTTATTCCATTTGTTACGAGATGTCGTGGCTGATACTGGTGGTAAGCGAAAAATTATACACAAGCAAGTGAGAGACATAATGTGCAAGAAATATGCTTTTATCAAGCACAGACAACGTGTATGCGTGTACGCAATTGTCGATTGGAACCGGCAATAATGCTATCCTCATCCTTGTCTGGACCTGTGCCAACCTCCAAAGTTCATGGATTGGACTATAGGCCTGCCTTATCCCCTCACCCCAGCCCATCCCACCCTGCACCACTGGCCTTGTGCTAACATGTCTCAGCTGCAGTGAGCAGTCCATGTCCACATCCAATAACATAAATTGCCACTCCACTCCACCCTGCCGCCCACACCAAGGGTAAACAAGCGACTGCTGACTACTTTCGCAGCCTAATTCACCAATTAACGCTTCCCTAGATTGAATTTATCATGCTGAGAAATTAGAAGGAACGACCTATTTTACTTGGTAAAAAATTGCTAAAAGCAAGATTGCATAAATATTTCTGGTTTCGACACACTTTGCAGTCATCTACAGGACTTCAAAAATTTATGTTAAAGAATATGTTAATTTTGGGTTGTTCCTCACACCAAGTTGTCTTGTAGACAAAATATAGCAGATAATATAAACAATTGTCATTTTGAGTAGGGCTTCACGCGAAGTTGGATCTCACGCCAAGTTTGACCTCACGCCAAGTTGTCATGTACATGAAATATAGCACTTAGTATAAAGATTTGTCATTTTGAGTTGGACCTTACGGCAAGCTGGACCTCACGCCAAGTTGTCATGTAAATATGGAGTATTTAAATGTTTTATTTATGACAGACCTTTACATTATGTGCTACATTTTATCTTCATGAAAGCTTGGCGTGAAGTCCAGCTCAGAATAAACATATTTTGTAACACAAATTTTTGAGGACCTGAAGATGACAGCAAAGTCTGTCGAAACAGGTTGTTTGCGAATAAAGAAATATTTATGCGATCTTGGCTTTAGAAAGTACTTACCAAGCTTGCCTAGATATTATAATTACGATGACGAGTAATGATGACTGTAGATGTCTCCAGCCAAGCTGTGCTAATTTTCTGGCAATCCCAACACGTTGCGACAGCACTGTTCCATTAGATAGAAGGCTGCCTGGGCCTCTACCTGTCACTGTTTATGTAGAGAGCGATCACAACTAGGAAAAACGGCATACTGGTCTACATGAACCTATCATGATTACAACTATACAACCAACACTTTCTTTGGTGTTGACAGCAACACTCTCCCACCATATTTTTTCCGGATAGAACTTCACTTTATACCACTTTTAACAAACCAATGGCTGTTAAATGCAATACATCGTTCAGCAACGTACACAATAGAGGCACATACAGAGCTTAACAGCTCACCCTCAACCAATCACGTAACATGATTTTACCAGTTGTAGTACTTCGTGGATGGGTTATATTCCCTTAAGACTCGTGTAAGTTAATCCAGGGCCGACGTATGGTCCTGCATTCTACTTTAGATTGCTTCATATGCTTACCACAAGGTATTTAACGGAATTCATGTTTCTAGCGATATCGTAATAGTTCAGTAGAGGCTTTCTAGATCTATTTAGATGCAACAGTCACATTTATTTACGGCCAGGTCAACTACACCACCTACAGACCTTCTTGCTGTTTGCTTCTACCTCCTTATAGACAAATGCATCGTCCTACATCTACATCTAAACAAATGCCCTGCATGCTGCTATACAGTACATAGTGGAGGTTACAACATGGCAGTATTATTGCTATTGTTCCCCGTTTCACTCTAACATATCGAGGGAGGAAAAAAATTGATTATGTTGCGCTGTTTGCATGTTAATCTCGTTCATCTTGTTTTTCTTATGGTCGTTACGTCAGATACACGATAGTAGTAGCCGGCCGCTGTGGCAGAGCGGTTCTAGGCGCTTCAGTCCGGAACCGCGCTGCTGCTACGGTCGCAGGTTAATCTTGCCCCGGGCATGGATGTGTGTGATGTCCTTAGGTTAGTTAGGTTTGAGTAGTTCTAAGTCTAGGGGACCGATGACCTCAGATGTTAAGTCCCACAGTGCTTAGAGTCATTTGAACGATAGTAATCGAATAACGGTATTTAAGTCTTAGTTGAACGCAGTTTCTTTAAATTTACCCAGTAGCGTTTCACGAGAAATATATTATCATTTTTTTTTTAAACGGGGTATACCCACATAATACAAGGGGCCATCAAAAAGTTTCCGTTTGGAGGCCATGCAGTCCAGAATCGGTATGCCTATCAGATAAAACCGAAGTGAGCATTGAGGCAATCATCCTACTGACGCACCGTGTTGAAGATACACGTTTGGTAAAACACAGTGTACTGCTGTATGAAGAAGTCCGTAATTGCCTGCAGCATTCCTCATCCAACAGGAATCATCGGCGCTTCAAGACCTTTTTTTAAGGGACAGAATGCGTGATAATCGCCTGGGAGAAATCAGAACTATAGGGCGGGTGTTCAAGTGTCTTCCAATTTTTGTTGTCCGTAATGGATGACACTTGTCTCACAGATCGACAGGCGTCTTGTGTCGAATCGCTAACAGCAGAGAACTTGGCACACCAATCCACAACGTTAGTTTTCGACAGTCATGCTGCCCCATACACATCTTTCATTCTCCGATGGATGTCTATCGGCGTTTGTACTTCGGCAGCCAAGAAAAGCACGTTGGTCCTGTTTGGACGCATTTGGTAATAACGTCGCCATTTACCGTACTCACGTCGGAAAAGCACGAATGCCACACTAACACCTCGTCAACATGTCAATGCATATATAGGTGCATCAGAGTAATGCTACGTTGCATATAAGCTCCAACAACGTCCTCAAACGGAAACTGTTTGATCGCCGCTTGTACAATCCTAACAGTCTGACAGACCTTCCAATAATATCCACAGGATAATTTATTTACACAGGTGCAGGTGCTTCGCTTATCAGCCACAGCCAATCATATACCACGCAGGGTTATCCTAAGAGTATGGAAAGATTTAATCACTACATTCACCATCTTCCTCCCCCCTCCCCCCCCCCCCCTCGCTATTCGAGCGTGGAATGACTGAAATAACATATTCCTATATCCTATACCATAGACAGTGCATGCGAGTAAGTAATATATTGCTCCCAACATACTCCTCGGATTTCCGCCAGTGATACTCTCTTGCAGCGACCAACAGATAGGAGTCTGTTTAGCATCTCGGTATGACTATTTGATGGTGTGTGTGCTGCTATACATTGGAATTCCTATTAATCCAACTTGGTATGGATCAGATGCTAATAAGCAAACCCAAAAAACGTTTGAATAATGAATTACTTTATTTTGTTGTAAGGCACTGCCTCTGTTTTCGTGGATGAATTGCAGTTACCCATGTGGTCATTCTACATTAGCTCGATCTGGACGGTTACACCTAGGTAATACATGATTCTTACTGTGATAGCAGGGAGTTAGGTTGTGATGAGAGCGGTAAGGGGCGGGACCATAATAACGATAAATATTCAATTCAATCATCACAAACTGATTTATCAAATCAACTGCACAATTTATAACTGAAGAGCGCCAATGGAGGTCTGCAAGCGTGAATATAAAAAAAAAACAACTACGGTAAAACCCGAAGACACTCCACTGTACAGAAGCAAATACACAGTTTTAACAAAAAAAATTAATCTGGGTTCCAAATAACTCCCATGGGCTCGATTTGTAAATCTAAATACCATGTATAATACAGTAACACAATGGCTTTGACAAGTTACAAGGATTATTCAAATTAATTCGCACAATAGAAACTATCCCTCTCCTCCAAATTGCCGGCCGAAGTGGCCGTGCGGTTCTAGGCGCTGCAGTCTGGAACCGCGAGACCGCTACGGTCGCAGGTTCGAATCCTGCCTCGGGCATGGATGTGTGTGATGTCCTTAGGTTAGTTAGGTTTAACTAGTTCTACGTTCTAGGGGACTAATGACCTCAGAAGTTGAGTCCCATAGTGCTCAGAGTCATTTGAACCATCCTCCAAATTAATAAAAGTTTCACAAAGTATCAAGAAACGTAATTTGAATTTCCTTTGTTGCACAGAGTAAGCGTTTACAAGAGACACATAGAAACTAAGTCCGTAACCCAAAATAATTGAACAAAAATGTTAAGGCATAAAACCTCTGAAATTCCCCTTGAATCAAATATCATACATCAAATCAATCCTCTTTGGCAGAACAGTTAGAGTTATTCTTCCATTTATCAGGCTCCACCGTGTAGACTATGTACAAACACAAGGTCACTACACCTTAAAGAAATAAAAGGTAAAATATAATTACTGAGGATGCAAGAGACAACTAAACAACACTCAGAGCTGTATCCCCTAAACGTTATACTAAGCCAAATAAGATAATCTCCCTGAAGTCGTCTCTGTAAAAAAATTAATCACAATATATATGAATTATTTTACCACAAAAAAATTTAGACAAATCGATCGCATGTGATCATAAGAACAATTTGACACGAACCACTCCCTTTTCTGCTTAATTAGCTTTCATAAGAAAGGTGTTACTCATCTTAACCAAAAATCAGCATAAAGAAAACGCTACGCCAGATGGATGTAGGAGGCTTACAAGCAAAAAAAAAGCTCACTAAGTATGTGACTGAACTCAATGGCGCTGACCAGCGAATAATATTACACAAAAGGTAACACCCCGATATCTGAAACACCGCCGGCCGCAGTGGCCGAACGGTTCTAGGCGCTTCAGTGTGGAACCGCGCGACCGCTACGGTCGCAGGTTCGAATCCTGCCTCGAGCATGGATATGTGTGATGTCCTTAGGTTAGTTAGGATTAAGTAGTTCTAAGTTCTAGGGGACTGATGACCTCAGATGTTAAGTCCCATAGTGCTCAGAGCCATTTGAACCATTTTAACCTGAAACACCGATCAGTGTAGCAGGTCTGACACCGTTATTCAGAATAGTTCAATTTTGAACATAGCCTGAAATTAAGCACATTTACACCAGAACTTAAGTCACTGGCTGGAACAGTGGGAATTAATACATGACAACAAATAAAATGCAGAACCGGCTGAAGCAGCAGTTTTCCCTGCACAGCGGATGTTCACATACAACGTCCTGTGGATGGATCACACTAAACATATAGAAGCATGTGCCTGTGAGCTTAAATTAAATAAAGGCACATTTATAATTGTAACTGTATATAGGTCCCCATCAGGAAATTTTCATCTATTTCTGAAAAATTTGGACTCCTTGTTGTGCTATCTGTCAGACAGGGGGAAGCAAATTATTATTTGTGGGGACTTCGATGTAGATTCTCTGAAAGAGGGTAATAGGAAAAATGACCTAGAAGTATTACTCGATTCTTTCAATTTGACACCCGTTATTGATTTTCCTACTCGGGTGGTAAAGGATAGCAGCTCACTGATAGATAACTTCTTTATAGACCAAGATAAGTTTAACCAGATAAATGCTCAGCCTGTTGAGAATGGTCTTTCCGATCATGGTGCACAGCTAGTTACAATATATGACATAGCTCCATTCAGCAATACTAAACAGTCCTCCAAAGTAGTACGTTCAGTCAACGATTTAACAATTGCAAATTTCAGGGAAAGCCTACAGCAGTTAGACTGGGATGAGGTGTACCGTGAACCTGATGCCAATTTAAAATATAATTTATTTCATGACATTTTTGTAAATGCGTTTGAAAACTGCTTCCCCAAGAAAATAGTTAAATATACTCGTAAGAAACCTTGTAACAAACCATGGCTTACTAAGGGTATAAAAAATCTTGTAACCGGAAAAGGGAAATGTATCTGACAGCAAGAAAGAGTAGTGACCCAGAAACTATCAAAAATTATAAAAACTACTGTGTTATATTAAGAAAAGTTATTAAAAAATCCAGGAGTATGTGTATCATGTCTGAAATCAGCAACTCTGATAATAAAATTAAAACAATTTGGAATATTATTAAAAGAGAAACAGGTCAACCAAGAGCAGAGGAAGACAGTATTACCATCAAATTGAATGAAAACTTTATGAACAAAAAGTCAGAAGTTGAAAATATTTTTAATAATCATTTTCTAAATGTTGTGGATATAGTAGGATCCAGGTGTTCATTAGAAGATGCTAGGCTGTTAATGGAAGAGGCCATACCTATGCAATTTGATACAATTGAAATCTCACCCACTTCTCCTTCTGAAATTAGGAAAATAATAAACTTGCTTAAAAGCAAAAACTCACATGGAATTGATGGCATTTCCAGCAAAATACTAAAAGCTTGTTCTCAACAGATAAGTAAGATTCTCAGCCACCTGTGTAATAGCTCTCTGGAACAGGGCATTTTCCCTGATAGACTGAAATATGCTATTGTTATACCTTTGCATAAAAAGGGGGATAGATCTGATGTCAACAATTACCGTCCAATCTCCCTTCTAACAGCTTTATCCAAAATTTTTGAGAAAGTAATGTATTCAAGAGTAGCTTCACATATCTGTAAAAATGAAGTACTAACAAAATGTCAGTTTGGTTTCCAGAAAGGTTTTTCAACAGAAAATGCCATATATGCTTTCACCAGTCAAATTTTGAATGATCTGAATAACCGAACACCACCCATTGGGATTTTTTGTGATCTCTCAAAGGCTTTTGATTGTGTAAATCATGAAATTCTGCTAGACAAGCTCAAGTATTGTGGCATGAGTGGGACAGTGCACAAATGGTTTAATTCGTACCTAACTGGAAGAGTGCAGAAAGTTGAAATAAGTAGTTCTTGTAACATGCAAAGATCAGCACATTCCTCAAACTGGGGAACTATCAAGAATGGGGTTCCACAAGGGTCAGTCTTGGGTCCTTTGTTGTTCTTATTATATATTAATGACTTGCCATTCTATATTCATGAAGAGGCAAAGTTAGTTCTCTTCGCTGATGATACAAGTATAGTAATCACACCTGAGAAACAAGACTTAACTGATGAAATTGTCAATACTGTCTTTCAGAAAATTACTAAGTGGTTCCTTGTAAATGGACTCTCACTGAATTTTGATAAGACACAGTACATACAGTTCCGTACAGTGAATGGTATGACATCATTAATAAATATAGACCTTAATCAGAAGCATATAGCTAAGGTAGAATATTCCAAATTTTTAGGTATGTCCATTGATGAGAGATTAAATTGGAAGAAACATATTGATGATCTGCTGAAACGTTTGAGTTCAGCTACTTATGCAATAAGGGTCATTGCAAATTTTGGTGATAAACATCTTAGTAAATTAGCTTACTACGCCTATTTTCACTCATTGCTTTCATATGGCATCATATTTTGGGGTAATTCATCACTGAGGAATAAAGTATTTATTGCACAAAAGCGTGTAATCAGAATAATAGCTGGAGTCCACCCAAGATCATCCTGCAGACATTTATTTAAGGATCTAGGGATATTCACAGTAGCTTCTCAGTATATATACTCTCTTATGGAATTTGTTATTAACAACCAAACCCAATTCAAAAGTAATAGCAGTGTGCATAACTACAATACTAGGAGAAAGGACGATCTTCACTATTCAAGATTAAATCTAACTTTGGCACAGAAAGGGGTGAATTATACTGGCACTAAAGTCTTTGGTCACTTACCAAATAGTATCAAAAGTCTGACAGATAACCAACAAGTATTTAAGAAGAAATTAAAAGAATTTCTGAATGACAACTCCTTCTACTCCATAGAGGAATTTTTAGATATAAATTAAGAAAAAAAAGAAAAAAAACAAAAATATTAAAAAATGAAAATAAAAAAAATAAAAATAAAGAAAAACAAAAAAACACAAAAAATAAAGTTGTTATATTAACTTAAGTATGTTGTTAAATTAACCTAATTATGTCATGTATTGGAAAATTCGACTCGTTCCACATCATTACGAAATATCGTATTCATGATCCATGGAACTAGTATTAATCTAATCTAATCTAATCTAAAACACATCAATACGTCAGAGCATAATTCTCTACAGAAATATTGTGTATTAGTGCACATGAACCACAACTGATCAAATCTTCAGTTTGAACGGCAAACATTCTAATATCATGGCCCAAAGACTGGCCATAAAAAATATATTAGTATCTCAGAACTTAACTAACTGAAACATGGTGCATCATTAAAGCCAGCCCAGATCTGCAGTTTACACAGAACAGAAATATTCAAATGTCACGGCCCATAGATTGACCACACTAAAATTTATCAGGCAATAGGCGACAACGTAATATATAAATTGGTAAGAGCCAAAATTTACACAAGTTCCCTAGGCATAATAGCCTGAAAAATTACGGACGAAATCATTAACCGAACAAACACACGGACAGAACCAGAATGCATTGGGTGACTCCCACATGAAACGAAATTCACTAGGCACACTGAGTCACACTGTTAGCTAATAGCATAGCACTATCAGGCAGTGCAAATGATCTTCCATCCACAGTCTGCACATATTGCAACGTTTTCGATTAGGAGTAAACAACGAATTGTAATTCCCTTGTTACATTAGTAAACAAAATAGATTTTTTCCATGCGTTACAACCCAGTACATCTTAGAGGAGTGTACAAGTTGAGTCTGTCATGGTCAGCATCGCAAAGCACACTTCTTAATCAATGATGCGAAAGTGCATAGTGCAGGTCCGTTTTTTCCAGGGCAGTGTTAAGATCATGATGTAAGCACATTAAGAGTAGACTTGTCTTGGTATAACTAATTCCAATGTAGAATGCTGGTGTATTACTTGAACATAAAAACAGCTACATCCTTTGGACGTGATGTTTAATCCTTAGATAACACAATACCTCAAAAACCAGCACTGCTTCAAAAAATGGTAAAACCCGTGTTCGATATTTAAAAAAATGCTATCCAGCGATACCTATGTTGACTTTAAAATCTTAATTTTAAAATCTTAAATAGGAACATCCCACTTTTATTGTAGAGCCCGATTCTACGGGAACAAATCTGCAACTTTTGTAAATCACACTTTTATCTTCGCGTGGCATGCGGTGCTGTAATCGATAAATAACTCAATTTCAGTTTCCAAACATTATTATCTCAAGTAAAATGCACTGGACGAAAAAAGGAAAAGCACATGTTTTCAGTCAACGTGAGAAAGCTCGCTTGAGGCATGTCCTAACATCTCTTACTAACAGGGCGGTTGTTTGAGGTGTGTCCCCTCACTTCTCACCAATGGGGTGCTTGTTTGTAACAATTATTTTACACTATGTGCTCAAAAATGTCGACACCAACTTTCATGCATTTGTTTATCCACATCTGGAATGATTCAACACAACTGTATGTTTCCGATGTAATCTGCTGATATGCGTTGGTGATACACTGAATCATACTATTGTGATTTGTTGTCACTTCATTATAAACCTCACTCTGCAAGTAACACTAGAAACAACGATCAGGAGAAGTGAGATCTGGTAATCTTACAGGTCAAGGCACTGGACCGCCTCTTCGATCCTACGACAATTGTACACGAGGCCTAATACTTCCTGTGCTGCTAGAAAATAATGTGCTGGACAACCATCCTGTTGAAACCACAATGTTTGTCGAAAGTCAAAGGAAAAATCTGCAAGCAATATTGGAAGAGCGTCCTCCAGGAAATCTCGATTTTCGTCACCTTTTAAGATGCCATCGATAAAGAATGAACCAATGAGTTTGTCACCAGTTATCAAACATCAAAAATTCGTATTTCACGGACGACAATGTTCAACTTGGTGTGTAACCAATGCTGGTTTTCCACATTCCAATAATGCACGTTACGTCGATTAATCATACTCTGGTTCGTAAAGGTCAACTCGTCAGAGCATAACACTGAAGCAGAAAGACTGGGGTCTACATCTGCATACATATGCCGCAATCCACCGTGCGGTGCACTACTGGTCATTTCCTTTTCCGTTCCACTCGCAAATAGAGAAAGAGAAAAACAAATGTCTATAAGCCTCCGTAACAGCCCTAATTTCTCTTATCTTATCTTTGCGATTCTAACACGAAATGTATGTTGGCGGAGGTAGATTCGGTCTGCAGTCGGCCTCAAATTTCCGCAATAATTGCTCGCGAAATGAGCGTCGTCTGCCCTCCATGGATTGTCATTTGACTTCACGAAGCATCTCCATAATACTTGCGTGCTGATCGAACCTACCGACAAGAAATTCCGCAGCAAGCCTCTGAACTGCCTCGATGTCTTCCCATAACCGAGCCTGGTGGGAATCATCCATTTCATATCGCTTTGCAAGAGAATGCCTAGATATTTAATCGATGTGATTGTGTCAGGCAGCACACTACCAATGCCGCATTCGAACATTACGGGGTTGATTTTACTACTCATCAGCATTAACTTGCAATTTTCCTACATTTAAGACAAGCTGTTCTGTCCAAGTCATATTGTATTTCCTATAGTCACACAGCGGACACACCTTCCCGTACACCACAGCTTCATCAGCAGACAGCAGTAAATCGGTGTTCACTCTGTCCATCATATCATTTATGTGTACACAGAATAAAAGCGGTCCTATCATGCTTCCAGGCGGCATCCCTGACGACACCCCTGTCTCTGATGAACACTCGCCGTCGAGGACAGTGTAATGGGTTCTATTACATAAACAGTCTTAGAGTCACTCACATATCTGGGAACCTAACCCGTACGGTCGAACCTTCTTCAACAGTTTGCAGTGGGGCACCGCGCCAAACGCTTTCCAGGGATCGAGGAATACGAAATCTAGCTGTTGCCCTCCATACACGGTTTGCAGGGTATCATGTGAGAAAAGGGCAAGATGAGTTTCGCACGAATTATGCTTTCTAAATCCGTGCTGATTTGTGGGCAGAAGCTTTTATGTCTCAAGGATATTTTATTATATTCTAACTCGGTATGTTCAAATGTGTGTGATTTCCTAAGAGACCAAACTGCTGAGGTCATCGGTCCCTAGACTTACATACAACTTAAACTAATTTAAACTAACTTATGCTAAGAACAACACACACACCCATGCCCGAGGGAGGACTCGAACCTCCGGAGGGAGGGGCCGCGCAATCCGAGACATGGCGCCTCAAACAGCGCGGCCACTCCGCGCAGCAACTCGGTATGTGTTCGAGATCTCTGAAGCAAATCGAGGTTAAGGATGTTGGTCTGTAATTACGTCTGTCCTTTCTTTTGCCTTTCTTATATACAGGAGTCACCTGCGCTTTTTCCAGTCTTGGAGCTGGATAGCAGATAGCCGATAAATGCAATCTATACCAACTCTTTCGGCTTCTTCTCTATACCAGGGATGCCTATTTCTATGTCCGCCTTGCGGGAGTCTGTGCGACAGTCAAATGACGGTAAGTCTGCACGTTCTTCATGCGTCAATGATTTCATAAGCGTGTAATTTCAAACTTTAACCTTCCGTTTTCTTTCTTCTGCTGCCGTCCTAGACTGATCAGCGAGTGACTAGATAGAAGCCTTCTACCCACTCAGCGACTGTATGTATCAACAGAATCTTCTCGCATTCTCGACAAGATCTTTCACTGAGGTCTGACGGTGGAAGTTTACGTATGGTTCGCGCATTGATCTTCTTATAGACGCACAAGTTCTACTAAGCTTTGCCTGTCAACATTCGAGCGTTCTTCTTTGAACCGAGAGTGCAAACAATGTCTGTTTCCTTATCATTTCCCGAATCTGATTATTAAACCACGGAGTGTCTTTTCCATGCTTAATCCACTTACTTTACAAACAGTTTAAACTTGGCTCATAGTTCCTCTAAGTCCGTCATACAGCAACTAAGTGATGTCAATTCATTGTCTCGGTGGGATGCTGACAACTAATTATCTGCTTTTTTCAGCATAAATACTCTCCTAGCCTTCGTCATACTTTTATTAACTTTAGTAATCATCGTTGCTATGATGACGTCATGATCACTAATCCCTGTCTCTATACTGACACCGTCGATAAGGTCAGACATGTTAATATCTTCAAGATCAAAAACATTTCCGTTATGTGTGGGTATGTCTAACTAGTAATTCAGGGCAGTTTTAGAGAAACGTGTTCACAAGTACGTCACAAGATCGTCTACTCGCATCAGCTGTAGTGAATCTATAAATGTCCCAGTCTGTTCTCGGTAGATTAAAGTCGCCTTAGCTAATACGACATGATCTGGGTATTTCTGCGCTACTGAGCGTACCCCTTCCTTGAATGGTTCTATGACTGTTATGGTGGAGTTAGGTGGTCGGCAGAAACACCCGAGAATTAACTTGAGTTTACCGAGGCCTGCTACTCATGTTCTGGTAACATGACAGTCAGACTCAATTTCGACCTCGACAGACAGAATATTTTTGTCGACAGCGATGCCCCTCCAACGGCATCGTAATTGTCTTTTCTATATACTTTCCATGACTTACTAAATATTTCAGATCTTTCTGCTTTAGCTTTCAGACAGTTCTCGGTTCTGAGAATAATTTGAGCGCAAAATCTTTCCCGGAGGGCAGCATGTTTAGGGACTTTGTTACTATGACATCGACAATTTATTGTTAAAATTTTGACAGTCGAAGTGTCTCTGATTTCACTCTCTGTGCATGGACCGGCGAGCATTCATCAGAGGACCTCCAACTACCACCTAGCATAAAAAAGCATGTGCATTCCGGAAGTACCCTGCTACCCGAGTAGCTGCTTCTTTTGTGTAGTGCACCCCTGACCTGCCAAGGGGTGTCCTACCAACTCTCCACCCCATAGTGAAGATCTAGCTGTCCGCAGCCATGACCGTCGCAGAATCGACAGAACATCTGGTTGAGACTCGGCTCCAAATTAAAGGACTCCGACCGGCTCTGGATACAATGCTGCAAACTGTGAGCTCTGCTTGCATCCCACAAGGGGGACCAGCAGTCGTCACCACTTCCGCCAGCCACCGATAGGAACTGGCAATGCCTCACAACCCAAGTGTCAAGAGACACTGGTGCCGATAGCCACAGGCAAGGCCTCCTCCACATCTCGGATTAGGTCTACATCCACATCTACATCTACATTTATACTCCGCAAGCCACCCAACGGCGTTTGGCGGAGGACACTTTACGTGCTAATGTCATGACCTCCCTTTCCTGTTCCAGTTGCGTATGGTTCGCTGGAAGAACGACTGCCGGAAAGCCTCCGTGCGCGCTCGAATCTCTCTAATTTTACATTTGTGAATTCCTCGGGAGGTATAAGTAGGGGGAAGCAATATATTCGATACCTCATCCAGAAACACACCCACTCGAAAACTGGACAGCAAGCTACACCGCGATGCAGAGTGCCTCTCTTGCAGAGTCTGCCACTTGAGTTTGCTAAACATCTCCGTAACGCTATCAGGCTTACCAAATAACCCTGTGACGAAACGCGCCGCTCTTCTTTGGATCTTCTCTATCCCCTCTGTCAACTCGACCTGGTACGGATCCCAAACTGATAAGCAATACTCAAGTATAGGTCTAAGGAGTGCTTTGTAAGCCACCTCCTTTGTTGATGGACTACATTTTCTAAGAACCCGTGGGCGAACCAAGCGACACCTGACGTCGTGTCACTCTCGTCACTACCGCCACACTCTGAGGCAGCAGCCTGCAGACAGCTGACCGACGCAATAAGAGACTTGAGCTGTTCGCATACTGTGGTCAGCTCCTCGTGGGACTGCACGCAGAACGTACACACGCTGTACATCCTACTAACTTATGGATTAAACTACGATAACTAACAGAAAAAGCTAAATATGTGAGTTGCTAATCTCCTCGTGTTTCGCCAACGAAGGCTGTCGGCTGACTGAGTTGTGACAAACAAACAAATGTCTACAGCGCTACAGACTACGCGAATATACCGAGCCTAAAACGCGATACAGTACCTATCAAATACGAAAATGTAAGAAGTAAACGTTTGTATTCCTTTTTGCCTGCTTCATTTACTGCATTAACAAGGAATACAAAAGTCTCAAAAATGATATCGACAGGAAGTGCAAAATGGCTAAGCAGGGATGGCTAGAGGACAAATGTAAGGATGTAGAGGCTTATCTCACTAGGGGTGAGATAGATACTGCCTACAGGAAAATTAAAGAGACCTTTGGAGAAAAGAGAGCCACTTGTATGAATGTCAAGAGCTCAGATGGAAACCCAGTTCTAAGCAAAGAAGGGAAAGAAGAAAGGTGGAAGGAGTATATAGAGGGTCTATACAAGGGCGATGTACTTGAGGACAATATTATGGAAATGGAAGAGGATGTAGATGAAGATGAAATGGGAGATGTGATACTGCGTGAAGAGTTTGACAGAGCACTGAAAGACCTGAGTCGAAATAAGGCCCCCGGAGTAAACAACATTCCATTAGAACTACTGACAGCCTTGGGAGAGCCAGTCCTGACAAAACTCTACCATCTGGCGAGCAAGATGTATGAGACAGGCGAAATACCCTCAGACTTCAAGAAGAATATAATAATTCCAATCCCAAAGAAATTAGGTGTTGACAGATGTGAAAATTACCGAACTATCAGTTGAATAAGTCACGGCTGCAAAATACTAACGCGAATTCTTTACAGACGAATGGAAAAACTGGTAGAAGCCGACCTCGAGGGAGATCAGTTTGGATTCCGTAGAAATGTTGGAACACGTGAGGCAATACTGACCTTACGACTTATCTTAGAAGAAAGATTAAGGAAAGGCAAACCTACATTTCTAGCATTTGTAGACTTAGAGAAAGTTTTTGACAATGTTGACTGGAATACTCTCTTTCAAATTCTGAAGGTGGCAGGGGTAAAATACAGGGAGCGAAAGGCTATTTACAATTTGTACAGAAACCAGATGGCAGTTATAAGAGTCGAGGGACATGAAAGGAAAGCAGTGGTTGGGAAGGGAGTGAAACAGGGTTGTAGCCTATCTCCGATGTTATACAATATGAATATTGAGCAAGCAGTAAAGGAAACAAAAGAAAAATTCGGAGTAGGTATTACAATCCATGGAGAAGAAATAAAAACATTGAGGTTCGCCGAAACATTGTAATTCTGTCAGAGACAGCAAAGGACTTGGAAGAGCAGCTGAACGGAGTGGACAGTGTCTTGAAAGGAGGGTATAAGATGAACATCAACAAAAGCAAAACGAGGATAATGGAATGTAGTCGAATTAAGTCGGGTGATGTTGAAGGAATTAGATTAGGAAATGAGACATTTAAAGTAGTAAAGGAGTTTTGCTATTTGGGGAGCAAAGTAACTGATGATGGTCGAAGTAGAGAGGATATGAAATGTAGACTGGCAATGGGAAGGAAAGCGTTTCTGAAGAAGAGAAATTTGTTAAGATCGAGTATAGATTTAAGTGTCAGGAAGTCGTTTCTGAAAGTATTTGTATGGAGTGTAGCCATGTATGGAAGTGAAACGTGGATGATAAATAGTTTGGACAAGAAGAGAATAGAAGCTTTCGAAAAGTGGTGCTACAGAAGAATGCTGAAGATTAGATGGGTAGATCACATAACTAATGAGGAGGTGTTGAACAGGATTGGGGAGAAGTTTGTGCCACAACTTGACTAGAAGAAGGGATCGGTTGGTAGGACATGTTCTGAGACATTGAGGGATCTCCAATTTAGTATTGGAGGGGAGCGTGGAGGGTGAAAATAGTAGAGGGAGACCAAGAGATGAATACACTAAGCAGATTCAGAAGGATGTAGGTTGCAGTAAGTACTGGGAGATGAAGAAGCTTGCACAGGATAGAGTAGCATGGAGAGCTGCATCAAACCAGTCTCAGGACTGAAGACCACAACAACAACAACAACAAGTAAATTATGAAGACAAACAAACGAGCTAAATATGTGACTTACTACTCTCTTGGTGCTTCTCCAACGAAAGCTGGCAGCTCACTGAGCTGTGATCAACGGTCACTAGCCATCTAAAAAAACTCTCTGTATTTGCTGAGCTGACCACTGGCAAAATGTTAGTCGATTCTGGAAACCATTTCTATGAATTTCGTGATGGAAGGAAATATGAAATAGGTGATATTTTCTACGTTTCAAAATTAAGTATGCAGTAGTCTAACTAATTCTCGATTCACGCCTTAATTGACGAGTGCTAATGTGGGGGTCATGAGTCGCTGCAGCTAACATTGGAATTTCATAACGTCACCAGCTCTTCGACGGTTTCTTTTTCGCAGATGTATAATTCGTTCTGCGGAGAACTGTCGAATAATCCGACGTAAAGAAGAGCATGACTGCACGCTGGAAGGAAAACGATGAGCGTAAAATTTCGCAGCATCATCACATTCTTTCCACTTTCTCCACAAATCTAAGCCACTTCAATTTCCTCTTCTATCATAATAGCCTGCACTGCACTAATAATACAGTCGGGTTATGAAGGCACATAATTAAGAAATGCAGGAGTAGGTTTAATAATGAATAAAAAATAGGAATGCGGGTAAGCTACTACAAACAGCATAGTGAACGCATTATTGTGGTCAAGATAGACACGAAGCCCACGCCTACTACAGTAGTACAGGTTTATATCCCAACTAGCTCTGCAGATGACGAAGAAATTGAAGATATGTATGATGAAATAAAAGAAGTTATTCAGATAGTGAAGGGAGACGAAAATTTAATAGTCATGGGTGACTGGAATTCGGTAGTAGGAAAAGGGAGAGAAAGAAACGTAGTAGGTGAATATGGATTGGGGGTAAGAAATGAAAGAGGAAGCCGCCTGGTAGAATTTTGAGCAGAGCATAACTTAATCATAGCTAACACTTGGTTCAAGAATCATGAAAGAAGGTTGTATACATAGAAGAACCCTGGAGATACTAAAAGGTATCAGATAGATTATATAATGGTAAGACAGAGATTTAGGAACCAGGTTTTAAATTGTAAGACATTTCCAGGGGCAGATGCGGACTCTGACCACAATCTATTGCTTATGAACTGTAGATTAAAACTGAAGAAGCTGCAAAAAGGTGGGAATTTAAGGAGATGGGACCTAGATAAACTGAAAGAACCAGAGGTTGTACAGAGTTTCAGGCAGAGCGTAAGGGAACAAATGGCAGGAATGGGGGAAAGGAATACAGTAGAAGAAGAATGGGTAGCTTTGAGGGATGAAGTATTGAAGGCAGCAGAGGATCAAGTCGGTAAAAAGACAAGGGCTAGTAGAAATCCTTGGGTGACAGAAGAAATATTGAATTTAATTGATGAAAGGAGAAAATATAAAAATGCCGTAAATGAAGCAGGCAAAAAGTAATACAAACGTCTCAAAAATGCGATCGATAGGAAGTGCAAAATGGCTAAGCAGGGATAGCTAGAGGATAAATGTAAGGATGTAGAGGCATATATCACTAGGGGTGAGATAGATACTGCCTACAGGAAAATTAAAGAGACCTTTGGAGGAAAGAGAACCACTTGTATGAATATCAAGAGCTCAGATGGAAACCCAGTTATATGCATAGAAGGGAAAGAAGAAAGGTGCAAGGAGTATATAGAGGGTCTATACAAGGGCGATGTACTTGAGGACAATATTATGAAATGGAAGAGGATGTAGATGAAGATGAAATGGGAGATATGGTACTGCGTGAAGAGTTCGACGGAGCACTGAAAGACCTGAGGAGAAACAAGGCCCCGGGTTCAAATGGTTCAAATGGCTCTGAGCACTATGGGACTCAACTGCTGTGGTCATAAGTCCCCTAGAACTTAGAACTACTTAAACCTAACTAACCGACGGACATCACACACACCCATGCCCGAGGCAGGATTCGAACCTGCGACCGTAGCGGTCGTGCGGACTGTAGCGCCTTTAACCGCTCGGCCGCTCCGGCCGGCAAAGGCCCCGGAAGTAGACAATATTCAATTAGAACTACTGACGGCCTTGGGAGAGCCAGTCCTGACAAAACTCTACCATCTGGTGAGCAAGATATATGAGACAGGCGAAATACCCTCAGACTTCAAGAAGAATATAATAATCCCAATCCCAAAGAAATCAGGCGTTGACAGATGCGAAAATTACAGAACTATCAGTTTAATAAGTCACGGCTGCAAAATACTAACGCGAATTCTTTACAGACGAATGGAAAAATTAGTAGAAGCCGACCTTGGGGAAGATCAGTTTGGATTCCGTAGAAATATTGGAACACGTGAGGCAATATTGACCCTACGGCTTATCTTAGAAGCTAGATTAAGGAAAGGCAAACCTACGTTTCTAGCATTTGTAGACTTAGAGAAAGCTTTTGACTATGTTGACTGGAATACTCTCTTTCAAATTCTGAAGGTGGCAGGGGTAAAATATAGGGAGCGAAAGGCTATTTACAATTTGTATAGAAACCAAATGGCAGTTATAAGAGTTAAGGGGCATGAAATGGAAGCAGTGGTTGGGAAGGGAGTGAGACAGCGTTGTAGCCTCTCCTCGCTGTTAATCAATCTGTATATTGAGCAAGCAGTGAAGGAAACAAAAGAAAAATTCGGAGTAGGTATTAAAATTCATGGAGAAGAAATAAAAACTTTGAGGTTCGCCGATGACATTGTAATTCTGTCAGAGACAGCAAAGGACTTGGAAGTGCAGTTGAACGGAATGGATAGTGTCTTGAAAGGAGGATGTAAGATGAACATCAACAATTAAGAAATGATTTCGTTGTGTTCAATGTTCCGAAGCGCATTAATAGAACACTAAGCGTATCAAGACACCATCGCATACAGTACGAGTAAACATATAGACCAGGCGTTCTACACTGATACTTTGACGGTGATGTGTCTGACCGCTTTAAAGTTCCCAATCCGAACATAATGCTATTTTTCATCCCTTTAAGTAGAACTACTCACCATTTTAAGGGGAGTCTCCACCCTAAAACTTTGATTTTGTTCAAAAGAAATTTAATGGCTATTTCACATCTTTGGAGTGTTCACTCTTACATCCCAAAGCGATTTCGCTATATTCGAATTACAACTACGTGTAAGAAACTGCGTAAGCGGCTGTGGCACACTGAATGACGCCAAAAGTAATCCCTGATTTCTTTCACCATCCTAAAGAACCATCTTTACTCCGAATTTGGCATAAACTCAGACTGTAAAAACAAGTTGCAAAATTTCCAAGATACTTGAAGCGAAACAATTAGCAGCCATTCGTTGGAAATCAACTGCTTTGCCTGTTCACAGTGTAAATATAAATTTAGGAAATATACTGAAGTCTTGTTCGGTGCAATCAACAAGCTCCGAGGAAAACTCACCTCCTCAAGAAGACTTTGAGTAGATTTTTATTCAGAAAATTGAAAAAAAGGTCTACCCTGATCTTGAAGTTATAAGAAGAACCCTCATATAAGCAGGAAGGGATAACGTTAAGGTTTCCGTAAATTTTAATGGGTATATGTCCCGCAGTAACATTCATTTTTTGACAAAATTTTAAAATCCATTTTACCATAAGTCTGCTTTTCTAAGGTCAGTGCCAACTTTTTTATCCTAAACATTAATCAATCTGAATGAAATTTTTGCAGGAGGTAGTCTTGATGCGTTTGCATACTTTCATGCACTTATATTATCAAAAATGCAATTTTGTTTATTTTATCATCACATTTATGTACCGATAATTAAAGAAAATTTAAAGCTGAAATTTGGAATAAACAATAAAAAAATTATCAATATTTCTCATAAAATGAATGCACAGAACCGTAGAACTATGTCTTGTAAATGTGCGTACAAAATCTGGAGTGTATAAATTGTGATTTGAGTACCAAAAGGTGGTTTTCAAAAATACCATTAAAATCATATTAAAAATTAAAAATTCAACAACGATTGAAGTTGTGGACTTCAAATCTTGGGTATTATTACACCTTTACATAACAGACCCGATTTTAAATTTGGTTCCTATTGGCAAAGTATAGGTTAAATTTTTGGCTGGACTTTCCGCTTAAGCATTGCGCCATACAGACATGGTGTACATAAAGTCCGGGAACACTTTCAAGTATTTATTGCACAAGAACTAAACATTGTACAGATGTCATACATATTGCACTTTGAAGAGAAACTCTGAAAGTTTTTTTTACAAACATTCGATATGCGAATCATGAGTGACCAGGCAGACGTCAATACGACAATACGATAATCGAATTCTTGCCATACCCGTCCCAGCATGGCATCGTCGACTCTGGCAGTCGCTTCCCGTATTCTCTCCCGGAGCTCTGCTACGTCACGTGGTAGAGGCGGTACATACACCAGATCTTTAATGTGCCCCCACAGAAAAAAAAGTCACATGGAGTGAGATCCGGTGATCGAGGAGGCCATTTCATGAAACAACTGTCCCCTTCTGTAGCACGTCAGATCCATCGATGCGGCAGCTCCGTGTTCAGGTACCCACGAACATCACGATGAAAATGGGATGGAGCCCCATCCTGCTGAAAGATGAACGGAGAGTCCGGTTGCGTTTGAGGCATCAGCCATTGATGCAATATGTCCAAGTAGGAATATCGAGTGACAGTACTCTCGGCGAAGTAGAATGGCTCGTACAGTTTTCGACGTGACAAGGCGCGAAAAACATTTACCTTTGAGGAATCACGCTGAAATTCACTGCATTCGTGTGGGTGCTTTGTACCCCAGATTCGACCATTACGCCTGTTTACTTTCCCGTTAGTGTGAGAAGTGACTTCGTCGCTAAAAATTAAGCGATCAACAGTGCCATCCCCATCCTCATTCAATTGTTGCAACTGCGAACAAAACTCAAAACGCTTGTCTTTGTCATCGTCATTGGGCTCCTGCACTAGCTCCAGTTTGAATGGTTTCATGCACAGTATTCCGTCATTCCGTCCCCTGTTATCATCTGCAAGAAAAAACTTGTTACCACCATGCATCAGTAAATTATTTTCCTGGAAGAATATTCCTCCACAGAAGGTGGGATCCTGTGAGGTTCCCATATATTTTCACCTTCTTTAATCTGACAAAATGTTTTCGCACTTCATTTGCTGCTTCATATGGAATATAAACATGGCTACCTTCCCGTAAAACTGTGTTTTTTTTTTGTGGATAGTCTTCCTTTGCATTTATTCTTTTTAAAGTTTACACAACGCCAGTAAGTCACTTCTTATCCACTATATACTGATGCTCGTTGTGAATCGGTAAAGGCTTCCCTTTGGTGGTCTTGGTGAAGTCCATTATCTCAGCACTCAAACACGGTACACTACTTGGCAGTCAGAGGTCAGCTGCAATACTGAACTCTGGGAGAAACCCATGCACACTACGAACTGCTGCGAGAACAAGGGAACTTGTGAAGGAAGTAGGCTTCTGCCTTCCCCAGAATACGTCGCAGGTAGTGGCAGAGAGGCCGGTGTATCCTACTTGTGGAACACCCTGTTCACTACCTACCGTGTCCTGAGCTCCGTACAAATGTAAATACATTCCCTCTCCGTGCGAGTGTAACAAACTCTCGCTGGAGTGACCTGTCCATGGTGCTACCAAGCTAGGCTGTGATACTTGGTGATTCTGGGCTGGCCGATCGTCAGGATCTCGCCTCACCATTGCTGACCAGAAGATAGATATTGGCAATGCATTTGGAACCAGTGCAGTTTGCAGGAGTTGCCGAAAGGAGACGTAGTAAGCCGTCCAATCGCCAATTTGGATGCACTCCGGATTTGCTGTTAGGTTTTTCTTCCTTAGCCGTCACTCCTTTTGAGTTACCACAAACAGTGGCTTTACAAACTGAGTTCGGTGCTCTCCACAGTGTAGACACCCTTCTCAGTGTCAGTGATGTACCTACACTATTCTATGAGTACGAGACTTCAGCGTACCATAAAATCTATCTTCGTTGCAAATTCTGTTGAGTTGATTATCCGTAAAACCTCTAGGACTTGCATAAGCAAGGACAATGCTCCCTGGGTAAGGCTATCTGTTAAAAGGCTCCCTACCTGTTACCAGAGTTTTCCATCCAACGTTTTGAATATATGATTGAAAACTTATATTTTAAATAGGTACTTTAAAAATTATTTGGCTAATTTCGAGCAGTGAATCTCCATAAACTTACAATCCCCAAGAATTCTTGTGATAAAATCATAACTGACTTTAGCTGGATCTAACGGCGAGTGTTTGATTTTACGTCGATGATGTTATCTATTAGAGAGTACCGTCGCTAGATGGTCGTAAGGAATCGCAGAACGAGTGAAAACTATTTCCACGTGGTGTGCTGAACTGCAATTCCCTTTAAATGCAGATAAATAAAATATATTACGCAAGAAAAAGAAAAAAAACTGATATATTCTCATCACAAGTATAGGTACAAACTTAAGAGACGTCTCAAATCGTTTCAATACCTGCAGATACCTCCACCATGTGATATGAAATGAAATGATGATGGTTGGTTTGTGGGGCGCTCAACTGCGCCGTCATCAGCACCCGTACAAAATCCCAATTCTTACTCAGTCCAGTCTAGGCACTGTCACGAATGATGATGATAATGAAATTATGAGAACGAGACAAACACCCAGGGCCCGGGAGAAAAATCCCCTACCCGGCGGGGAATCGAACCCGGGACCCTGTGGTGCACGGCCCGCATCTCGTGGTCGTGCGGTAGCGTTCTCGCTTCCCACGCCCGGGTTCCCGGGTTCGATTCCCGGCGGGGTCAGGGATTTTCTCTGCCTCGTGATGGCTGGGTGTTGTGTGATGTCCTTAGGTTAGTTAGGTTTAAGTAGTTCTAAGTTCTAGGGGACTGATTACCATAGATGTTAAGTCCCATAGTGCTCAGAGCCATTTGAACCTGTGGTGCACAGGCAGCAACGCTACCCACTAGCCCACGAGCTGCGGACACGAAGTGGAACGAGTATGAGAAATCATTAATAGGGAAATCGGACAGAAAATATATTTTTGGGAAAATTCGGGTAAAACGTTGTATCTATAATAAGGAAAACGATGCTGGACGCAAGTACGACCAATTCTAGAGTACTCTCCACAGTTTGCAGTCCCTATCAGTTAAGCGTGAACGAATTCAGACTCCCCCTACTAGGTTCATAACAGATCTATACGTATTGTTCGATAGTGCAAGGGATACGCTTAGGCAATTTAAATTTAAAAAAAACTCTGAGGGAAGGTGATGATTCTCCCGCAAATCCTCCTCGGTTCATTTAGATAACCTGTAGTCCAGGAAGATTCTGCAACAGTTCTGGTACATCCATCGTATATCGTGTATAACAGATCAGCCAAGTGGGAGGTCACAACGAAGAAAAGATTGAATAACCAACGAAAGGGTATTGTTCTGCGAGTCAGAGTGTGGAGTGTCAGTAGTTTGAACGTGGTAGGGAAATTAGAAAATTTGAAATGGGAAATGCTACGGCCCAGTCTAGATATAGTGGGGGTCAGTAAAATGAAATGAAAAGAAGACAAGGATTTCTGGTCAGGTGAGTATAAGATAATATCAACAGCAGTACAAAATGGTATAACGAGAACAGGAAAGTGGGACACAAAATGAGTTACTGTGAATAGTTCAGTGCTAGGATTGTTCTCATCAGAATCGACAGCAAACCAACACTGACAACAATAGTTAAGTTATAAATGCAGACGTAGCAAGCAGAAGATAAAGAGACAGAGAAATTCTACACTCATGTTCAGAAAAAAAAAGCAGAATACCTTGCAGGACTAGAAATGGGACATTAATATTCACAGACCACGTACATTACTATTTTCTACAGAAATGATTAGCATTTCAGTCATCTGCGTTCAGCATGTGTCCTGTTGCCTAGCAGGCACAGGGCCCGCCAAGGACCCTGGCAATAGTTCCATGGATGGCAGCGGCGTGCATAAGGCGCGAATGACGTCCGTTGGTATAGCCATCCATGCTACATTCACAGGTCCCATATTTCGTCTGTGGTGGCTGGCCTTGGCTCACGACGCTGCCCCGTCGTTTCGCCTTATCCCACACATTTTCGATTGGCGACAAGTCGGTGATCTTCCAGGCCAGGGTAAAAGGCTGATACCTGTGACACCAAGAAGGAACGTGTTCGCGCAACAACACGTGGTAGTACATTGTCTTGCCGAAAATTGGCGTCTGGGGTGTTGTGCAGAAAGAGTATGGCTACGTGTCGCAGGATATTATTCATGTAGGTCACACTGGTCACAGCGCACTGGACACTCACAACTGTGATTTGTGGCTGCATCCAGTAGCACCACACACCATGTGGCCTTCAGTTGGCGCTGTATGTCTTATGTGAACCCAGTCACTGTGATGCCGCTCCCCCTGTCTGCGACGAACCAAAATGCGGCCTTCATTCTCAAACAAACAAAACTTGGGTTGGCCGAAAATACTATCTGATGCCGTTTCTGTCCCAAGTGACGTCGTTCCATACACCATTGCCATCTAGCGTATTTCTGCACATTAGTCGAAGGTAGGTGGAGAAGTGGACGACGTGTACGTAGCCCATGCCATAATAAACGGCAAACGGACTGTCACCCATGATAGTGTACGATGTGTTACACTGTTGCACTGTCGCGCCAGAGCCGAGGATGACGCAATCTGTCCTGCAGTGCCATTCAGATGAGGTGCCGATCTTCTCGGGGGTGGTCTGGATAGTGCGACCTGACCCAGCTTGTCGTGTTCTACGGCCTCCAAAATCAATTAGCCGAAAATCAAACAGAATTACAAAATCAATTAAGAGCAACCTTTACCGAATTAGACCAGAGATTAAATACCCAGACACAGGAAATAAAAGAACAGGTAGAAAGGACCGAACAGAATCTTATTGTTCAAATTGAGCAGGTCCGCCAACAATGCGAAGAAAACAATAGTAAATTAAAAGCGGAACTAACCGAATATGTATCCGTCAAAATTGACACGATACAAAAACAAGTAGAACTGTTTCCTCAAGTAACACAAGCTCAAGAGGACATACAGTGTTCCGTAGCTATGATACCAGAAATTATAGAATCCCAAGATAATCTAAAGAATCAATTTGTCAAAGTGAAGGAAAAACAGACGACAGTGGAACATAGAATGAATGTACTTGCGGGAAAGTTTTCAGAAATGACATTAGAGTGGCAAAATTTTCCTTCGGAAACGATAGAAGAAACTGTGAAAGTAGCTTTACAGTCAATTTCAGAGAGTTCCGAAGAGAATTTTTTCAACAAAGGGTTAAAGGAAGTTCGTGAACAACTTGGCGAAGAATTCTCACGTTGGAAAGAAAATATCGAAAGATCACTAAATCTCTCACAGGAGGATTTAGAAACAGCGAGAAGGAGGAAACAAAATTCTCAATCTGCGCATGACATTCCGTCCACGTCAAGATTCGATGTAGACAGAACTGGAACGTCACAAGTTAGATTCGATATAACGGATAGCCACAGGAAACAGTACGAACAGGATGATTTTTGGAATCGTATTACCGTTGAGCAATAGATGATTAAACAGAGACAATTTCAAATCTTTAACCCTGACAAAAAGAATGTTCATCCTGTAGTCTTTATTCGAAGTTTCAGAGGTCTATTTCCACGATCTTGGACAGAATGGCAAAGGATTAGTTTTGTATCTGGATATATACAAGGATCAGGAGCATTGTGGGCATCCGAACAAACATCTTCTTGTAAATGTTATAAAGAATTTCAGCAGGCTTTTCTAGCAAAATATTGGTCTGCTGGAATACAAGAAAGACTTAGGCAAGAAGTATTATATCCTGAGCTTTTCTCATTTTCTAGAGGATCTCTAAAGAGATATTTTGAGAAATACATTAATAAATCTTTGCATTGGGATGTACCGATTCCTTTGCCGGATATGCTTAGGATACTCAAGTCCAGACTACCCACCAGTATAAGAAATCAACTATTATATATAAATGATAAGGATATAAACTCGTTTATGACTACGCTTGATCATATTGATATAACTGAGGAGGACAATAAAAGGTCAAGAGAAATGTCATATCAAAGAAGAGCAATAGAAGCGAATCCGAGTTGCAACTCGAATGGGAATGGCAGTAATGGTAGCAGTAACAATAATCATAACCAACTACACTATCCGAGGAGACTTAGAAACGGACAAAATGCAAACAATAATTATTACCATAATGGAAACTTTAGTAATGGTGCAGCGAGGGTCTATTCTAGGAACAATAGAAATTTTAACTGATATAATCCAATGTATGGTAATACAAGACAGTTCTACCAACACCAGCAGAACAACAACAATAATTACACGAATCAAGCAAGACAATATAGACCAAATTCACCACAACAACCGATAATCACTGAAGCAGCTAAAGAGACAAATACCAATCGGACCAACAATCAGTCAAACTAAACATGACCGCATCGTGCCCCGGAGGAGCGGTCAGGGGATCTGTTAGGGGCGAAACAGTAAAATTACAATTGTTAAGATATAATGATGGTGAGCTGTTGACTGAAGAGTTAACAAAGGATTTAATAACGCGTCATAATGACAGATCGAGTGTTCCGGTATCGGAAGTATTTGTTGAAATAGAGGAAGTTCCAACGAATGTGATATTAGACACCGCCGCTTCCGCCAATGTCATCTCAGGCGCTCTTTTTAGGAGAATTATTAGGAAGAAGAAGGTACCAATTTTGCCGGTACAGAACTGCAAAATCATGGGAGCTGTTGGAGCACGCTCTCCCAATGTCAAAATACAAACACAATTAGAGATGAAAATGGGAAATGTAGCAATAAAATGCACGTTCCTTGTAGTGGAGAAGTTATTAGTGGACAGTATTCTTGGTATTGGGAGTATGCAGGAGTACGATTGTCAGATAGATTTTTTGGAAGGAATAGTTAAATTTAGATGAAATGGAGAAGAGATAGCACTGGATTTAAATAGAAAGGAGACGGTGCATGAGAAATATTGACGCGGTGCCATAATTCAATTAATTGACACTACAAACGGTCGTTGGAAGGAGCTTTCAAAGAATTTGATACAGCAGGAGGACTTTAACCAAACAACAATGATAAAAGCTAGTGAATTCAATCAGTTTACCGGAGAACAAAGGCAGCAGCTTCATTATTTGTTAGAGGCATATGAAGAGATTTTTGATGAGAAACCAGGTATTATTAAAGGGTATATTTGTCACCTACAAGTGAAGCCACATCAGACTTACTGTTACACGCACTATCCGATCCCCTGGCGTTTAAAACAATCTGTTCAAAGGGAGATAAATAGAATGTTAGAATGGAACTTGATTGAGCCATCAACTAGTCCATATTGTTCTCTGCTCTTAGTCGTTCACACTGGACTCGCATTCGGGAGGACGACGGTTCAATCCCGTCTCCAGCCATCCTTATTTAGGTTTTCCGTGATTTCCCTAAATCGTTTCAGGCAAATTCCGGGATGGTTCCTTTGAAAGGGCACGGCCGATTTCCTTCCCAATCCTTCTGTAACCCGAGCTTGCGCTCCGTCTCTTATGACCTCGTTGTCGACGGGACGTTAAAAACACTAACCTAACCTAACCTTAGTCGTTCCAAAGCCTGGAAGCAACGTAAGATTAGTTCTGGATGCGAGAGAGATTAATAAAATAATAGTACATGTAAGAACTCATCCGGAAAATATAGATGAATTGATTCAAAACTTCCAGGATGTATCGTACTTAACTAGTGTTGATTTGAGAAGTTCGTACTGGCAGGTCCAAATGGATGAAGAATCTAGGAAATATACCGCATTTATCTATGCCGGGAGAAGTTACCAATTTAGAGTTGTCCCGTTCGGACTTAATATTAGTGCTGGATTATTTATTTCAGCGTTGGATTATGTTCTTGGACCAGAATTGCGTAGTCGTATAACTGTGTTTGTTGACGACTTATTAATAGCCACGATGGGAAGAGCATTTGCATATTTTGGGAAGGATTTTTGCTGTTTTCAAGAAAGCCGGAATTACTGTAAACTTACAGAAGTCTCATTTTTCTTTACCACAAATTAAGTTCTTAGGACATATGATAGATGTGAAAGGTATCCTGCCTACCGAGAAGAAGATAAGTGCAATTCGAAATTTTCCATCACCACGGAATAAAAGACAGCTGAAGGGGTTTATAGGTATGGCATCGTTCTTCCGTCGCTTCATAAAGAATCAAGTCATGAATTCTGAGGCATTAAACCGGCTTCTACGGAAGGATGTGCCATGACAATGGACTGAAGAATGTGAACTAGCTTTTCGAGACATTAAAGACCAACTCGTTAACGCATCCTTATTATATCACCCTGATATGAATTGTGAGTTCTGTCTGTCCACGGATTCATCGGATGTTGGATTAGGTGCTTGTCTCTCCCAAATAAGGGAAATAAAAGGGGTACCAACATTCTGCCCGATAGATTTGCTAGTCGAGTGTTATCGCCCTGTGAAAGAGCCTATACGACCACAGAACTTGAAGCACTTGCAGTTATCTGAGCATTCAAGAAGTTTAACTATTATTTATATGGATCGAAAACGAACGTGTAATGTGACCATCAATCACTAACCTTTTTGCAAACATGTAAATTATTACATCCCAGACTGTCACGTTGGACAGTGACACTACAACAGTACCAATTTAAAATTATTCATGTGTCTGGCAAAGAAAATATTATTGCGGATGCACTGTCAAGATCCCCAGAAGGTTTAACGCCGGAAATAGAATCAGTAAATACTTCGGATTTTCCAGTATTACTGTTGCAGGACAATATCTACAAAACGTATTATGTACATCTTTGTAGAGATATGGAAAATTTACAACGAAAAGACCCTCGATGGAAGAAGATAATTCAGCTAAAGGAACAACAAAATTCAAGGGCTAGTTTAGATCATTATAAATTAGTAAATGGAGTATTATTCTTCAGATGTGGGAAGGACAACAATCCACGGTGGTAGGTATGTATCCCGAAGGAATATGAGGAAAAATTAATTTGGTTTACCCACTTATCATGGAGACATTTTGGTGTGATCAAATGTGCCAGTAAAATAGGAGCATACTGTTATTTTCCGAATATTCGGAGAAAAGTGCACCAAACAATGCAAAACTGTTTACTCTGTCAAAAGGCAAAACCGGATAATATATGTAGCAAGCATGTTTTGCATTCAATTATTCCACGAGAGCGAAGGGCGTTAATTTCGTGTGATATCTGCGGCCCTCTCCCACGATCAAGAGGAGGAGTCAAATTCATTGTTGGATTCTTTGACGTATTTACAAAATATGTAAAACTATATCCATTAAAGTGTGCTACTGCCAGAGCCGTTGTAGTGTGATTGGTGTGTGACTATCTTCCGCATGTAGGTTTACCGAAATCCATAATTACAGATAATGCCAGAATTTTTACCGGATTTAAATGGAAGCAAACATTAACACAGGTTGGTATTTGTTAAATTTTGACATCATATTATCATCCACAAGGTAATCCAATAGCACGAGTTTTCCGAGAACTAAACCGATTCATGTGTACATACTGTCACAGTAAACAAACATCATGGGCTGATTATTTGTCAGAATTTGAACAAAGATTTAATAATCTGACACATACCTCAACTAACTTTACTCCAACAGAGCTTATATTTAGTCAGATTGAAAAGTCTGCCAAAGTATGAAGACCAGAATTTAAAATGGGAGGAAAAGATTCGACTCGCACTTGTCAATTTAAGTAAAAAGGCAATACAACGGAAATTGATGTATGATAAACGGATTCACCGGATTCAGACGTTTCATCTTGGAGAAAAAATTTTATTGAGGTGACACATCCATTCCTCGAAACTGATGAAGAACATAAAGAAATGGAATCTTATTTATACCGGCCCATATGTTATTGTAAATATACCAAATCCTGGATCATACTTGTTGGCATATCCCGAATCGAAAAGAATAAAGGGATTATTCGCGCATAATGATATTAAGAAATTTTTTGAAGGATCGTAGATCTGTGATACCAAATACGGAGAAGAATTTAGAGTGGAATTTGGCTATGAGTCGAATGTGTATATAAATATCAAGATGTTTATGTTGATTAGAGGGTAAGAGACAGTGAGATTACTCCTGTGATAGTTTAGCACAAAATTTGAAGATAGGTAGAAGAATTTGTTAATTACTAGTGTTTGTAAGTGTGGACTACGAGCAGAAGCCATAGTGACATACAATGAAAGTGCATCTACATTTCCACAAGACACGGCACTTATGTGAGAATTACGTGTGAAACTTGAACAGTGCGGGATGTGTAGGTAAATACGCTGTGTGTATGATGTGCGCTGTTCGCGCGAGAAAACAAATGAACTGTGAAATGAAGCAACAGTCGATAATGTCACTGCTGCAAACTCTCTGGTTGCGTGAGAGAAAATTATTATAATTTTTAGATTTTTCATTATGCCTTCTCTACCAGGAGAATTAATTTAAGAATTTTAATTAACATTTTAAGAATAGCAGTTTGTGTGTTTCATATTATGGACGTAATTGTTGAAATATATTTCCATAAATGTTCATGAGAGAATGAAGAAGATCCTGCGATTGGATGATTTGTTAAATGAACATACGTCATCATTAATGATATTTATTTGCAGGTGGATCTATAAATCAATTAATTATAAGAATAATGAAAATTTTTCAGAGAATTTTTTCTGGAAATTATTCCTTTGTGGAGTCAGTGTCATACGCCTATGTTTAAAATTTTTCATCAGGTGTAAACTTAAATTTTATCCATAATTTCGTAATTGAAAGCAAACCTCGGACAGATTCAATGCTCTACTTCCACCTGCACTATAACAAAACGAAGATTAGAAAAAAATTTTTTTGCGAGGAATACATTCGATATGAGCTACAACAAAATTTAAATGCCCACAGTCTATTTGGCAATGTTTTGGACAATCAGCAGCTGTAATGCAAAACAACTTTGGTACTGAGGGCTACAAAAAAATTTGCGATTGCCAGGACTGATGGATGTTCCAGTCTAGTACAAATGGAAGAATACAATAATCCACTCCGATTTTGAGTTCAACGATGAAATATGGACTTCGTTGCCTTAATCCACTCTCTTCCAGGGATTTATGCAGTCAGAACCTTTTCTTATTCCACTTTAAACCTGTTCCATGTTCACGTCCCTGACCATCTGTTCCTGAGATCATCCGGCTGTTTCTACGGCACATTACCAGCTTCTGTCCTGTACCATAAGCCATCGCCTGTACTCCGTACCGCCTCCACCAAACGCTGTATGTCGCCTTCCCGATGTCCATACCCAGTGTTCCTGTTCCATCGACTTCACAACGAGATCGCCGGCTACATCGTCGAAAGAAGAATTTTGAAAAATTTTTTGGAGCACTATTGTAAATTTTTTTTGGCTATGAGGCACTTTTCCTTCGATCTAATCTATAGAGATTCTATATATTTCAAAATTACTGGATTTAGGCTTTCCTATCTTCTTTAATACCTGAGCTGGGGTCTATTCTTCCGGGTTTTCCAGGGTTTCCCTGTGAAGGCCACTTCCCAAATGGGTAGAACTTTTTCGTAATCACACCAATCTACATCTTCCCTGGTTATGTACTCAGGATGCGGGTATACCCCGGCACATGTAAAAGCTACAGCTTAGGTATTCTCGTAACTTACTGTCTTAACATGTTACCCATACTCTCTATAGTAAAATACTATTTATTCAAAATATTCCTCTTTTGAATAAACAACAGAACAATTTTTTTCTGTTAGTTCGCAAAGTGTATTATCATTAACTTTGTTCGCTGCGAGGGGCAATTGTAATATCTCTTTATATTCTATGAATTATTCTGATACAACTCTACCCTTGAATGACGTGTACTAATTTTCTACTGCTGCAAAGCACAAG
The DNA here is from genome assembly GCF_021461395.2 of Schistocerca americana. NCBI lineage: Eukaryota > Metazoa > Arthropoda > Insecta > Orthoptera > Acrididae > Schistocerca > Schistocerca americana. Next base: position 1,087,802,460 of record NC_060119.1, on the reverse strand, counting down.
CCTGCAGAGAAGGAGAATCATCGCCTGATTTCATTCTAACAAGTAAAATTTCTGAATCATTTTGAGTGACTGAGTTATGACTGTGTTTCCTATTATGAAAGATTGATTGCTCGAACGAATTGAGAAACTACGTAACTACGTAATTACATAGATAGGAGGAAAAACTGCAAGATATAAATGATAAAATTCGCTGATTTCGCTATCTTTAGGGAAAGCGAAGAAGAAGTACAGGATGTGCTGAATGGAATGAACGACTATGAGTACAGAATACGAACTGAGAGTAAATCGAAGAAAGACGGAAGTAATAAGAAGTAACAGAAATGTGAACAGTGAGAAACTTAACATCAAAACTGGGGATCATAAAATAGACGAGGTTAAGGAATTCTGCTACCAAGACCGCAAAATAACTCACGATGGGCGGAACATGTAGGACATAAAAAGCAGACTATAACTGGCAAAAACAACATTCCTTGCGACGAGGTGTCTACTCGTACCAAACGTAAGCCTTAATTTAAGGAAGGTTCTTTTGAGAATGTACGTTTGGAGTACAACATTACATGGTAGTGAAACACGGAGTGTGGGAAAAGTGGAACAGAAGAGAATTGAAGCGTTTGAGGTGTAGTGCTACAAAAGAATGTTGAAAATTACGTTGACTGATAAGGTAAGGAATGGGATGGTTCTCAGCAGAAACAACGAGGAAAGGAATACATGGAAAACACCGACAAGAAGAAGGGACAGGGTGATAGGACTTGGGTTAAGATATCAGTGAATAGATTAAACTTATCCATTACGGATGTTTAAGAACCTGTGACTGTTCATACAATGTAAATACAGAAAACTCCATCGAGTCACTTTTTTGAAATAGTTATTTATTCCATGAGCCGGTTTTCGAACGTTTTCAAGCTCATCTACAAATGGTCTATACCTTTTCACGCTCATCTGAAGATGAGTCCGCAAAGGTTCGAAAACCGGTTCATGGAATGAACAACAATTTGAAAAAAATGACTGGTTGTAGTTTTCCATATTTACAGAAGTGAATAAATTTCATGGTACTAGAGGGAGCTGTAGAGGACAAATCCTGCAGAGGAAGACAGAGATCGAATAATCCAGCAAATAATTGACGATGTAGCGTGCTAGTGCTACTGTGAGATGTAAAGGTTGGTGGAGGAAAAGAATCAAAAGAAAAAATAGAAAAATGAAAAAATATCAGCAAGAACACTAAACAGGTGAGTAATTGACCACACTGATAACTGAAATTACGGTTCCAGACAAGCAACGGATCCAAAAAGAGTCTTTCATATATCAAGTGCTGTCAGCAGTTAAGTCATTAAGGAAAGATGAAAATAATCTTTAGAGGACAACGATACTGTAAACACCTGAGTGTGGAAAGTGGGAATTTGCATTATAATGCCATCACACTGGAGCTGTGGAGACGGAACTTGGGACAGACATATCGATAGGCGATCGCTTTTGAGTCATATAACGTTACACTCGAAGTAGATTACGAAGGTTTAACGACTAACAGTAAAGCTATCACGTAGAAACATTAGCATATCTCAAAGCTGCTTTTGTTGGTCTGTTCTCGGTCTTATAAGCAGGACATCCTTAACGTATGGCAACATAATATTTTGGTGCACCTCTTCGCTAAGGTGGACACCTGTTACAGAGAAGATATTTGCAAGTCATACAGTATATTAATTCTCTTATAAGTATATGGTGAAACATCAATCACAATACAGAAGCAACAACTTCTTTTATAAATATAACACTGAAATAACGGTCTGCACTTTCAGTTACTTACTCTTACTCTTAGCATGGCGTGAAGAAAGTGAACAATGCAGGCATGAACATCTTTGTCTCTGTTCCCATTAACTGAGGAGTCTAACACAAAAGATATAAAGCTTAGATGCTGGACGACTCCTTTTACCACAAAGGTAAACTGCTTGTCATTTAATACTACGTATTTGAGGTGTGTTTGAACCTCTTCGATATTTAATCTAAATTAATTTATAATAATTATGGGATAGACAGATTAAGATGAACTGCACAAATTGCCGGCAAATAATGACACACACGGAATACATGTCTGATTTACTGACACTGTAACACACTAACATATTAGGAATTACTTTGAATGCGATTCAACTGGTCAAGCATCAAACTAAACTACACTTGACAGCCAGCCTTCCATAAAAAAATGTGGCTCCCTCAAAGCGATAAATTTGCAGATTCAGAGAATATTAAATTAATATTTTAAATGCACTGACGGAAAAAAATTCCAACACCAAGAAACAATTAATGCAGAATAATGAAATTTGGGGAATAGATTTGTCTAGATTACATATTTAAGTGATTAACATTGCAAGATCACAGTGAAACAAGACTATTTGGAGTTTGTTATTTGCATTTCTGGAATTTGTATATACTACGGATGTCCTAAACGCTAAGCGACAATTTTGAATTGCTTATTATTCGCGCGCAGTCTTTGGTCAGAGTAGCTATGTCGCTGGAAGACGTGCTTCTTTTGTCATCGCTGCTTGGCGGTGAGGAGTGCGGGAGTTCTATCGTTCAAAATTACTGAGACGGACACCAAGCGGAAAACTCGTAGCAAAGTAGATGTAAAGTTAAATGCATCTGAGTTTACCGAAAATGATTTGTGTTTGAATATAGTGAAACAGAGGAGAACGATTCGATTAGTTATTTAGAATGTAATGAGAGAAGAAAAACATATGAAGCGGAATGAAGGTAATGTTTTTTATTTAACTGCATTGCAGTCGTGCATAGTTTCGAACCTCTGTTGAATGAAGCATCTATACAGGGAACTTCAGAATTTTCTTTAAAGACTGAGTAACTTTCAATGTAAGGTATTTTTCATGTTTACTGATTATTTATCTAACATTTATTAGAGTAAGAGATTGATATCAATGTTGTTCTCTCTGTGTTAATGAGTGTTCTAACGTGAATTTAATACAAGTAATAATATATCAGATAATTAAAAACAGTACGTTAAAGAAATATTTCACCTAAGAGCATTGCCCACATACTCGATCCAAGTAATTTTTATTTAAAGAATGTCTCACTCAATAATTTGTATAAAATAGTTTACTTCTTTCTGGAGCATTGCACTAAGTTCTCAGCAACTGTAGCTAGAAATTTTCAGCTGGTGCACAGAGCGCAGCAAGCGCCGTTTCCAAACAATTACATTACGGGATAAGATATTTTCATTTCAGGATTAGTTTGCTACGAGTACTATCAACGCACAAGGACCATTTTATGAACAACATTATTGGGCAGATCATGAACACACAAGGACCACTTTGTTTAGTTAAATAGATTCATAGTAAAGTTCATGGTATAATCAGTTTGCACATTATGAAACAGGGGAAAATTCATGTTGTATTTTTCGCAGGCAGATGTATGTAGTTTCTCTCGCATTTGGAAATGCACACTGTCAACCAAAGCTAAACAACAGCAAAGTTGCAACCAACCAACCAAACCAGTATGAGTTCAAAACCAAACGAAAAAGAATTTTTTAAAGATTCTTCCACTTGGCGACAGCTCTGCTCGGTTCGAGTGTCGGGGAACCGTTTGTGAAATTTTTAGTCAGATATGTGCACTGCTCTCTACAACATTTTGTTCGTAGTTAGATTTTGCACTGCGCTTATAAATTAATCATTTGTGTTTTCTTACCCGTACAGGTCAACATATTTAATTTTTTACAATTTACTTTCTTGTGAATATTGCTCTTTATTGCGATGCCGCCTAAGACGGTAAACATCAGTTCTCGTATCAGTAATGTTCAACCACTGGCTATGTCCAATTCAACAGATGATACTATTGCGATTTCTGACGAATTATTGCATCATATTTTAGAAAATCAGACAAACTCGACAATGCAACAGGTAGATTCTTCCCTCACAGATAGTGACGTTCCTATGGAAATATTACCGAATTGGGACAGCAGTGTGTTTGCAAGTCTAAATACGTCATTCGTCAATGATGCACCTACTTCAACGTCACAACTTTTAGATTCAACACTGGTGGAATCCACCATAACACAGATATTGCAAGGTCAGGTCACAAAAGAAGCAGACAAGGTAAACACTGATGAACAATCCGTTCAGCACAATGATTAACGGCAATTCTCTGCAGACCATTGATCTTATGAATATGCTCCAAATTTTAACGCAGAAAACAACACAATTCTGGTAACACATTTCTTTCATTACAGCGTCTTCAGCATGACCAGCAAACAGTGAACAACACCAATACACAGGAGATTAACAGATTAAATATCAATCTTCCAACATTACGAAAACTATGCTATATGAATAAAACCCTTGTCATTCTCCAAGTACTTTACACGGACAGTGAGATGGATTTACATATGAACAAAATGCAGGCAGAATAAGATAAATCAGGGTCTTTAAAACAAAACAGCGACAATAAAAACGATCTACAAAATTATCCAAAATACGACGGATTCGACTGTAAACATTTTCTTTCTGTACAAAAATTCCAATTTTTTAAAAATGGACATGCTGTCTTGCATCCATTAGATTGGATCCAGCAATTCCCTTTTTCTTTATCTCCAGCTTGGCCACTAACTCCCAAATTAGAGTTCATTTGCAGTTTTTTAGAAAGCGAACCCACCATGCGAATTCTCCCGATAGCCAAACAATGTTAATCTGTTCAAGAATTCCAGAATGCACTCTTTTTACGCGTTGGTCGGAAACGACACAGCAAGACGTCAAAGCCAAGTTGATCAGCGTACCTAATTTTGAGAATTCGCGACAATTACGCAATTTTTGAGCACGTGGTGCAACAGGACCAGCATTCAACAGAGCCACAAAATAAGTCAGCCATCATTCAACTGTGTATCTCAAAACTTTCTCGTTCACTGTTCTTTTACCCACAAGTAAACAAAAAAGTAAATATTAATGCATTCCGCGACCTACTTCAATTGCTTGAAATGCAGGAGTGTGACTGTTCTTTCGTAAACAAAAGTTTCTCTCAAAACAACAGATGTTACAATGGCCAATAGGAATTAAGATTATAACAGATCATTTAATAACAGACACAACAGACGTTACGGCAGTAGTCTGCGGTATCAGAATAATTACAACAGGCACAACGATTTTTACGGACTACCTCCGTGTAGTCAGCAACAAAACCAAAATTTTGCTGCCAGCAACCAACAGCTTCAGTAGCAAGATAATAGCAGTCGCTATTCGTCTCAATAAAATTACAGATCACAGCAAAATTACTATAACAACAATCAGGGAAAAAATTATGCTCATCGAAATAATGAGTTACATTCCAAATGTCAGTACCACACAGCATGAAGTACAACAGGCAACAAAACCACAGTCAGAATTACAGGCACAGTAACCACAATGACAACAGGAAAAATGAAAGTTACGTTAACAACAACACTGGGTATTAAATGAACCTAGTACGCTTCCAACCTCCAAAATCTGATAGTGAACAAAACAGAGAACTGGAACAGCACCATCAGAGTAGAAACAATAATACATACGATGACTAGAATCTCAGCATACCATAAATTCCCACGGCAAAACGTCATCTACAGCCAATACGAACACGGTAACAGAACGTATTATCACGCTGGAAGACATAAGAGACACTTTACTGCAGGGAAAAGAACAGCCACAAAAGAATGCGTACCGTCCACTTATCAATATACAAATTGGCTCACATAATTTCGCGGCAGTAATTGACTCTGGATCTTCAGTTACAGTGATTAGTGGTACAGCATTTAACAAATGCAATGCGAATAATTGTTCCCTTACACTCCCATTACAAAAGAGTTATGTTAGAGGAGCGGTTTCTGGAAAAGGAGTAGATGTAAAACTACAGACACAATTAAAATTTACTATTCATGGCCACACATTTTATGCAAAATTTTGGATCGTCCCACTTTTTACAACTGAAATTATGGTAGATACGGATTTTTTGGCGGAAAATAAAGCGATTTTAGACTTTAAAGACTCTTACATTCTACTACCTCACAATAACGGCAAGTTGCATTACAGTTTCAACACAACATTTCAGTGGAGGAGCAGCGAATTAACAGATTAGAGCTTTTTTCATACACAAAGAATATACAATGGAATACGTCATTTTTTATTGACGAGTCTTTTGCTACTGACAATGCAGCTGAAGAATCTAGTTTCGACCTTTCGCAGACAATCCAATCTAAGATACGCAATCGTGAAGCAGCAACAGACCAAGACAGACAACATTTACAAGAAGTTTTACAATCACATTCACATGTTTTTACAATGTACCCGGCACTATGTGAGGATTTGAGTGTGAATTCCAATTAAAACCTCATAAGATTTTTGTTTCAAAGTATTACTCAGTATCTCTTATTTACAGAGACAAAGTGAAACAAGAATTGGCATCCATGCTCACACAAGGCATTATTGAATCGACAGCAAGTCAGTATTTCAGCCCATTACACGTGGTTCCCAAAAAAGACGGATCGTTGAGTCTTGTGTTAGATTCACTACAGATTAATGATGTTATAATTACGGTAACAGATAGACCACAGACACTTGATAAATTTCTACAAAAGTTTCATGGAGTAACAGTATTTTCGACGTTACATTTAAAGTCTGGATGATGGCAAATAGAACTTCACTTCATTTGTCATAAATACACTGGCTTCTTAAGCTTCGGTAATTGCTATAAATTCTGCAAATTACCTTTTGGCCTTACCATATCATCAGCAACTTTCATCAGTGGCATGTATAATATTCTTCCATCTGAGTTAAAAGAAAGGATCACAACTTATATCAATCACATACTTATTGCGGAAGCAGCTTGTCATAGACACAACATTACATTGAATGCACTACTGGATGCATACTTACGCTGGGGTATTACCGTCAATCTACGTAAATCAGAGTTTGGAAAAACAGTATTAAGTTTTTAGGCCACATCATCTCTGTTGACGGAATTGAACCAGACCCATATAAACTTCAGGCTGATGGAGACATCACTGTTTCCACAAATAAAAACCAAGTACGAGATATTCTTGACCTCATCAATATTTTAGGCGTTTCATTCATTATACAGCTTTGGATATATCAAGACTTTGTCGGCTAAGTTTTAAATACTCAAACTGGTTCTGGGATAATCAGGTAATAACTGAATTTCTGAATTTGAAACATGCTCTACTGAATGCCGCTCTATTATTACACTCAGATCTTCCCAGAGATTTTTGTATTGCAACAGACAGGTCCAAAACGGCCCCTGGTGTTCATCTCTTCCAGGAAATAGAAGAAAATGAAGTGATTCCCACGAAAGGTGTTGCCTTTGCCAGCTGTGTACTTTACCCAGCAGAAAGAAGTTATTCCATTACCGAACTCTCTACATTATCAGTCGTCTGGGCATTTAAGAAATTTCGTTTTTTCTTATATGGAAAACGTATGAAAGTGCATACAGACCATCGTGTAATCAGCTCCTCATGTCCGCTAAGTTTTACATGGTCGTCTGGGACGATGCAAACTTTATCTACATGATTCAATTTCACAGTCATCCATATTTCAGGCACACAAGATGTAATCGCTCACACTTCATCAAGTTCTCTTAGTGGTTCTCAAACGGCTGCTTCCACACCATCACACAATTTTGTCAGTCAAACTTCAGTCTCCTTTGGATTCAGCAAATTGCGTTTGGAAACTTAGTGTCTTTTGCGTACAAGATATTGCCAAAGAACATGAAAAGGATTCAGTGTGGAAGAATATCAAACAATTATGGCTTAACAAACAAAGTACTACCATCGGACATCATTACTGACTATCCGGTCAATAAATTGATATGGTATATACTTCGGAGCTGTGCTCATTTCGGGCCAAGAAAGTGTTTACTCATACTTCCATACTTCGTTAAATGTCCTATTTCATGAACACGGAGAAAATAATTACGCGCGTACTGGTGAAATGCAAACTCTACCAGCAAGCAAAATCTTCCACTGCATCACATTTGGCTCCACTTTTCCCAATTATCCCCATTAAATTACATCATTCAGTGGCGATCGGCCTCTATGGCCCTATTCCAAAGAGCAAGAAAGATTTTTCGTACATATTTGTTGCAGTTGTGCTAACATCTAAATTTGTTTCCTTTACGCCACTTCGCAGAGCTACAGCGGAAATTGTTTCAGCTGCAATCACTAAGAATTTTTTGTAGCACAAGTAGAACATGTAGAGAGGGTTATAACTGACAGTGGACCAGAATTTCGTTCCGCAACTTGGACACGTACATTGCACAACAGAAAGATTAAACCCATTTTTGTTTCCAGATACCACACATCCTCCAACCGTTGTGAATGAATATTGAAAGAGACAGAAAAACTATGTATACTTCATTGCCACAAACAACACAGTGAGTGGGACAGATATATTCAGATTTTTTGGGACACCATTAATTCAATTCCTAATGATTCAACCTTGCTCTCGCAGGGTTTACTTGAAGAATAAAAATCCGCCAGATAAAATAAAAGAACCTGTTTCATTCTCGCAAGTAACAATGTTTACGTCATCGTGAACTGACTAACAGAAATGTCGGGAAGTATTATGAATCATTACAAGGAAAAATAAAATAACAGCTAGGCTGTGTGCACTAAATACAACCCTAACAGTAAGCTCCAAAGTTAATGTAGCAATGTTTGAGCGGATGCGTTATGGCTCAGTTAGACCAGAAATATCTCATCCGTCAGATGAAAATTGTAAGTTGTTTCTGAGTTACGATCAAAGCCACATTAAAAAAAATGTTAGCTCTCAATTTCTAGACAGAACACTCAGAATGGGTGGGAGAGAAATAAGTGGCAAACATGTTAGAGCTCTCTACAAAGTAATCTGGTGCTCAAGTTGGTACGTAACTTAACCAGAAAAATGGTGTATCCGTCTAATTTGGAGGAAATTGGTATCAAACGCGCAAATTCGTTTTTTTTTCAGAATCCATCACAACTGCTCTTGAAAGTTGCGCTTCTGCTGCAAGTGAATATTATCCTGATAAGCAAAGTCTTCAAGCTACTGCGCAGTTCCTGAAAATAATACACAAATGGTATGACATCCGTAGTATATGCAATACCACATATGCATATACTTCACACAACCACGACAAACTGCGCTTCTTTGCAGTAAGTGATGACCGAACGTCGCCGCTCATCGAAACGATTCTTCCTTACATGAAGAAAATATGGGAATCTGAACGAAGGAGACAAGAGGTTTTCAATATAATGTCATTTTCATCAGAACAGAGTCGACAGTAGCAGGCTTACGATACCTATTTAAAACTGAATTCCATTATGTGTTGACGAGGAATTTTTCTAGTAATGACATGAGTTTTTTTAGTCACTTCAGACAAAATCCTGTGTGCATGCAATAGAGACCTCAGCTAAAACTGGTGCCTTACGTGCATCTAAGCATGCGAATGTTGAAACCAATACCAATCATTCTTGTAAAAAAATGCTTCATACGATGTCATATTCAACACCGATATTGGAGGTGCAGTTGCCCGATTCTGTGCTGGAAGTACTTAACCGACCATTGTATTTTCCATACTTTTTACATAGTTTCCAATATTTTAGAATCGTGAAGAGAAAAATCATTGTCTAATCCCGATACAGGAGGAAATTATTTGCAGATTACTATAACTGTGGTATTTAGTTTTAATACTAAATTTGTCACGAACATATTGCTTAATTATGTCTTCCACTTTGTGTTACACTTTTTTCCTCCATTTTTTTATTTCAGCTTGCCGTGTGACAGAGAAGACAGCATCTGTCACCTTTGGATGTGGGTATCTCGTACGAGCTGCAGAAGGAAAAACGACGTGTAATAACTGTTCAGACATGTTAATAATTGTTCGGCACTGAAAACGTTAATAAGAAACAGGATCGTCGTGGGCTACGATATCCGAAGCCTTCATTCGTCTCACTCGTGTCGTGGACTTCTGCACAAGCGCTAGGCCTATACCATTTCTATCTATAAAAATGAGAGCATCGCTCGAGCTCTACTGCAAAACGAGGTTGACGAATGAGCTGAAATGTTCTAAATGCGACAATGACAGACTCTGTCTTGTTTTGTAAACTGAATTGCTGAACCCATTGTTGGATAATGTTGGAAGAAGAGTAACAGAGAAGCATCTTCGTGCAAAGTAACTTTATTGCAAGCCTTTAAGTAGGAAGATATTGAAGATCTAAACGCGCAAGTGCATACTCAGGTTTCTGTTTCATTCACTAAATGTTCACATTATTAACCTTATCAATCAGTTCTGTAATTTTTTTAAAAAAATTGTCAACTCATATGGGGCAATAAAGATAGTGTTTAGAATTAGTACAATATTTTCCTACAGTTTAATTGTCTACTTTCCTATTTCACACGACATTAATCTGAGTGAGGTAGTAACGACCTGAACTTTGTACACTTTAATTTTTATGCCTTTTTACGAAGTAATATAAAGATCTCTAATATTACATCATTTAACCGCCTAATAAAGCACAGGGAAATGTGATGACATCTAGCGGCCGTGCCGTAACTATGGGCGCGATGCCAATCACGGCTCCAGCTTACGTACCTCGTAGGCAAAGACCTGTGTGACCCGCAACTGTAAACCCACTCGTAAATCAATGTCTGAAACATGGAGAAATGTTATGGCACTGAGTTAAACTTCTGAATGTGCCAGTTCTCATTCAAGTAGATGATCTCCTTTTCGAGCAGTTCTAGGCGCTACAGTCTGGAACCGCGTGACGGCTACAGTCGCAGGTTCGAATCCTGCCTCGGGCATGGAAGTGTGTGATGTCCTTAGGTTAGTTAGGTTTAAAAAGTTCTAAGTTCTAGGGGACTGATGACCTCAGAAGTTAAGTCCCATACTGCTGAGAGCCATCTGAACCATTTTATTTTGCTGCTCATTTCTTGACTATTTTTGAGGATAGTACTTGACTTGCTGTCTGAGGAAGAAGGCTTCAGACTACTTCGTCAAGAAACAAGTGGGCCCAAGTGCTCATCGCGTGGTCTGTCTTGAGCACAGGAGATGAGAGACAGAGGCTCAAAAGAAGCGAAATGGGCCGCCACGTCACGCAGTTCGCGGAAGCAATTGCGATGAGACCCCGCTGCACACTTTGGCGGCGAATACGGTTTTCTTCGAAGATAGTAGCTACTGCCACTCCCTGGAGTATAATCGTGCGTGATCATTCCACCTCCCTGTACAAAAATCTAAGAACTGGTCGCCCCACGCCTCTCGGTCACCTGAGAACATTCGTTGGTTGCCCTTATCTCCAAATCTTGTTACCCTGTAAACTGAGTCTTGCCCACCATCTACTACATCTACGTCTACATCTATACTCCGCGAGCCACCTTACGGTGTGTGGCGGAGGGTACTTATTGTACCACTATCTGATCCCCCCTTCCCTGTTCCATTCACGAATTGTGCGTGGGAAGAACGACTGCTTGTAAGTCTCCGTATTTGCTCTAATTTCTCGGATCTTTTCGTTGTGATCATTACGTGAGATATATGTGGGCGGTAGTAATATGTTGCCCATCTCTTCCCGGAATGTGCTCTCTCGTAATTTCGATAATAAACCTCTCCGTATTGCGTAACGCCTTTCTTGAAGTGTCCGCCACTGGAGCTTGTTCAGCATCTCCGTAACGCTCTCGCGCTGACTAAATGTCCCCATGACGAATCGCGCTGCTTTTCGCTGGATCATGTCTATCTCTTCTATTAATCCAACCTGGTAAGGGTCCCATACTGATGAGCAATACTCAAGAATCGGACGAACAAGCATTTTGTAAGCTACTTCTTTCGTCGATGAGTCACATTTTCTTAGAATTCTTCCTATGAATCTCAACCTGGCGCCTGCTTTTCCCACTATTTGTTTTATGTGATCATTCCACTTCAGATCGCTCCGGATAGTAACTCCTAAGTATTTTACGGTCGTTACCGCTTCCAATGATTTACCACCTATGGCATAATCGTACTGGAATGGATTTCTGCCCCTATGTATGCGCATTATATTACATTTATCTACGTTTAGGGAAAGCTGCCAGCTGTCGCACCATGCATTAATCCTCTGCAGGTCCTCCTGGAGTACGTACGAGTCTTCTGATGTTGCTACTTTCTTGTAGACAACCGTGTCATCTGCAAATAGCCTCACGGAGCTACCGATGTTGTCAACTAAGTCATTTATGTATATTATAAACAATAAAGGTCCTATCACGCTTCCCTGCGGTACTCCCGAAATTACCTCTACATCTGCAGATTTTGAACCGTTAAGAATGACATGTTGTGTTCTTTCTTCTAGGAAATCCTGAATCCAATCACAAACCTGGTCCGATATTCCGTAAGCTCGTATTTTTTTCACTAAACGTAAGTGCGGAACCGTATCAAATGCCTTCCTGAAGTCCAGGAATACGGCATCAATCTGCTCGCCAGTGTCTACGGCACTGTGAATTTCTTGGGCAAATAGGGCGAGCTGAGTTTCACATGATCTCTGTTTGCGGAATCCATGTTGGTTATGATGAAGGAGATTTGTATTATCTAAGAACGTCATAATACGAGAACACAAAACATGTTCCATTATTCTACAACAGATTGACGTAAGCGAAATAGGCCTATAATTATTCGCATCTGATTTATGACCCTTCTTGAAAATGGGAACGACCTGCGCTTTCTTCCAGTCGCTAGGTACTTTACGTTCTTCCAGCGATCTACGATAAATTGCTGATAGAAAGGGGGCAAGTTCTTTAGCATAATCACTGTAGAATCTTAAGGGTATCTCGTCTGGTCCGGATGCTTTTCCGCTACTAAGTGATAGCAGTTGTTTTTCAATTCCGATATCGTTTATTTCAATATTTCGTGCTTAGGGTTGCAGACCAATCAGTGAAAGAAGGCTATCAGTCGATACCAATATCTTGTATGTTAAGATGCATTCTGTAAGACAGTAATGGCATAAATGAAACGGATTCGCAGTTGCGAATACGAACAATTACCCGTGCCGGACCCAGAGTCGAACCTGATTTTCCCGCTTTATGCGAGCAGTTGCGTTAACCACGCACGACTCTCCACCAGACCCAAACTTCCATTTGTCGTCGTTCGTCTGTCACAGCCTGTACTCTCGCACGCATCGGCAGATAAATAGGACGCTGCAGTGCCTGTATTGTTAAGAGGAACGATGCAGTGCTCCTTCGTTCATGCATAGGCGGCTGAATAGAATACTACTGCGCCCGTGCTGTTAAGAAGAACGGTCGACTTCCTGCGGATATACCACCCCCAGCAGAAGACGTGCTTCATTTCTACTCCACAATTTGCATATTTTTGACTGTGATAAACTGACGATGCAGTGTTCATATCTAGAACCCCAGCGCAGAAGGTGTTATACACTACTGGCCATTAAAATTGCTACACCACGAAGATGACGTGCTACAGACGCGAAATTTAACCGACAGGAAGAAGATGCTGTGATATGCAAATGATCAGCTTTTCAGAGCATTCACACATGGTTGGCGCCGGTGGCGACACCTACAACCTGCTGACATTAGGAAAGTTTCCAACCGATTTCTCATACACAAACAGCAGTTGAGCAGCGTTGCCTGGTGAAACGTTGTTGTGATGCCTCGTATGAGGAGGAGAAATGCGTACCATCACGCTAACGACTTTGATAAAGGTCGGATTGTAGCCTATCGCCGTTACGGTTTATCGTATCGCGAAATTGCTGCTCGCGTTGGTCGAGATCCAATAACTGTTAGCAGAACATGGAATCGATGGGTTCAGGAGGGTAATATGGAACGCCGTGCTGGATCCCAAAGGCCTCATATCACTAGCAGCCGAGATGACAGACATATAATCCGCATGGCTGTAACGGATCGCGCAGCCACGTCTCGATACCTCAGTCAACGGATGGGGACGTTTGCAAGACAACAACCATCTGCATGACCAGTTCGACGACGTTTGCAGCAGCATGGACTATCAGCTCGGAGACCATGGCTGCGGTTACCCTTGATGCTGCATCACAGACAGGAGTGCCTGCGATGGTGTACTCAACGACGAACCTGGGTGCACGAATGGCAAATCGTCCTTTTTTCGGATGAATCCAGGTTCTGTTTACAGCATCATAATGGTCGCGGTGTTTGGCGACATCGCGGTGAACGCACATTGCAAGCGTGTATTCGTCATCTTCATGCTGTCGTATCACCCGGCGTGATGATATGGGGTGCCATTGGTTACACGTCTCGGTCACCTCTTGTTCGCATTGACGGCACTTTGAACAGTGGACGTTACATTTCAGATGTGTTACGACCCGTGGTTCTACCCTTCATTCGATCCCTACGAAGCCCTACATTTCAGCAGGATAATGCACGACCGCATGTTGCAGGTCCTGTACGGGCCTTTCTGGCCAGCACTTTCTCCAGATCTCTCACCAATTGAAAACGTCTGGTCAATGGTGGCCGAGCAACTGGCTCGTCACAATACGCCAGTCACAACTCTTGATGAACTGTGGTGTCGTGTTGAAATTTCATGGGCAGCTGTACCTGTACACGCCGTCCAAGCTCTGTTTGACTCAATGCCCAGGCGTATCTAGGCCGTTATTACGGCCAGAGGTGGTTGTTCTGGGTACTGATTTCTCAGGATCTATGCACCCAAATTGCGTGAAAATGTAATCACATGTCTGTTCTAGTATAATATATTTGTCCAATGAATACCCGTTTATCATCTGGATTTCTGTTTGGTGTAGCAATTTTAATGGCCAGTAGTGTATATTCAGCTAAGTAAAAAATCGATATAATTCGCACGTGACTTTACATGTATAAACCGACTTCCGAACTTGCCCTTCTGTGAGACTGCGTGTCCCAAATAGATCCCAATCGAAATACTAGATTCGAATATTTTGTTGTTCGTGTCATTTTCACAAAAAGTTTTCATTTGTTCACATAAATTTTCATTTGTCAATGCTCTTGTGCATTGGGATACGCGTGCTTGTGGAATATCGTGTCAGTTATGTGACTGGATTTGTGATTTCCTGTCAGAGACGTCACAGTTCGTAGTAATTGACGGAAAGTCCTCGAGTAAAACAGAAGTGATTTCTGGTGTTCCCCAAGGTAGTGTTATAAGCCCTTTGCTGTTCCTTATCTCTATAAACAATTTGGGAGACAATCTGAGCAGTCGTCTTCGGTTGTTTGCAGATGACGCTGTCGTTTATCGACTAACAAAGTCATTAGAAGACCAAAACAAACTGCAAAACGATTTAGAAATGATATCTGAATGCGAAAAGTGGCAGTTGACCATAAATAACGAAAAGTGTGAGGAACTCGTTAAACTTCGGTTACACGATAAATCAGTCTAATCTAAAAGCCGTAAATTCAACTAAATACCTAGGTATTACAATTACGAACAACTTAAATTGGAAGGCACACACAGAAAATGTTGTGGGTAAGGCTAATCAAAGACTGCGTTTTGTCGGCAGGACATTTAGAAAATGTAACAGACCTACTAAGGAGACTGCCTACACTACGCTTGTCCGTCCTCATTCAGAACACTGCTGCGCGGTACGGGATCCTTACCAGTTAGAACTGACGGTGTACATCGAAAAAGTTCAAAGAAAGGCAGCACGTTTTGTACTATCGCGAAATATGGAAGAGAGTGTCACAGCAATGATACAGGATTTGGGCTGGACATCATTAAAAGAAAGGCGTTTTTCGTTGCGACGGTATCTTCTCACGAAATTCCAATCATCAACTTTCTCCTCCGAATGTGAAAATATTTTGTTGACACCGATCTACATAGGGAGAAACGACTACCACGATAAAATAAGGGGAATCAGATCTCGTACGGAAAGATACACGTGTTCATTCTCTCCGCGCGCTATACGAGATTGGAATAATAGAGAATTGTGGAGGCGGTTCGATGAATCCTCTGCCAGGCACTTAAATGTGATTTGCAGAGTATCCATGTAGATGTAGATGTAGATATACTGAGTATTTTCGAATATTTGCAAGTATTGCAAAACACTCATACTATATTTTCATTACAAACATAATTTGCGCTTTTTAAAAACTTTTGGCAACAGAATCCTCGTTCAAAAACAGTCGTTACCTAATTTCACTGCATATCTAAGTTAATAAACATATATCGATAGTTTTGAGAATTTTAAAAAGTTGTGAACGTTGTGCATGATTTATTTCGTAATAAATCTGCGCTTGTAACGTACAGTCACTGAAAATATCTAGCTTACCGTGTGGCATTAATTTTCATTTGTAATAAAAATGTAAGTTAACGTATTTTCGCATTTGTTAATGACCATAAAATGAAAATATTTTCAGAGAAACAGTAAATTTTATAGGTTTCAGGAATTACTGCCGTTTTTTCTTCAATTTTTATTTATTCATGACCGGTTTCCAATCGCCTGGCGATTCATCATCAGATGGTACAATTTAGTTTGGAGTATTGTTGGTATCGTGCATCTGTGGCAAATATAGTGAAGAAAAAGTGAGCACTTTATGAGGGAAGAATATTAAGATTGTAAGATTAATTTGATGGTATTTCTCACTGTTTTTATTCTTGTGGCAAGCAATGCTCTGGAAAACATAATGTATGCTTTCCAGTATCGTTAAATGTATGCCTTGCTTTCCAGTATCGTTAAATGTCAAGTGAAACAGGCACTATTCCACTGATGGTGACTCCCACATACTTTACAAAATATAAACAAACCAAAGAGTGTGGCTGTT
Organism: Schistocerca americana; assembly: GCF_021461395.2. Lineage (NCBI taxonomy): Eukaryota > Metazoa > Arthropoda > Insecta > Orthoptera > Acrididae > Schistocerca > Schistocerca americana. The sequence continues at coordinate 1,087,785,709 of NC_060119.1, read as the reverse complement.
GGTATCTCCAAAGAGTTTTGTGGAGGCAGAGATTTTCTTTGTTAATTTTTCGTTTTGTGCGGCATTCGTGATAAAATATATATTTATTACATTACTTCGTTTATAAAAATTTGTAGTATGTTTTTACATATCAGTTTTTCTGTTGTAACAGATGTTTCAAAAAATGGTTCAAATGGCTCTGAGCACTATGGGACTCAACTGCTGTGGTCATAAGTCCCCTAGAACTTAGAACTACTTAAACCTAACTAACCTAAGGACAGCACACAACATCCAGCCATCACGAGGCAGAGAAAATCCCCGACCCCGCCGGGAATCGAACCCGGGAACCCGGGCGTGGGAAGCGAGAACGCTACCGCACGACCACGGGATTCGGGCAACAGATGTTTCGTTTCAGTTGTTAATCGCTTCTGTTGTTAAGGGCAAGTGGTAATAGTTGTAGCACATCGCACCGTAAATCAAAAGATAATCAGCAAACGTAGTGTAAAGTTAGCAGGAAGAGGTCAACGTGTTACACCCATCTTCCTAATTAACAAGTTCGAGGTGCTACCTTCCACTGAAACTGGAACTGAGCCACTGAGATCCACCCCACCTATCAGGAAACTTGCTGTGCCCCGTATCAAGGGCAGCCAAATGCTTTTTAAAAGGGTTACACTCTATTAATCGACGGCAGTTCAAACGTGCGGCAACTAATAGCACCCCCTACGGAAATGGCAGCAAAGGATGAGAAGGAACATCAGGTGCATTCAATGTGTATGCCTGGCACCTCATTTAACATGTCAGGGAGAATATTCCGGCAGCCACTAAGGAAAGAGGATGCAGCCAACTGCAGACTGTGGCATACATTGGTACAGACGATGCCTGTCATCTGGGCTTCGGGTTCATTCTTGGATCTTTCCAGCGACTGGCAGAGAAGACTTAGAACACCATCCGTGCTCACGGAGTTTCATCAAAGCTCACAGTCTGCAACATTGTTCCAAAAGCTGATCGTGGCCCCTGGTTCTGAGTCAATGGAGTGAACCAAATACTGTGAGGGTTCTGTATTAGTTAGTCTGCGAGATCCTAGGCTTACGTCATAGGGTTGAGAACTATGAGGTCATTGTAAATTGGTGGGGTGTACAAAACACATCAGAGGCTGCGACCCAGGTAGTTGACGGTGGGTGCAGAGTAGGTGACTCTTCAGCCAGCTGTAAGAGATCCGGAAGCACCAGTGTAAGATCCCAAGCAGGGAATAGTGTTAAAATTCTAACAGAAGAAGTATTCGCAAGAAAGGGCCGTAGTTTGGAGCACTCCTAAAAAGCACTGAATCCCACATAACGCTAGGTAGAGATAGCTCGATAAACCTGGATACTGACAGCAGTGAGATTTCAGGGAAAATTTTAAGCGTATATCGAAAGGGAAGTAGAAGTAGTGTATTTGTTTCAATAGACAATAAACTCAAATTCATGAAGATAAAAACTGAAGCCGCACATGAGATTGTTTGGCGGAGCTCAGTAACACGAGTGGGCATAAACTTATAACTGCATACTTCCTTCGACCACCAGACTCGCCTCCTGATATAACCAAAAACTTTAGAGACAACCTCAGTTCGGCTGAACGTAAATTCCCAAATCATACTGTAATCGGGACATCCCGCATAACGTTACTAAATCCTTCTCTGAAAACTACCTGGAACAGATAGCTCATTACCCACCTCAAGATGAAAATTTATTTGCTAATTGCAACAATAGACCTGACCTGTTTGGAGATGTCCACATTGCAAATGTTTTCTGTGACCATGTGGCAGTTGTAACAACAATGATTACTGAAGTACTACGAACAATTAAATGAAGTAGAAAGAGTTACATGTTCAATAAATTACGTAAAGAAACATCAGTGTCATCTCAGTGATGAATTTGAAACCTTAAACTGAGATCGGGAACTATGGCTCAAGTTTAGAAGAATATTTGGTCATGTTCTGGACACATATGTATCCAGCACAGCAGTTAATGACGGAAGGGGCCCTACGTGATATACAGCTTCTCTAAAGAAACTTCCTAAAAACAGATACTGTTGTACAATAGATGTGAAAAGAAAGTGTAAGCCTATAGACAGAGAGATGCTGAATTAACGCGTTTGACTGCTACGACTACCGTAGCAGATCATAATCGGAACACCTCTCGCAACACCCTAAGAAACTGTGGTAATATGTAAAGGCTGTCATTGGCACCAAAGGTAGTGTCCAGACAGGTATGCACGAGACAGGAAGTGAAATTGATGATAGCAAAACAAAAGCAGAAACTCAAATTCGATGTCAAATGTTTCTTTACAAGGGTGAGCCCAGAAGTAATGCCTTAATTTAATTCTCGTACTACTACAAATATGAGTCACACAGTCATTCGTGTCAGTGGCATTCAGAAATGGCTGTAAGATTTCAAATTGAGCAGAGCTCCAGAGCACTAAGGAATCCCTCTCAGATTCTGTAGCGAAGCTGCAGCTGATTTAGGACCTCTCGTACCATTAATATCCTGTAGACGTCGCGAACAAAATGCTGTGCCCAGCGGTTGGAAGAAAGCAGAGGTCACATCTGTCTAGAAGAAGGGCAGTAGAAGTGATCGACAGAAACTACCGTCCAATATCTTCGGCATCGATTCGTTGTAGATCTTAGCATGTAATTTGACCTCAAATTTAATGAGCATCTCGAACAGACCGACCAGCTCCATGTCAACCAGCTTGGATTCCGGAAACATCTATGAGTGAAACTCAGCTCGCGCGTTCCTCACATGACATCCTGAAAGCATTGGATCAATGCAGCTCAATTTCGGAAAAGCATTCGACTTAGTACCACATCTAGGCTTATTAAAAAAGTAATAAAAAACTAAGACTTTTTGCAGATGGTGAACTTATCTGTAACGTACTGGGTGGTTGTAATTAAACTTCCGCTACTTCAGAAGGCCCTCATCAAAAGCAAGTGACCGAAAGACAAAGTAACCATTTGGAAACATTTGTAAGGAAATGCAGCAGAGAAATAATGAATAAACCATTGAAAGAAAAACATTTTCGTTTCGACAAGAGAGTGAGTAACATTTCTCAACTGTGTGCCATTTATAATCTCCAGGTTACAAACGGTGCTCAGTGTGTGGACCGACGGCATCGATGACAGCCTGGAACCGCACTAGAGATACCATTTCACAGTAGCTCGCAGCACTTCTCGAACGGTGGACCGTGGAATGGTCAGCTGTCGTGACAGCTCGTGCACAGCTTGAAGATAGCGTATTCCGTCCAGCAGTCCCAGTGTGACGGAACGTCGCATAAATTGACATTTCGAGAAAAATTAAAATGGTTTTTTGTGTGTCAAAAAACAGTGACGTGCGAACTATAAATTATTGAAAGACTGCGTCCATGTGCACCATGAATGTCAAATATTAAAAAGTGTAGTTTATTATCTGTAAAGCTCGCAAACAGCGACGCGTTTTATAAATAGCCTTTTTTTATAGTATCTGTGAAATGTAGATGAAGAAGAACAGAGATAATTTTTTTGGTTTGACTTTTTCTTTCCTAGCTTGTCACGTCTAGCGGAAGGCGGTCATTGTATCACAGTCTGATATTTAATGTAAGTCTGTCTGTAAGTTATCAGAACGTATGTCCAATTGTGATTGGAAAGTGTTGGTTATTGTTGTAGTGAGCACCACCCATAATAGCCACCATTAATTGTAATTAATAACTCTATTTCAGAACTTCGTGTTGCGAGGAGCTCTCTTTCCCTAGCAGCATATGGTCGGCCATTAGGCTGGTGATATTTTTTAAATAGAAATTCAGTCTGTAATATTAAATGTAAATGCGGGAGACTTCTCTATTTTGATCTTTTAATAGTTTCAAAGCTAGTAAAGCAAAGACATCCATTAATGACTTCGTACTGAATGAGTTCAGTATGTTTAAGATTGGCCGCTTAACGGCAGATGAGATTCTCCTCAGTTTTAGCCTTGCGGATTACGAATAATAAATACAGAAAAATATTCCTTTTAATCTGCATAAAAAATACCTCTAACCAAATTAATCATTACAGTTTGCGCAAAAGCACGTACATTTTCTCTACATAATAGCAGAGCTCACGCGAACTATCTGTTAGAAGGCGGTTAGTCGCGCGCTGTGTATAAAATATTATTTCGTGCTTCGGAATAGCCGATGTCCGTACGTATGTTTTTTTTTTTTTTTGGATTAATCATTGCGTATATAGAATTTAACAGAACTCCCAATTCCGAGTACCGCGATACCGGCCATGGCAACAGTAACTTCTACAATTTGTGGCGCGATTGGTCGTCGGCCACTCCCAGGTGAAATTCCCAAATCGCGACTTAATTCGAACTTCCAAATAATGTTCTTCAAACTCGGAGCGGAAAGAGAATCTCTCTGCGTCGACACTCACGAAGAGCAGCAGCACTGTTGCTATAGTGTTGATAAAATAGCTTTGCGAGTAAAGCCCTGCTCACCTTATCCACACCCATGTTGAGTGTCTACAACTGTACTGCACACTGATGCTTCTGTTTGAACTCTACGTCGCCGCGTATCGCTAATTCTGGTACTAACATTACTAACAACAAAAATCATGCAGCCCTCAGTCTGAACATCGATCCTACAAAGTCGGGTACCCACACGGTAAACATTTTTAGTTTTCCGTCTATACTGCCACAGGTAGCAAACGTTTAATCATAACCACCCCTCTACTTTTTGAAAAATCTCCATAAATATCGTAGGACTGCAAAAAATATTTTTTGAAAGTTCTTTGAAATTTGATAACTGACTTTTATGAACTTTACAGCGATGATTTAAAAAATGTAATCCATTTTTTTCTATCACGTCAAGCGTTCTCACAAAAAAGGGAGTATTTTTGGGTTCAATAACAAAATTTATATCTTAGAAAATAGATTAAGGAAAGGCAAACCTACGTTTCTAGCATTTCTAGACTTAGAGAAAGCTTTTGACAATGTTGATTGGAAAACTCTCAAAATCTGAAGGTGGCAGGAGTAAAATACAGGGAACGAAAGGCCATTTACAATTTGAACAGAAACCAGATGGCAGTTATAAGAGTCGAGGGACATGAAAGGGAAGCAGTGGTTGGGAGGGGATTGAGACAGGGTTGTAGCCTCTCCTCGATGTTATTCAATCTGTATATTGAGCGAGCAGTAAAGGAAACAAAAGAAAAATTCGAAATAGGAATTAAAATCCATGGAGAAGAAATAAAAACTTTGAGGTTCGCCGAGACAGCAAAGGACTTGGAAGAGCAGCTGAACGGAGTGGACAGTGTCTTGAAAGGAGGGTATAAGATGAACATCAACAAAAGCAAAACGAGGATAATGGAATGTAGTCGAATTAAATCGGGTGATGCTGAGGGTATTAGATTAGGAAATGAGACGCTTAAAGTAGTAAATGAGTTTTGCTATTTTGGGAGCAAAATAACTAATGATGGTCGAAGTAGAGAGGATACAAAATGTAGACTGGCAATGGCAAGGAAAGCGTTTCTGAAGAAGAGAAATTTGTTAACATCGAGTATAGATTTAAGTGTCAGGAAGTCGTTTCTGAAAGTATTTATATGGAGTGTAGCCATATATGGAAGTGAAACGTGGACGATAAATAGTTTAGACAAGAAGAGAATAGAAGCTTTCGAAATGTGGTGCTACAGAAGGATGCTGAAGATTAGATGGGTAGATCACATAACTAATGAGGAGGTACTGAATAGAACTGGGGAGAAGAGAAATTTGTGGCACAACTTGACTATAAGAAGGGATCGATTGGTAGGACATATTCTGAGGCATCAAGGCATCACCAATTTAGTATTGGAGGGCAGCGTGGAGGGTAAAAATCTTAGAGGGAGACCAAGAGATGAATACACTAAACAGATTCAGAAGGATGTAGGCTGCAGTAGGTACTGGGACATGAAGAAGCTTGTGCAGGATGGAGTAGCATGGAGAGCTGCATCAAACCAGTCTCTGGACTGAAGACCACAACCACAAAACAAAATTTAAGCAATTTATCACTTTTTTCCAACGTTATAAAATTTTATTTATAAATCATGTTCTAAACTATATTTGCAGTACACTTCCAATTCTCTTTAAGCTCATAAGTCCTTACAACAACGCTTTCTCTTTCTGTCGAAGCTTCTTTTATCGCTTTTCCGGCTGTGGACTCGTTGAAGATCATCTCTTTTTATCATCCAGCAGTAGTCCGTTCTCATGTTGACGTTCCATCCACCTTGATATCTTCTTTCCATTTCTTTGATGTCTTGGTGGAATCTTTCGCCCTGCTCTTCACTTACATCACCAAGGTTTGCAGGGAAGTAGTCAAGATGTGAGTGGAGAAAATGAACTTTAATGTTCATGTTACAGCCCAGCTTCTTAAAGTTGTCGAGCATGTCTGCGACGATTGTCTTGCACTTTGGATCTCTTTTGTTTCCTAGCAAACCGGTAGCAACTAATTTTAAAGTGTCCATGCGGCCTTTTATTTGTTTCCATTTTGTCCACAAAGTTGCGATCTGTCATGAGTTTTCTAATGTCTGGTCCGACAAAGATTCCTTCCTTTAGCTTTGCCTCGGATAAACCAGGAAGCTGTCCACAAAGATATCTTAAATACTCCCCTTCTTTTGGTAATGCCTTAAGAAATTGTATCATCAGCCCCAACTTAATGTGAAGTGGTGGAAGTAACACCTTTTTGGAATCCACAAGAATTTTCCTCTCAACATTTTAACCCCTACCTGTAAGGTTTTTTTCTCAAGGGCCAAGCTGTTTTTATGTAGTGTTGCTTTCTGTCTCTACAGTTCCATTCACAGAGAAAGCAAGGGAACTTAATATAGCCACTTTGTTGACGAAGCAGCATTGAAATCACATTTAAATCACCACATAGTTCCCATTTGTCGTTTGAATAGCAGAGTTTGCTTAAAACTGGTTCAATGTTTTCGTAACATTCTTTTAAGTGAACCCAGTGTCCAACTGGTATAGAAGCATACTTATTGCCATTTTGTAGAAGTACTGCTTTAAGGCTTCTTTTTGAAGAATCGATAAAAAGTCTCCACTCATCAAGAGCATATTCTAATTTGAAATGTGCCGTAAGTCCAGGAACATCAGTGCAAAACACCAGGTCACCTTCTTCAGAGAAGAAAGATACAAACTTGTTTCCCCTCGAACGATACCAAGAAAAGGATATACCCGGAGCCAACATATGTTTATCTTTCGATCTAGATCCTAAAACCTCTGCCGATTCTTTAGAAAGGCCTAGGTTTCTAACTAAATCGTTCAGTTCAGATTGTGAGAATGGAATGGGATCGGTTGTGCCAGGATCGTATCAATTTCTGTCTTCTTCACTGTCACCTTGCTGAGCCAATGGCTCGTGATCATCTGTATCATCCAAAGAATCTGGAGGAGAGGGTATTGGTACTTCACGTCCATGAGGAACAGGGCGAATGGCTCATTGAATGTTAGGGTAAGAAACATCCTTTTTGTTTTTCAAATTGAAACCTCGTACGTCGCAAGAACAAAAATGAAAATATTGCTGGTTTCTCTTACTTACTCTTTATTTTACGTATATCTAGTATAAAACGGGTAAATAACAGTTTATGGAGATCCTAAAAACCAAAATTCAAACTCACTACGGTGCTGAAATATGGAAAAAAGCTAAAACTAGACAAGCAGTTTGTGTCATAACTGTACGTGATGGAATTTTTTCGAAATTTTTCCCGAAATCAGCGTTGAAAAAACTACAAAAATCACTTAATAAATTTTAAACAATTTTTATGTCGCAGCCCTGTGTATTCAATCAAATCTTGATAATATTTCAGCGTGGTGCCAAGATTGGCAACTTGCTTTAAACGTTCGTAAGGGTAAAATTTCGTACTTCGTAAAAGGAAAAAAACGTTGTATGCTACGACTAGAATATCAGAGACTCACAGTTAAAACTGGTCGAATAACACAAATACGCGAATATAACAATTCATGTGGATGTGAAATGGAACGATCACTTAGGTTCACTCGTTAAGTAAAGCACATGGTAGACCGCTGTTCACTTATAGAATACTAGGGAAATCCAATCAGTTTACAAAGGATGATTTCATATAAAACACTCGTGCGACCTATTATACAACATTGTCCTAGTGTGTGGGACTCGTACCAAGCATGATTAATGGGCCATATTGAACGTATGCAAAGAAGGGCAGCACGAATGGTCACAGTTTCCATGGGAAGGCGTAATGGAGATGCTGGAAGAATTGAACTGGCAGGCTCTTGAAGATAGACGCAACCAATTCCGTGAAAGACTACTTACAACGTTTCAAGAATTCATATATGCCGAAGACGGCCCAAATAATCCCTTCTGTGCAGATGCGCTCGAATTCGTACGAGAAGCAGCGAATGCTGCTAGTATAGAAGCGTTATGGGCGGGGACACTACGTCAGTAGTGTGAGGACAAGTTGGAAATTTGCGTCGGTTACGGGCGGTGTCCGGATGGCCGAAACAGTTCTATTACCGATACAAGACTATGGACCAAAAATTTATTGTTAACCCTTTACTGTCTAGCTTGAATAATCAGTGCCCATTTCCATACACATATTCGGTACAACACTTTAAGATCAGCCAGCGTGTCGAAATTGGTGAAAAATTTTCTGCCTTGAGTTTAATTTCGCAATTTGTCTCTACCGCGCACAACTGCGTAAACGTTCTTACTACCCCTGCTCCATGTCGATATATGAGCTTTGGTTACACGTGTCTTCTTTCAAGTAGAACATATCCATATGCCATTCTTCGGGGACCCCTGTTGTCCACTCCAGCTTATTACCGTCCATCGCAAAGAAACAGAAGACTTGGAACATGAAGAGTTCCAAAAGCACTGCGAGTAGTAATGTGTTGCCTTCATATGAACGCACTAAAGAACATTGTCTTTCTTAATAAATAAAAATTAATGCCGCAACAGTTCTATTTTTCACTGATAAAGGGCACAGCTCTCTCTAAGCTGCTACCCAATGCTATTTAAAACAGTTCTACTAGTTACAGTGGTCGTCACGAAATTAGCCAGATAAAGGTCATCAAAATTTTTGGAAAAATATTATACATCCCTAATTTCAGTCTACAATATGATAGAGCAGTTTCCAAAAGAAAATTTTTGCTAGCCATAACGAAAAATGTAAAAACTAACATTACAATAAATTTTCAAGAAAAATAATGTTTTACTTCGTCCTGTGGAAAAAGTCAAAAGCACTAACATATTTAAAGTGCAAGTCTGTACATACCCAAAGTTTATTAATGTATTCAACACATACTTTATCGTGAAAACGTAAAAGTACGCCTAGATCAAAAAAATGAAATACCGTAAAAGTTGTGCCTATGTAACGAAGCTGGCCGGAGTGGCCGAGCGGTTCTAGGCGCTACAGTCTAGAACAGCGCGACCACTACTGTCGCAGGTTCGAATACTGCCTCGGGAATGGATGTGTGTGATGTCCTTAGGTTAGTTAGGTGTGAGTAGTTCTAAGTTCTAGGGGACTGATGACCTCAGCAATTAAGTCCCATAGTGCTCAGAGACATTTTTTTTTATGTAACGACGAATGTTGTTTTTGATGAAACTGCTTCCTGTTGGAACACGTAGAAGCGCAAAAGCTAGTATGAAAAGTCAAAATTAATATTGGTGACATGTGACGTCACTATTGTAACTTGTTAACTATGAATGTTACTTATTTACAAGAGGGTCCGAGTGCGGCAGCATGTGGGAACTCGCATGCAGCCGCCAGGATTTTTGTTTCGATGACTCACTTCAAGAACTGATAATGTTCTCTTCCACTCGAAAACATATTTCCAGCCATTACAGACTCTTCATCACTGCACGCTTGATTCAAAACACGGATACACTCTGCAATAGCACCTGTAGGTATTTTCAAAACACCACTTCCATTCTAGTCGAGCCAAATATACTGTACAGCACGAAACAGACAGATGTAAAGGTAATTTCAGATGTATCCGAAGGAAATCTTATAGGACCATTACGGTTTACAGTTTATTTTAACAATCTAGTGGATAATGTCGACAACTCCGTGAGACTGAACGTGGACGACGCTGTTGTCTTTAGTACGGTTGCGAGAGCAATGAAGTACAGAAAGACCTGCGGAGGATCAATGAAACTGAAGGGACTGGCAGTTCAGCTTGGATGTAAGTAAATGTAACTTATTGCCCATATTGGATCATTTAGTCGAGGCGAGAGCTTTGCGGAAATGCACTACAAACTAGAGAAGCAGACGTTGCAAGAGAGACGCTGCGGAATTTTACTGTTAAAATTTCAAGAGCGTGTGTTCCAAGAATACAAACGTCTCAAAAATGAGGTCGACAGGAAGTGCAAAACTGTTAAGTAGGAATGGCTAGAGGACAAATGTAAGGATGTAGAGGCTTATCTCACTAGGGGTAACATAGATACTGCCTACAGGAAAATTAAAGAGACCTTTCAAGAAAAGAGAACCACTTGTGTGAATATCAAGAGCTCAGATGGAAACCCAGTTCTAAGCAAAGAAGGGAAAGCAGAAAGGTGGGAGGAGTATATAGAGGGTCTATACAAGGGCGATGTACTTGAGGACAACATTATTGAAATGGAAGAGGATGTAGATGAAGATGAAATGGGAGATACGATACTGCGTGAAGAGTTTGACAGAGCACTGAAAGACCTGAGTCGAAACAAGGCCCCAGCAGTAGACAACATTCCATTAGAACTACTGACGGCCTTGGGAGAGCCAGTGCTGACAAAACTCTACCATCTGGTGAGCAAGATGTATGAGACAGGCGAAATACCCTCAGACTTCAAGAAGAATATAATAATTCCAATCCCAAAGAAATCAGGTGTTGACATATGTGAAAATTACCGAACAATCAGTTTAATAAGTCACAGCTCTAAAATACTAACGCGAATTCTTTACAGACGAATAGAAAAACTGGTAGAAGCCGACCTCGGGGCAGATCAGTTTGGATTCCGTAGAAATGTTGGAACACGTGAGGCAATACTGACCTTACGCCTTATCTTAGAAGCTAGATTAAGGAAAGGCAAACCTACGTTTCTAGCATTTCTAGACTTAGAGAAAGCTTTTGACAATGTTGACTGGAATACTCTCTTTCAAATTCTGAAGGTGGCAGGGATAAAATACAGGGAACGAAAGGCCATTTACAATTTGTACAGAAACCAGATGGCAGTTATAAGAGTCGAGGGACACGAAAGGGAAGCAGTGGTTGGCAAGGGTTTGAGACAGGGTTGTAGCCTCTCCTCGATGTTATTCAATCTGTATATTGAGCAACCAGTGAAGGAAACAAAAGAAAAATTCGGAGTAGGTATTAAAATCCATGGAGAAGAAATTAAAACTTTGAGGTTCGCCGATGACATTGTAATTCTGTCAGAGACAGCAAAGGACTTGGAAGTGCAGTTGAACGGAATGGATAGTGTCTTGAAAGGAGGATGTAAGATGAACATCAACAAAAGCAAAACGAGGATAATGGAATGTAGTCGAATTAAGTCGGGTGATGCTGAGGGAATTAGATTAGGAAATGAGACACTTAAAGTAGTAAAGAAGTTTTGCTTTTTGGGAAGCAAAATAACTGATGATGGTCGAAGTAGAGAGGATATAAAATATAGACTTGTAATGGTAAGGAAAGTGTTTCTGAAGAAGAGAAATTTGTTAACCTCGAGTATAGATTTAAGTGTCAGGAAGTCGTTTCTGAAAGTATTTGTATGGAGCGTAGCCATGTATGGAAGTGAAACATGGACGATAAAAAGTTTGGACAAGAAGAGAATTGAAGCTATCGAAATGTGGCGCTACAGAAGAATGCTGAAGATTAGGTGGGTAGATCACGTAACTAATGAGGATGTATTGAATAGAATAAGGGAGAAAAGGAGTTTGTGGCACAACTTGACAATAAGAAGGGACCGGTTGGTAGGGCATGTTCTGAGGCATCAAGGGATCACAAATTTAGCATTGGAGGGCAGCGTGGAGGGTAAAAATCTTAGAGGGAGACCAAGAGATGAATACACTAAGCAGATTCAGAAGGATGTAGGTTGCAGTAAGTACTGGGAGATGAAGAAGCTTGCACAGGATAGAGTAGCATGGAGAGCTGCATCAAACCAGTCTCAGGACTGAAGACCACAACAACAACAACATCGTACTTTCATCAGCACCCTGAGACCAATTTCAACATATGGATATCATTAGCTGATTAGCTCCTGCTCTCGTATGATGTCTACACTTGTTGCTTCGCTTCTGTATATAAATTTTGCAGAGACACTATGAGCCACATGTAAACATCTACGAGCTGTTTTATGTTAATGGATTCAGTATAGTATTACTTATTGCTCCTGTATATTTTTAGGGCCATGGCATTTTGCTCTATGCATCTTATTGTTGACACTCGCAGATAATGATATTTTTTATCTTTAAATTTTTAAAATTCTTAAACTTTTCATCCCTAATTGTAATATTTTTATCTGACTTTTAGTTATTTGTGGTGTATTTTCCTGTACAGCCTTCTGAAGAAGGGCACAAAGTGTCCGAAACCGGTGAAGGAATTAAATTCCATTTATGCGACTGGCTGGTTATTATTGCGTTAGATACAAATTATATAATACTTCATAAATACAATCTTGATGAAAAATTACAGCACTACATAATTGGCGTCTTTGTAAGGCCGCCGGCCGAAGTGGCCGTGCGGTTAAAGGCGCTGCAGTCTGGAACCGCAAGACCGCTACAGTCGCAGGTTCGAATCCTGCCTCGGGCATGGATGTGTGTGATGTCCTTAGGTTCGTTAGGTTTAACTAGTTCTAAGTTCTAGGGGACTAATGACCTCAGCAGTTGAGTCCCATAGTGCTCAGAGCCATTTGAACCAACCATTTGTAAGGCCCAACAAATGTCATAAATCCAGTACTACAAATAGAGTCTTTCTCCTGACACTATGACAAATGATTATAATTTTAATCGTGTTCTCTTCTATTTCTTGTGCCTCTGTCCCGCATCGACGCAGGGTCGGTGTGATTATAAACGGATTTGCCCTATTTAGTCCGCCTGCTTAGCTGGGTGGTAACGTGCTCGCATCCTATGCAAGTGGGCCCGGGTTCGATTTCCGACCCGGATGGAGATTTTCTCTGCTCGGGGACTGGGTGTTGTGTTGTCCTCATCATCATTTCATCCTCATCACCGGCGCGCAAGTCGCCCAATGTGGCGTCAAATGAAATAAGACTTGCACTTAGCGGCCGAAATTCCCCGACTAGGGGCCTCCCGGCCAATGATGCCATACGCTCATTTCATTTTTTCTTTTGCCCTATTTACTTTAAGAAGTAACTGAATGCCATTCCTGTCGCTATCCCATAACACCTGGAACGGAATATGATTATCCCAACTGACTTCTAAACGTTTGCAAGTCGTGTAACTAAAGGACTTGGCTACCAGCCCGGTACTCATCTACTGGGATGAGGAAAACCGCCTAAACACCACAGACTGGACGGCACACCGATGCAAGTCATTAATCTGCTTGGCGAAGTCGCCAGCGCACTTCCTCACCCCGTAAGTAGTGCTTTAACATTCACGGCTATCCGGGCGGGTGCTTGTTGTCGTGCCTTATGCACCTGAATTTGAGCCATCCTCCCAAAGTTATAATTTTACTTTTCCCTTGTGACAACCATTATAAATCGGTCACTAACCCAAAGGTATATTAAATATCAGATTTCTATTAGAGAAGCGATCTGTTAACTGGATTACCTAACCTATAATAAAAAGATCCGTAGCTAAACGTGGAATTCGAACGAGATGCTAAACGGATTTTTCTCTTGCCCAAAGCATTCCAAGTAGCGAAAGACATAGTGAATGGTTTAAGAAGTTCTATGGTCAACCGGTGATTGAAGCCAGATCCTTCGGATTTGGAGTCTGGAGTGTATGGTGTAATCAAATAGCACTAAGCCAAACGTAAATGTCTTGTAACAATTCTGCATTGTCTTTTATACAGAGATTCTGCATCTGTGTTGCAGTCCTGATACCTTTATCAGGTCGTAAGTTAATGTTTGGTGTTAATACGAAATCATTACAGAAGCACACCCCTGAAGACCTTTGAAAATGCCATGTAGAGAAAAAACACTAAATGAGTTAGTAAATAGCCTCAGAATTGCATCATATTATGACTGAAGCCACTTTTGCTGTAATATTGAGAGCGCTGCAACGTACTCGCAAAAAATTGGACAATTTGTAAAAAGAGAAACAGTAATGTTGATAAGACAAACACCGTATCGAGGACGAGACGAGCTGTCACATAATATTCGTCTGCTTATCTCTGTCTTAAGTCATCTTTAACGACAGCATCTTCTCAAACTGTCACCGTGGTGTTTGTGTCCGTACAAGGGAAACAGCTGCTCTGACAGTTTCGAGGTATAAAAGCCACACTGCTGTCTTGCCAACCCCCAGCCAAGAGCCATGCAGTCCGTCCTGCTCCTTTTGGCGGTAGCTGGCAGCGCACAAGGTAAGGCACACGATGCAAGCGTTTGCTTACGTCAACAAACACTGAGGTAGTTGACATTCCCTTCTTTTTCTTCTTCTTCATTTCATGTATTAGGCAAATTGCCTCTTATGGAACTGCATCTCTTGTATGGTGTCCCTACATTTCTTGTTCCATTGCATTTGTAACTGACAGCCTTTACCGAGACTCTTTCTACGCCCTTACGGTTTAGATAATGGGTAGGTAACCGGCAGCCAGCGACCGAATCCGGCCCGCGAATTGTTTCAACCTGGCCCGTGGAAAAAAGGCGTGAGAGAAAGAGCGAGGCTCTGCAGAATTTTGCAACGGAAGTTTTTAAGGCAGCTATTGTACAACGTCTTAACATTTCCTCTACAACTTACGGGTCAAAATGACCCGAGACGACAAGTTAGTGCCAGATAGAGGGGAACAAGCACTTTTTTTTTTTTTAAATTGTACCTCATTGTTTCCTAAAATTTTGAAAATCACACATTGCATGTAAAAAATGAGTTCGACCAAAAGACCCAAGGTCTCCGGATACTTCTGATCACATTGTGTAAGTGTTGCCATCTGTTGGTGGGTTCGGGAACTATCAAAATTGACATTGGTCTCACCCCTAAATGTCACTTAGGTAGTTCCCGTACCAAACAACAGATGACAACACCTACCTCTAAGCTTTTACGTTTTAGGGTTAGCCCATTTATCTGCGCGTGTCTTCAATTGTGAAATGGTTCCTCTAATACGGTTCCAGACTCTCGTGGATGCAGACAGTCCTCACACTGAGCAACTTTTGTAACCTTAATGTAAACATGGTACGCAGTTAACAGATGTTATCCTCTCATGTGGATGGTTTATTCGTTATTTCTCTTACGCGTGTCCTAAAAAAAAAAAGTTGCGCTAGATTCCCTAGTCTCACGACCACTCGTTTTTCATGGGGGTTCTCTTAAGTAGCGGAAGTTTAATTATAATCACCCCGCTGATCCTCGTGTTGTGTTAAGCGATTTATGGAAACTATAACGTTAACTTTTCCGGTTCTTATTTGTAAATTTAAATCCCGCAGTATGAATTACAGTGGATATTAGGTCTTTTGCTAAGAAAAAGCACGTATGATGCAGTTTTTTGGTGCCTTTTAGAAACAAAGTGGTGATCGCTATTACTGTGTTTCCTATCGAATCCCTTTTAGTCACTCGAATAACAGATTTGATCTCGTGGTATTTTTTCTCTTGCAGGACCAGAAAGATAAGGGCTACGAAAGTCAACATGGAACTGTTGAATGAGCGATAAAAGCACTGCGACGGGAAGTCACCACAATTCTGCCCGTTATGATCCGAATATCTGCAAACAACTCCGACACACGGTTCAGTAACGCGCCGTTAACAAACGCCACAGCCTGGTAGATCTTAATCTTCAAAGTGAATTAAAGAAATTACATCACAGGTTTTCTTCGACGAATAAAATGTTTTTGTATTATATGATTTGTCTAAGTTTAATTTTTTTTCCTAATCTAGGACTGCCTCGAGCAAATGCGACGATATATTTCACCGGCGCACCTATGTTGTTTTCCACTGGTGTGATGTTAAAGTTATTACGAATAGCTCTGGGACAATTACGTAGAACACAAAAAAATTTACGAGGAAATTTAGTAAGAGTTTTTGTTTTATAGGCATTAGGTGGTGATGCAAGGCACAATTCTTGCCTTTACTGGTTCTAATATGACTCCAATTTTATTGTGATAGTCTTCTTTCATCATTACCACAGTAGCATAGACCTCATCTCCAGGAAAATTAGAATTTCTTTGTTACAATTTAAATCTCGGCGAGTTTTTATATCACATTTCGTTAAGTTACTGTTAGGTCGTTTGCTCTTAAACAATATCCTTACTTATTTCAAAACGGATATTAGCAACAATGTGTTCCATTGGTATTCTAGAAACTGCAACGGCATGGTATTCTCCTTTGGTCATCACGTCTATATGATTCTTAGACAGAACCTTATCAACAAGTATCACCTAGATCTGAAGGTAGAAAAATTACTCTCTTCTTCTGCAAACTGCTCAATTTCTCTTTCTGTTTATTAACTGACGCCGACCAGTGTGGCCGAGCGGTTCTACGCGCTTCAGTCTAGAACCTACGGTCGCAGGTTCGAATCCTGCCTCGGGCATGGATGTGTGTGATGTCCTTACGTTAGTTAGGTTTCAGTAGTTCTAAGTTCTAGGGGACTGATGACCTCAGATGTTTTAAGTCCCCTAGTGCTCAGAGCCATTTGAAAAAATGGTTCAAATGGCTCTGAGCACTATGGGACTCAACTGCTGAGGTCATTAGTCCACTAGAACTTAGAACTAGTTAAACCTAACTAACCTAAGGACATCACACACATCCATGCCCGAGGCAGGATTCGAACCTGCGACCGTAGCGGTCTTGCGGTTCCAGACTGCAGCGCCTTTAACCGCACGGCCACTTCGGCCGGCCAGAGCCATTTGAACCATTCTTTATTAACTGACATCGTAGAATGTAAATCATGGCTCGGTAGTTAAACTATCGATCTTGTCTCATACATCACAACACGACCCATTACTGAGGAAAATGTGTATCTCCATTAACTTACAGTTCACCGCGCCAGGTAGCGTCGCGTGTGATGGTTGCGCTCTCGGAGCATCACTGACTGCGCCATCTTAGATTTGACGCGCAGCTGCGGAAATGAAATTTTTCTTTATCCCCAAAATATTCAGTGTTGTCGACTGAAGGTGTCTCTGCATCCGTGTGCCTTCCCAAATTTTAACTTTACCTGAGGCGTCCTCCCTGTGAAGCCGTTATACAATGCTGGCCCTTACGGGCGGTAGTTCCGTCCTTGCTGATTTTTGTTTTATGGGCATTAGGCCGTGTTTCATGGCATATCATCAGGCTCTGCTTTTGTGCCGTCAGTACTTTTTCAATGTTCTTTAGAGTCTACTATGATATAGGTGTCGTTTAAGATGGACATGTGGGAACGGATAACGGAACGTTACGTTTGCCACAAAATTGACATTCTGACGTATCCTGACCTGTTTAGAAAGGAGCGCTGTGGCGTGAGGAAGCAACAGTTAAAAAGAGTATTTACACAACAACAAAAATGGTTCAAATGGCTCTGAGCACTATGGGACTTAACATCTATGATCATCAGTCCCCTAGAACTTAAAACTACTTAAACCTAACTAACCTAAGGACGTCACACAACACCCAGCCATCACGAGGCAGAGAAAATCCCTGACCCCGCCGGGAATCGAACCCGGGAACCCGGGCGTGGGAAGCGAGAACGCTACCGCACGACCACGAGATGCGGGCACAGAACAACATGTTTAGTTTCTAAAGAGAAAGGAAATAGGCTGTTTTGTAAATCCCACTTATTTGAAATATGAGTTTATCTTAAGTTTTCTTAGTTCAAAGAACTAAAATATTGTCTGTTATGCGTGCAGTAATTTTGTCTTAGTCCAATGCAAAATTCGTTTACCAGTTTTTGGAATGATTCGCGAGAAGTATTTAGAGTATACTGCTGATAACAACTTGAAATGCATATACTTCTTAAAACTTAAGTTTTGGTGGAATGTAGGTGTTAACAAGATTTACAGTTTTGATGTTGATGGAGAGAGTACATGCACCGGAGTATATGAATATGCAGTTTTCGTTGGAACCATGGCGGTTACAGATACTACTTCCCTAATGACAAAGAGGTAGTTTCATTCATTGCAATGACACCTAATAAAATCAAGATAAAAAAATCATGAGCGGTTTTTTTTATTTTGTGTGGGAGTACGTGAAATGTATTCACAGTTGTGAATATGACAAAGAAAATTTGTGCCGGACCGGTACTCAAATCCGGATTTCGCGCTTATCCCATGCATGTACGAAGGAACTTTGCTCGTAAATCAGAATAATAGAGGCGCTGCAATATCGTATTTATCAGCCCACACCGGGCAAGCGACTTTCAAGTAAAATGGCTGACCTGCACGAGAATATACGTAATGGATGTACGAGTTCAGGCTGTCGACACATGGTTGACGACGCACGGAAGTTTGGGTCTAGCCTGAGTCGTGCACGGATGCCAGATGTAGCGCGACCGCTCTCAATAAGCGGGAAATAAGTGTTCAAATCTCAGCCCGGCACAAATTTTCACTGTCGTCATTCCATTATACAGCTGACGGTCGTCTATGTTCGCAACTACGAATACATTTCACATACTTCATAACAGCTGCAATCACCGCAGAGCCTGTTCCTTCGGACACGAACGCATGTTGCTGCGTAATTCTGAATAACACAGGCACTGCAATATCGAAGCATCTACATCTTTCTTTTCCCTAGCGTTTTTCCTGTCGAGTAAGGGGATTAGACAGATTTTACTTTTATTATTTAACTCTCTGGCCGGATGCCCTTCCTGACTCCACGGTCATCAAGGTAATCTAAGGGAGAGAAGTCTTTGGCGCAATCTGTTTATGCATCGTGTGTAAACTCTGTTCTGTGAGTTGTAGCATTCTACACTACTGTCCATTAAAATTGCTACACCAAGAAGAACTGCAGATGATAAATGGGTATTCATTGGTCAAATATATTATACTAGAACTGACATGTGATTATATTTTCACGCAATTTGGATACATATATCCTGAGAAATCAGTACCCAGAACAACCACCTCTGGCCGTAATAACGGCCTTGATACGCCTGGGCATTGAGTCAAACAGAGCTAGGACGGCGTGTACAGGTACAGCTGCCCATGCAGCTTCAACACGATACGACAGTTCATGAAGAGTAGTGACTGGCGTATTGTGACGAGCCAGTTGCTCGGCCACCATTGACCAGACGTTTTCAATTGGTGAGAGATCTGGAGAATGTGCTGGTCTTGGCAGCAGTCGAACATTTTCTGTGTCCAGAAAGGCCTGTACAGGACCTGCAACATGCAGTCGTGCCTTATCCTGCTGAAATGTTGGGTTTCGCAGGGATCGAATGAAGGGTAGAGCCACGGGTCGTAACACATCCGAAATGTAACGTCCACTATTCAAAGCGCAGTCAATGCGAACAAGAGGTGACCGAGACGTGTAACCAATGGTACCCCATACCATCTACGACGGGTGATACGCCAGTATCGCGATGACGAATACACGCTTCCAATGTGCGTTCACCGCGATGTCGCCAAACACGGATGCGACCATCATGATGCTGTAAACAGAACCTGGATTCATCCGAAAAAAGTACGTTTTGCCATTCGTGCACCCAGATTCGTCGTTGAGTACACCATCGCAGGCGCTCCCGTCTGTGACGCAGCGTCAAGTGTAACAACAGCCAGGGTCTCCGAGCTGATAGTCCATGCGGCTGCAAACGTCGTCGAACTGTTCGTGCAGATGGTGGTTGTCTTGCAAACGTCCCCATCTGTTGACTCAGGGGTAGAGGTAAGACGACTGTCATCTCGACTGCTAGTGATACGAGGACGTTGGGATCCAGCACGGCGTTCCATATTACCCTCCTGAACCCACCGCTTCCATATGCTGCTGACAATCAGTGGATCTCGACCAACGCGAGCAGCAATGTCGCGATACGATAAACCTCAATAGCGGTAGGCTACAATCCGACCTTTATCAACGTCGGAATCGTGATGGTACGCATTTCTCCTCCTTACACGAGGCATCACATTAACGTTTCACCAGGCAACGCCGGTCAACTGCTGTTTGTGTACGAGAAATCGGATGGAAACTTTCCTCGTGTCAGCACGTTGTAGGTGTCGCCACCGGCGCCAAACTTGTGTGAATGCTCTGAAAAGCTAATCACTTGCATGTCACAGCATCTTCTTCCTGTCGGTTAAATTTTGCGTTTTTAGCACGTCATCTTTGTGGTGTAGCAATTTTAATGGTCAGTAGTGTACTGTTTGCGTATCGGGAACCTGGGCGAGCATTTGCCTAAAGGAGCTGGGGACAGCTGAAAACCACACTCAGGCTGGTGCTGTATCAGCCCACGGTTATCCGCCACGTGGTTTCGATCTAGCCCACTTCCCTGATTAGCAAACTATCGCGCTACTGCTACACGAGAAGGTCACTATGTTTTTGCATAATATTAGCTAAGTCCTGACCATGTCTATAACGTAGTCTGCTGACAAAGGAACGTATGAACTTAACAAACTCTGCTACAGAAAATGCTTCAGTCATATCTTTTTAGATTTGCTGTGCTAGGAAACCCTTACGAAGCGGTTCTTTGTTAGAGATTCACTATTTGACTGCTCTTGCTTGAATGGAACAGTTGGAATAGGAATCACAGTGTGTAAGTGACAATCAAAGAGTTTCCGTCCGAGCACGCCACTACAGCGTGTATGCAACGTAGCGCGACTCCGATGTGGGTACTCCAGAACCGACATGAAGGCGAGGGATCAGTCTCTTCCGACGTGCGCGGGTCACATGTCAAAACGCGAACGAAGGCGACGTTCTCACCAATTGGGTGCAAACAGGACCAAAGTGCTGTTATTATTTTCTTGTCTGCTGAAGGATAAACATCGATGGACATCCGTTGGAAAATGAAAAATATGTATGGGCAGCATGTCTCTAAAAACCACGATTGTGCAACGGTTCGCCAAGTGGTGGTGCTACTTTATGATAACGCATGTCCTCATATCGCAGATGTCGTAATGCGGAAGTTGCGCCAGCTGAAGTGGGTGCAGCCGTCCTTTAGTCCTAATCTCTCCCCATGCAATCATACGCCTTCTTTTCCTTTATGGTCTTGAACAGTCGACGATTACTGTCGGACGAGAAAGTGCAACAGACACTTAACGGACTTCTTCATGCAGCAGGACACGGCGTTTTACTAAGCGGGTGTCCTCAACCTAATGCGTCGGTTGGATGATTGTCTCATTGCATACCGATTCTGGACTGTACGGCCTTCGAACGGAAACTTTATGAACTCCCTTTATTATACAACAAAACAGTGGACTCTAGTGAAGCCTGTGATTCCTGGTCAGAGTAAAGGACAAATGTCCCGGAACTAACGCTCTTACAGAAAATCGTGCTGCAGTGACGTTCGAGTTCTTTCATTTTCTTCGACAACAATCATAAAAGCATTTCATTTTGCAGTACGTAACTTATATTAACAATGCAGCGGCAACATTACGTCACGGCTTGCAGCATGTGCTTTATTTGACGATGACCACTGGCTGGTCAAAACGGTTACGTAAAATAGTTATGTAATTGTTGTCAAAGAAAATTAAAGAAGAAAATTGCTAAGTCACAATTTCAATTGACAATATGTTTCTCTTTTTTTTTACAAAACTGCATTCACAACAAAAAATGAAAAGGAATGGATAAACGTCTGCAGCTACCTAATTCAAAATAAAATATGCTATAATTCATACGTTTAAGTGACACTCAAGCCCAGTGGGTATTTGTTTCCAGCTTTCGGCCTGAGACACAGAGCTGATGGTGGCGCTATCAGCGCCTCCCAAGCGGAGGCATCATCAACAGGCGTGGGTGCTAGACTGCTAGGCCTTGGACTCGGTGCTTCCACAAGCCACGCCTCGGCAGAATCCGTTGGAGTGGGCCGAAGCAGCGATGGCATCAGTAGCTCCAAAGCACGATCATCATCTGTAGGAGTCGGTGCTGGTCTCCTGGGTCTCAATATTGGTGGTTCTCTGAGCCATTCCTCGTCTAAAGCCACTGGAATGGGGAGAAGTGACAGTGGTCTCAGTGCATCCAAATCAGGAGCATCATCCGTAGGACTGAACGTTGGTATAGGCGGCATAGGAGTGAAACTCAATATTGGTACAACCAGAGGAAAGTCATCAGCTGGTGCAGTTGGTGTGGGAAGGAGTGAGGGTGGATTAAGCGCCTCTGAATCTAAGGCATCATCAGTACGTGTGGGAGCTGGACTGCTCGGTCTTGGCATCGGTGGGTCTCTAAGCCACACATCATCTAAGGCTGTTGGAGTTGGTAGGAGTGACACAGGCTTCAGTGGCTCAAGTGCAGAGGCATCGTTTACAGGATTTGGCGCTGGTCTCCTTGGAGGTGGACTGGCTGGTTCCCAGAGTCAAGCTTCAGCAGGATCTGTTGGTGTAGGCCGCGGTGATGGTGGGTTTAGTGCTTCTAATGCAGAGTCTTCATCAGTAGGACTGGGAGCAGGACTTCTGGGCTTAGGGGTTGGTGGTTCCACGAGCCACTCCTCATCACAAGCTCTCGGAGTGGGTAGAGGTGACGGCACCTTCAGTGGCTCAAGTGCAGAGGCATCATCTACAGGATTTGGCCCTGATCTCCTTGGAGGTGGACTGGCTGGTTCCCAGAGTCAAGCTTCAGCAGGATCTGTTGGTGTAGGCCGCGGTGATGGTGGGTTTAGCGCTTCTAATGCAGAGTCTTCATCAGTAGGACTGGGAGCAGGACTTCTGGGCTTAGGTGTTGGTGGTTCCACAAGCCACTCCTCATCACAAGCTCTCGGAGTGGGTAGAGGTGACGACAGCTTCAGTGGCTCAAGTGCAGAGGCATCATCTACAGGATTTGGCGCTGGTCTCCTTGGAGGTGGACTGGCTGGTTCCCAGAGTCAAGCTTCAGCAGGATCTGTTGGTGTAGGCCGCGGTGATTGTGGGTTTAGCGCTTCTAATGCAGAGTCTTCATCAGTAGGACTGGGAGCAGGACTTCTGGGCTTAAGCGTTGGTGGTTCCACAAGCCACTCCTCATCACAAGCTCTCGGAGTGGGTAGAGGTGACGGCAGCTTCAGTGGCTCAAGTGCAGAGGCATCATCTACAGGATTTGGCGCTGGTCTCCTTGGAGGTGGACTGGCTGGTTCCCAGAGTCAAGCTTCAGCAGGATCTGTTGGTGTAGGCCACGGTGATGGTGGGTTTAGTGCTTCTAATGCAGAGTCTTCATCAGTAGGACTGGGAGCAGGACTTCTGGGCTTAGGGGCTGGTGGTTCCACGAGCCACTCCTCATCACAAGCTCTCGGAGTGGGTAGAGGTGACGGCAGCTTCAGTGGCTCAAGTGCAGAGGCATCATCTACAGGATTTGGCGCTGGTCTCCTTGGAGGTGGACTGGCTGGTTCCCAGAGTCAAGCTTCAGAGGATCTGTTGGTGTAGGCCGCGGTGATGGTGGGTTTAGTGCTTCTAATGCAGAGTCTTCATCAGCGTGACTCAGAGATGACTGGACGCTGTTTTCAATGCCATTAGGTTTCTTACACCGCATTAGAAGTAGTAATGTGTTGTGTTTTTGTTGTTTCAATATTTTCGTCCACCCCCAGTATTTAGTTTGAATCATAAAAAAATGATTGATAAAGCTGAAACTATGATTGGCAGTCGTAAATTTTAATTAACACCTCGAAAAATAATTTTTGCAATTATTGTCACGTTTTTTATCGTATGCCAAGATTCAGGCATTAACCTGCAAATATATAAAAAAAGTGAATAGCTCTATTTTTTCGAGCTGATAATTAAACATTTGTGACTAATTATCGTAAATGTGGATAATAATGTTCACATTAATAATTGTAGCTCCTTGATCCTGGTTGTTTAATACATTTATTCGTGAAATTATGTGAATCTACATAAAAAATCGAAACAGATATGTCAAGTTTAATGTTCAGTCATAGGTTTCACAAAGCACACAGTCGTCGCCTTCTGTCAAAACATTTATTTACCGTCAGTTACAC
Organism: Schistocerca americana; assembly: GCF_021461395.2. Lineage (NCBI taxonomy): Eukaryota > Metazoa > Arthropoda > Insecta > Orthoptera > Acrididae > Schistocerca > Schistocerca americana. Next base: position 1,087,761,596 of record NC_060119.1, on the reverse strand, counting down.
TGATCACGAGAGTCTCCAACGAGCTCAGAGTATTCCAAGCAGTCCAGTACCTAATCCAACCGACGAAGCTACTGCATTAGATGCACTGACTCCACCGTAGCTCCCACCTGAAGCAGCAGCTTGTGACGATGAGAGAGAAACACCAACGCCAAGACCAAGGAGGCCGCCACCTAGTCCCACCGATGACGATTTAGACTGGGCGGAGCTTAGTGCAGTGCCACCACCACTTGTTCCGACAGCTCCTGCTGAAGAACGGCTTGTAGAGAGTCAAAGCCCAAGCCCAAGGCCACCTAACCCGGCACCCAGACCAACTGACGAAGACTGCGCTTCAGAGGTGCTGAATCCACTACCACCTCCGCCAACTCCCACAGACCCTGCTGAAGCTTGGCTCTCAGAACCTCCAAAACCTCCGAATCCTGATGATTTTGCTGCTGCTGTGGTACCACTTACGCTGCCTCCATCTCCACCCACTCCAACAGCCTGTGAAGAGGAGCTGCTTTTTGAGACACCGAGGCCTAAACCAAGAAGACCGGTGCCCAGTCCTAATGATGAAGACTCTGCATTAGATGAGCTAAACCCACTACCACTGTGGCCTACACCAACAGATCCTGATGAAGCTTGACTCTGGGAGCCAGCCAGTCCACCTCCAAGAAGACCACCGCCAATTCCTGTAGATGATGCCTCTGCACTTGAGCCACTGAAGCTGCCGTCACCTCTACCCACTCCGAGAGCTTGTGATGAGGAGTGGCTCGTGGAACCACCAACGCCTAAGCCCAGAAGTCCTGCTCCCAGTCCTACTGATGAAGACTCTGCATTAGAAGCACTAAACCCACCATCACCGCGGCCTACACCAACAGATCCTGCTGAAGCTTGACTCTGGGAACCAGCCAGTCCACCTCCAAGGAGACCAGCGCCAAATCCTGTAGATGATGCCTCTGCACTTGAGCCACTGAAGGTGCCGTCACCTCTACCCACTCCGAGAGCTTGTGATGAGGAGTGGCTTGTGGAACCACCAACGCCTAAGCCCAGATGTCCTGCTCCCAGTCCTACTGATGAAGACTCTGCATTAGAAGCGCTAAACCCACCATCACCAAGGCCTACACCAACAGATCCTGCTGAAGCTTGACTCTGGGAACCAGCCAGTCCACCTCCAAGGAGACCAGCGCCAAATCCTGTAGATGATGCCTCTGCACTTGAGCCACTGAAGCTGCCGTCACCTCTACCCACTCCGAGAGCTTGTGATGAGGAGTGGCTCGTGGAACCACCAACGCCTAAGCCCAATCATAGTTTCAGCTTTATCAATCATTTTTTTATGATTCAAACTAAATACTGGGGGTGGACGAAAATACTGAAACAACAAAAACACAACACATTACTACTTCTAATGCGGTGTAAGAAACCTAATGGCATTGAAAACAGCGTCCAGTCATCTCTGAGTGGATAAATACATGTCCTGTATGGCTTTCAAGGCAATAATACACCATTTTTCTTGCAATGTAGCGGGGTTGTTCAGGTAACGATGATAGAGGTGGATAGAGAGCACACACTCTTCTCTCCAAAATAGACCAAAAAGGCTAGTGAGATCTGGTGACTGTGGTGTCCAAAGGAAACTCGTCAATACATTCTCGTGCTCACAAAACCTGTTGTGGATGACGTGAGATATTTGAACAGGGGCCCTGTTGTCTTTGAACACAGCATCGTCATTGGGGTACGAACATTGATAATCCATGGGTAACCATGGAGCTCATGGAACATCACTATGTGGCTGCGCAATTCATCACCAAACCCCCGCCACCTTCCAGTCATGAACGTAAACTCGGCCAGAATGTGGAAACAGAGTGAAACATGACTCATTCCACAAAATGACTTTATTCCATCGCACCGCAGTCCACTTTTTATAAGTTCGGACCCATGTTTTCCTGTTGTGGGCATTTGCATTATTGACGAGTGGTTTTGGAATTCCAGCAGCCCTGCAATTCCCTACTTATCGAACTACCTTAATGTTCTTTTAGTGGTGACTTGTTCCGCTTGTGCGTCATTCAGTTCTGCAGTGACTTTTGCAGCTGTCGTTGTCTTACTCTTCGTTACAATTCTCTTCAATGCCCGTCTGTTACAGTCACTCAACACACACTTCCGTCCACCTTGTGACTTACAAGGGTGTGAATAAACGATTTGATATAATTTGATGGATATGCAGAGCGGTTAAAATAATGCAATCGGTCTTTCATTGTTTTTGCCCTATTTCCCTTTTAAGAGTTAAAACACACCCCATAAGGTTATCTGGCATATTAGATTTACATGGAATATGTTGGAAACCAAAAAATGAAAAATATGTGTTTCATATATTAGTTGAAATGTAACTCACATTTTTGAAAACTGTACACTCAACATTTTTAATAATTTCAAATTTTACAAAATAGCTCACAAACATTAATTAATTTCGTAAAATGAAAACTTTCTTTACAACTTAAATCAAAGAAGCTTCCACGCCACGTCTATCCAATTGTAATAAATAATTTGTTTTTTGAGTAATTTTGACATACCCTATTAAATATCTAAACGTTCATTATTATTCTAATTATTTTTATTACCTATTTGTGTTTTAGTTCAGTAACTGTTTCTTTAATTTTTAAATTTATGGTTTTTTTGGTCTACTATTTCAGTTAAGTGCATTTTGTTAACTGAGAATAATAATTAAGTCATTAGTATGATACATAATTATTACAATAATGGTAATCTGTAAGGAAATGCTTAAAAAAATGTTCAAATGTGTGTGAATTCCTAAGGGACCAAACTGCTTAGGTCATCAGTCCCTAGATTTACACACTACTTATACGAACTTATGCTAAGAACAACACACCCACCCATGCGTGAGGGAAGACTCCAACCTACGCCGGGTGGGTCCGCGCAGTATGTGATATGACGTCTCAAACCGCGTGGCCAGAGAAATGCTTAAAACATAACTTTATTTACCCTATGCATACAACATGAGCGAATTACTTCTCATATTAAACACAACGGACAACACAATGTAAAACAAAATTCAACAAGATTCTCAAGGTGTGACAGGTGCTACTCTAAATATCTTGAATTGTATCAGGGATATTTCAGCAGAATGGAAAACCTGGACAAAGAGAAATGATTATGTACTGGTAACTGCAGCTTGATTATATTGCTTCTCAAGTGGAGACTGACATCACAAGCATCCAGCAGAACTAGATATGAAAATCGTTGAAACCTGGCAGTCAAGGGAAGGCAGGATTCGGTTACGATTGTGGACGGGGCCGTAATCAGTTACTACTGGTTGCCTTTTACAGTTACACATAATTTATTTTAAACCAGTAATTGCAGATTCAACAATAAATAAAAATACCACACGCTAATAATGAAGGAATAAACAACTGTGTAAATAATAGTGTTTTCAGTTACTGAAATATTAAAGGCAAGTGGCCGCAAACACAGCAGAAGGCATCAGAGGGCAGGAATGGCAGTAAATAAGGTTCTAAGGCTTACTGCGAAAATACAAGTACCAAATTAGAATTTTAAGGCAAATGACCACAATCACACCTGAAGGCCTTATACACCAGGAACGGCAATAATATAAAAAAAATTAGAAACCTGCTGTAAAACAGCAAATACAATAGCAAAGGTTAATTAAAAAACAAGCAACTGATCACCAAACGGGTGAAATAAGATGATGGTAAACTTTGTAACACAACCCTTAACATCCACTGAACGCTACACTGCTAGAATTATTCCAGAAGGCGACCAGAACTATTAACTAGACATATATAACTTTTATGCAGGCATTGCAAGGTATTGTAATAAATAATACAATAATAAAACCCAAGGACCCGTACATAAGTTCCTTAAAGGGTACAGAGGCAGATTATACCCGTAGAAGGCGTGGGCTGAAGGAGCGTTACACTGAACTACTGGCCATCAGACCTCCTTTTAGAACACTCATCTCTTACAAGAACCAAGGGACCACAGACGGTGCTCCAGGAATTGACTTCTGAGAAGGGTCGGCAACAAACATGTTCGCGAGCGATGAGACAGGCAGCCAAGAGTTGCATTCACTTCACAAGATGGTAACTCAGACTAGTGGCAGCATAACGAATGACTAATGATAATCTTGCTGAAGCTACCTGACATCCGATTAACCAAATGCAACGATGGAACAACACGCCAAAGCCGAAACCGGCGGTCTGCACTACGTCCTCAAAATATTGTGCTTAGAGTGCCTGGGACGAGAAAGGAATCACTACCACCAGAGTAGAAGAATCGCCATCCGGCCTACAATCAAGAAAGCTGCCAAAACTACACGCCTTAGGGAAAGCAGCGGAGAGGCAACATACACTGCCGTTACATCCACTAACCCACAGGGCAGGTAATTGGGGCGTTAACTGGTTGAACTTCATAAATTGTAACAAGTTTAACGCAGTAAATAGTAATAAGAAGTCGAGGAAAGCTAATCAGATCCGCCTTCCGCAAGCACTCCCCTCGCTGCTCTTCGCCTCGGCGACACTTGGAGCAGCAACACGAACCCAAGTCACTGGAGAATAGCGAGATATCACAATGGTGGAGGTTTCTCTACTTGGATTGAAATGAACTCATCTTAAAGCTTGCTGGATCCGGTTTACGACGAGGTCGTGCACTCTCGTGACCACAGCGCTTCCATCCGGCAGTCCATGCGTGCCGCCAGCGGTCCGGGCGTGTTCTGGCACTGCGCGGACCTGGCTCCTCCTGAGTCCCCAACCGAAGGGCCCTCTCACACGACCCGGAAGAAAACAACGACGTGGCCCCAAAGATAGGGCAACAGTTACTACATATCGATAACCGCCACTGCTGCCACTAGCGGACAGCCAGTGCTTGCGAAACCGAGTGGCGGCAGTCAACACGAGAAGAAGACAAACGACTGTAATCATGCCAACTAAACGATACCGTCTGGCCTCCAACAGAGGGCGGAAACCTACAAACAGCACCAACGCGAGACGCAGCGTGGCTCAATCTTTTCATAAAGTTCTTCCAACATCGAAAGCTGTATACATCTGACAGCAGTCCCTTCGAGTCTTTTTGGGAGCACCAGATGAAGAAGTTCCTTGTCATGCGTGACACTCAAAATGGTTTTTTTACAATGAACACCTCAAGAATCCATCCATAATACAGATTTTCCCCCCGCGCTGTGAAAGAACGAGTCCATCAAATATTTTTTGATGTGATCAGATGTCGATGCTATTACAAGAACATTTGGGTCTCTGAAAAGAAATTCTCGAATTCTCGGTCCAAACTGTTCATTAGTTTCTTATGACAAAGGGGCTAAACAGTTTGCCAGCTGCGAAGACTGCACTCTCTGTTATGTAAGTGAAGTTTTGTTCGCGGCACGTCTTCGTAAGCTCTCATGAAGACGATCTCGCGAGCAGTCAAACAGCGTACATGTCATCAATATAGGTCGGTGTATTGGAACGATATGTTCGAGTACGTACTGTTCGGAGTGCTATCCGCTGAGAACAATCACTGCGACCAGTTCTTCACGACACGACGACGGCGATTTTAAGCAGCTGTTTCGTATATCATTAGCTGTTCAAAAAAATGGTTCAAATGGCTCTGAGCACTATGGAACTTAACATCTGAAGTCATCAGTCCCCTAGAACTTTAAACCTAACTAGCCTAAGGACATCACACACATCCATGCCCGAGGCAGGATTCGAACCTGCGAGCGTAGCGGTCGCGCGGTCCCAGACTGAAGCGCCTAGAACCGCTGGTCCACCAAGGCCTCATTAGCTGTTCCAAAGACTATTATCTGAAGATTATAAAAGGATTGTGTGCAACATGCCTTGTTGCCATTTCCAGTGCTCAGACCTGTCGGGCACCACTTCTCTTTAGTCACAACCAAGAGACACTGTGGGCTGCAGCTAGCTGTCCACCGATGATGGCCAACCTTTTTTACAAATAAAGAGCTTTTCAATTTATGGCTGGGACAACGTTCTCAACGAAGGCTGATACCCCAGAAATAAATTAATAAAGTTCAAATCCTCCAGATCTGACCTAGGGTTCTGGGAGGTTTCCTTTGGTTGTAAGGTAAATGCCGGAACTGTAAGCCCTCTCATTTATTTATTCTCAATTGGGACCTCCCATCTGCCCCACTATCATTTTGTCTGATAACTGGCTGAACAGAATCGCGACAGTTTAATGGGCCTGGTCTCGAACAGCTCACTTCACTCCTTAGAGTGGAAAAAAAAGCTCTGCAGATGCCTCGTACGCCGCTTGCTACTACTACGGAACTGTACAACGCCGCACTACTTCTGGATGTCATTACACTCTTCACGATCTCACTCCCAAGGAATGCTCTTTGGATTGCTATGCATCCCACTGATTTCTAGACTGGCTATCAATACGGACTCCTCTCCGGATTATTCTTTGGACTGCCTGTACTCTTCAGTATTCACTATACTTGTGTTGTTAAATAAACTTGTTGCCGGTCGGAGACTTTGTATTGTGTATCAAATACATCAATTTGCAAAAAGGGAAAGCGCCAAACGTTAATCCAATTAATATTAGCCAAACGCTAATTGATTATTTCAGCAATATGGAATCCCCTGATGGTTCTGTTAAGTCGCAGCAAATGGAACTGAAGAACACCATTGTAGCATTGATTTGTGACAGCATGGATGGACAATCGACTAGTATGGAACAAGATCGTGGGTTATGGTTTGATTGGTTGGAGCTCCAAGGTGGAACAGCAATCACTGAAGATGATTGTGTGCCAAAAGTCATGGCGAGCCCATTATACCAAACGAAGTCCTTTCTTCAGTAACCGGATTAAATTTCGAATATATGAAATCTGCCATTGAATTCTGGAAAAGCAGAGAGGAGGAAAAGGTCGTTTTCATACGTTAATCATAAATATCGCAAAGTTACTTCAGTAGCACAGCTGAATCTCTGGGAAACGTAAGTTATATTGGAAAGTTACTTCAGTGGCACAGGTGAATCGCTGGGAAAAGTATGTTCTTCATAATTGCTCAAAAGTGATAAGATGAAGGTAATACACTGTTGGACATAAAAAAAGCATTAGAGGCTATAGATCGCTACCTGATCAACCACGACACTGATATTCAAAAGTGAGCATCGTAACTGAGCAGGGAAGTAAAGTTAAATAATTTCCAGGCAAGCTCCAAGTGGCTGTCGACTTTTAAGAAGGCTCACGAGACTATATCTCGGAAAATAACACAGTCTATAAATAGAAACTACATAAACGATAAAAACGATCTCAACAAGGTCATTTTACGATCTGTAGTGCAAGCCAAAGAGTACATGAGGTTTTTGGGGGATGAAAGTGTACAAATCTGATCAAAGCTGATCCAACCTGGAGTTGCACTCTGGACACACTTTGTTCCAAAAGGGCGCAAAGAAAACTGAGTCCATTGTGCAGTCACTGTCATCAGTTACTCTGGCACAAATCAAGATATTTAGAGAATCGCAGAGCACAATTTGAGAATTCTGCTAAATTTCGTTTACATGGCCTTGTCCATCATATGTATTCTATGCAGAAATTTCGTTCATTTTATGTGAATGGCGTAAAAAAGTTATCCTTTAAGTACACTCCTGGAAATTGAAATAAGAACACCGTGAATTCATTGTCCCAGGAAGGGGAAACTTTATTGACACATTCCTGGGGTCAGATACATCACATGATCACACTGACAGAACCACAGGCACATAGACACAGGCAACAGAGCATGCACAATGTCGGCACTAGTACAGTGTATATCCACCTTTCGCAGCAATGCAGGCTGCTATTCTCCCATGGAGACGATCGTAGAGATGCTGGATGTACTCCTGTGGAACGGCTTGCCATGCCATTTCCACCTGGCGCCTCAGTTGGACCAGCGCTCGTGCTGGACGTGCAGACCGCGTGAGACGACGCTTCATCCAGTCCCAAACATACTCAATGGGGGACAGATCCGGAGATCTTGCTGGCCAGGGTAGTTGACTTACACCTTCTAGAGCACGTTGGGTGGCACGGGACACATGTGGACGTGCATTGTCCTGTTGGAACAGCAAGTTCCCTTGCCGGTCTAGGAATGGTAGAACGATGGGTTCGATGACGGTTTGGACGTACCGTGCACTATTCAGTGTCCCCTCGACGATCACCAGTGGTGTACGGCCAGTGTAGGAGATCGCTCCCCACACCATGATGCCGGGTGTTGGCCCTGTGTGCCTCGGTCGTATGCAGTCCTGATTGTGGCGCTCACCTGCACGGCGCCAAACACGCATACGACCATCATTGGCACCAAGGCAGAAGCGACTCTCATCGCTGAAGACGACACGTCTCCATTCGTCCCTCCATTCACGCCTGTCGCGACACCACTGGAGGCGGGCTGCACGATGTTGGGGCGTGAGCGGAAGACGGCCTAACGGTGTGCGGGACCGTAGCCCAACTTCATGGAGACGGTTGCGAGTGGTCCTCGCCGATACCCCAGGAGCAACAGTGTCCCTAATTTGCTGGGAAGTGGCGGTGCGGTCCCCTACGGCACTGCGTAGGATCCTACGGTCTTGGCGTGCATCCGTGCGTCGCTGCGGTCCGGTCCCAGGTCGACGGGCACGTGCACCTTCCGCCGACCACTGGCGACAACATCGATGTACTGTGGAGACCTCACGCCCCACGTGTTGAGCAATTCGGCGGTACGTCCACCCGGCCTCCCGCATGCCCACTATACACCCTCGCTCAAAGTCCGTCAACTGCACGTACGGTTCACGTCCACGCTGTCGCGGCATGCTACCAGTGTTAAAGACTGCGATGGAGCTCCGTATGCCACGGCAAACTGGCTGACACTGACGGCGGCGGTGCACAAATGCTGCGCAGCTAGCGCCATTCGACGGCCAACACCGCGGTTCCTGGTGTGTCCGCTGTGTCGTGCGTGTGATCATTGCTTGTACAGCCCTCTCGCAGTGTCCGGAGCAAGTATGGTGGGTCTGACACACCGGTGTCAATGTGTTCTTTTTTCCATTTCCAGGAGTGTATTTCTTTACAGATTAATATGGTTGTGATGATTTTGTATCATAATAATGAGGTACTTCTCATTTTCAATTAACAAACTATACGTATGTGAAATGGTAACTGCATATTCTCTCTTAAGAGGGTGATCGTGTTACCCCTTCTCTACATATTCGCCCTTCATTGCGACACATTTTTACCAACGATGGATGATTTGGTAGAGTTTGGTTGTAGAAGTCTGCATTTTGACTGTTCAGGAAGCGAATATCACCTCATCGCTGTTCTGGAGCGTTGTTTCTTCATCAGAGGAAAGATAAAGAATTAAATCGGTGTCACGTCAGAATAACAAAATTTTTAAGCTCAAAGAAGCTGCGTGTTGAGAGACTCCCGCTCTTAACGTGAGCTTGCTTGTCACATGGGATATCACTATCAGGGGTACTTGCTTGAATATGCCCAGTTATAACGCTCTAGTACGGCTCACGCACGCGTGCTTTGGGGGGTTGTACAGCTATGGCATCTAATGCATTAGCTGCACGAAGTAGCTAATAAAATTTCTAAACAAGAATTTCCCTGGTGCAAACAAATAACGACTTCAAATCTCGAGAAAAAACTCGAAATGCATACGGACTCACTTGGAATGTAACATGTACTGAAAAATACTGCTAATGTGAACGGGCATTCTTTCGTGTATTTACAGCTCAAATCAGTACTGCTCTTTCTTAAAGGGTGCTATTACTTCTAAGAGACATGAAGAGGAGACTTGGGTAACGTAAGTCAATTCATTTAAAGATGGGTTGATTATAACGCTGGGTTAATACTAAATCTGATACTCAACTATTGCCATGTGCCCTATGGCTTCACACACTTGCCTAGTGGCTTTACGCACTTGAATTATGACGTACATAGTCTTTTGACTAACATGAAATACACATTTGAGGAGAACTCTTTGTACAATGTTTCATCAGATGCATTCCAGTTTTGTGGCTTATATGGACACCACAAAGTAGAATCATACATGCGAATTACTTCGAGGAAACATGCAACAATTAATTCAGTGGTCAATACAACATATAGCACTGTTGGGTGGCACATAGAGTACGTTACGGAACAAGAGGGTGGAATGCACTGGAGCCCCCCGAATCGGTGACCTTCACATGCAATGGTACAAAAACATAAACGCCATTCAGGGCCAGGAACCGACCATATATGCAGGTCGTCATCTCATTCAACAGTACCTCTCTATTGTATTGAAACTCACAAAGGGAGTGATTAGCCAAGCTATCCTTCAGCTACCTAAGCCTAATTCCCCCATAAGAAAACTTAGATTAAAGAACGGCGTGTTCATCTCATTTAGCATTGCAAGTTTGTGTACTTACCAATACTGAAACGAACCAGCATTTAGTTTAGCATCACACGGTGGCTCATGGTCCGAGGGATTACCTGAAATGTAAATAACACTCGACTTCACTGTAATTCAAATTAACACACGGCGGATTCCTCTCATTTAGCAATGTAGAATTTGTGTACTCGCCATCGTTGAAATGAACCAACATTTGCTCTAGTCACGCGTGGTAACGGAGGGTCAGAGAAACTATCACAAACGCAACTTAAATAGTAATTAAATATCTCAACTTGAATTCAACACAGAACCAAAAACTAATATGGAGCAGGTACTGGCTGTTAGAAAGGCGTAATGACACTTTCAAATTTTTAGTAAAACTAAAAATTCACCAGCAATTACGAATTGTTAAATAATTAATCACAATCTTGGTGAATGATATGTATCAGTGTACATTCGGCATGTAACTTCTGTTACATAATTCAAGGATATCGCAGCTAAATAGAAATATTTCTAATCAAAATATCCACGGGTGTGCTGCCGGTCTATAGTGTCCAACGTTGGACACTATAAACCGGTAGCACACCCGTGGATATTTTGATTATCAAATACGCCGGGAGAAACTCAAGAATCACAGAAATATTTCTTTTTAGAATTTTAATTTACTTGATATTACTTAACCTAAAACTGTAAAAGCATAATGACCATTTACACAATTAAAATTTACTTGAAACTGGTTGACCAGAAAACCAATAAAACCATACTAAATATTTACACAACGCAGTACAACAGGCACAATTTTCTACTAATCTCGAAATAGCATTAAAGAATTTCTTACAAGTCATGTCCACACCTCGCACACCAGGCAATGAAAGCATCTCACATACAGTCACAATGACGTGGTATTAACAACCCTTAAGGTTACATTAAATTACCAACACTTGACAAGCATTAGAAAATTTCTTTTACCCGTAGCTTGACAACCCAGGCGGCCCAATAGCTTCAGACCCGCTATCAGACAAATATCACTAAGGGCAGGCACCCACAGGATTTTACCAAGAGCGAGAAAATTTCAGTTGCAGCACTGAGAGACAAGGCCCCTCCCCCCCAAATATTTTTTAGAAGAATAACACAGTGGTCACACGTCATAGTTTTATCAGTCATACAGCTGTAGATCTTTACACAAGCCTCAGGTACCGCTGGAACAAAATTAGCGCAAGCATCGTGCGCTAACAGCGTGAGTAAAACAGTCAAGTCTTTTCTTTAAGTGGAAGGATACTCCTTCAGGATACTTAAATACCACTTTCTTCATACAACTATATATGAATGCTTGCCTTATAATAATTATTTTGAATTATTTTGAACAATTAGTTCATGAGCCCACTCGAAGTGTAAATGGTTGCGAAACCATACTTGACCTGTTAGCAATAAATAATCCTGGACAAATAGTGAGTGTTGTGACGAATACAGGGATTAGCGACCACAAGTCAGTTGCTGCTAGGCTGAATACCGTAACACCTACAACTACCAAAAAGAAACACAAAGTATATCTATTTAAAAAAAGCTGATAAAAATGCTCTTAGCGCTTTTTAAGAGACAGTCTTCACTCCTTCCGATCTGATCATGTAAGGGTAGAAAAGTTGTGGAATGTTTTCAAAGAGATAGTATCAACAGCAATTGAGAGATATATACCACATAAATTAATAAGTGATGGTACTGATCCCCCATGGTACACAAAACGGGTCAGATCGTTGTTGCAGAAGCAGCAAAGAAAAGCATGCCAAATTTAAAAGAACGCAAAATCCCCAAGATTGGCAAAGTTTTACTGAAGTTCGAAATATGGCGCGTACTTCATTGCGAGATGTTTTTAATAATTTCCACAACGAAATTCTGTCTCGAAATCTGGCAGAAAACCCAAAGAGATTCTGGTCATACATAAAGCACACCAGTGGCAAGACGCAAACAATACCTTCACTGCGCGATAACAACGGTGATGTCACTGATGACAGTGCCACTAAAGCAGAGTTATTAAACACGGTTTTCCGAAACTCCTTCACCAAAGAAGGCGAAGTTAACATTCCTAAATTCCAATCAAGAACAACGGCCAAGATGAGAAACATAGAAGTAGATATCCTCGGTGTAACAAAGCAGCTTAAATCACTTAATAAAGGCAAGGCCTCAGGTCCAGATTGTATACCAGTCAGATTCCTCTCAGAGTATGCTGATAAAATAGCTCCATATTTAGTAATTATATACAACCACTCGCTCACAGAAAGATACGTACCTAAAGACTGGAAAATTGCTCAAGTCACACCAATACCCAAAAAGGGAAGTAGGAGTACGCCGCTGAATTACAGGCCTATATGACTAACGTCGATTTGTAGTAGGGTTTTAGAACATATACTGTATTCGAACATTACGAAGTAACTCGAAGAAAACGATTTATTGACATATAGTCAGCACGGATTCAGAAAATATCGTTCTTGTGAAACACAACTAGCTCTTTATACTCATGAAGTAATAAGTGCTATCGACAGGGGATGTCAAAGTGATTCCATATTTTTAGATTTCCAGATGGCTTTCGACACCGTTCCTCACAAGCGTCTTCTATTCAAACTGCGTGCCTACGGAGTATCGCTTCAGTTGTGCGACTGGATTCGTGATTTCCTGTCAGAAAGGTCACAGTTCGTAGTAATAGACGGAAAGTCGTCGAGTAATACAGAAGTAATATCCGGCGTTCCCAAGGAAGTGTCACAGGCCCTCTATTGCCCTGATCTATATTAACGACATAGGAGACAATTTGAGTAGCCGTCTTAGATTGTTTGCAAATGATGGTGTCATTTACCGTGTTGTATAGTCATCAGATGACCAAAACAACTTGCAAAATGATTTAGATAAGATATCTGTATGGTGCGAAAAGTGGCAATTGACCCTGAATAAATAAAAGTGCGAAGTTATTCACATGAGTACTAAAAGAAATCAGCTAAATTTCGATTACGCGATAAGTCACACAAATCTGAGGGCTGTAAATTCAACTAAATACTTAGTGATTACAATTACAAATAACCTAAACTGGAACGATCACATAGATAATATTGTGGGTAGAGCAAACCAAAGACTGCGATTCATTGGCAGAACACTTGGAAGGTGCAACAGGTCTACCAAAGAGACTGCTTACACTACGCTTGTCCGCCCTATTCTGGAGTACTGCTGTGCGGTGTGGGGTCCGCATCAGGTGGGACTGACGGATGACATCGAAAAAGTACAAAGAAGGGCAGCTCGTTTTGTATTATCGCGAAATAGGGGAGATCGTGTCACAGACATGATACGTGAATTGGAGTGGCAATCATTAAAACATAGGCGTTTTTCGTTGCGACGGGATCTTCTCATGAAATTTAAATCACCAGTTTTCTCCACCGATTGTGAAAACATTCTGTTAGCACCCACCTACATAGGGAGAAATGATCATCACGATGAAATAAGAGAAATCAGGGTTCGCACGGAAAAATTTAAGTGCTCATTTTTCCCGCGTGCCGTTCGAGAGTGGAACGGTAGAGAGACAGCATGAAGGTGGTTCATTGAACCCTCTTCCAGGCACTTTATTGTGAATAGCAGAGTAATCACGTAGATGTAGATGTAGATGTAGATGTAGACCCTTTGAAATCGCTCTGGTTACATCACACAGAAATTCCTCATCCCAAATCCGTCTGCCTAGGAAGGTAATGGAGAAGTGAGAAACGGCTCGATCTCACAGACGAATTACAACTCCTGCTAAGAAAGTCAACTGTGTGCTGTAATCACAACCGTTAGCAGCAAAACGACAACAAAATACTAATTTATCACCACTAGTATCCACAACAGGCTGCATAACTAGAAACGTAGGCACACGTTATACAGTAGATGTATAGGAGTAGTGCATACGATTAGACGTAATGCCTTAATACTTTGCTGTCCCTAGTTGAACCAGGATACTTCTGTCGTATAAGATCCAATAGTCTCCGCCTCTGGTTACAGTTGCGCGACGTCTTCATACGTATATCCAACCGTGAAATCTGGATAAATATTGATCTCTCCCAACTGAGATCGTTCAACCAGCCAAATGAGCACGCAGTTCGTACTGACTGTCGCCAGGGAGCACCAGCCGTCTCCTACTGCCAACACACATACCCTCCCGCTCTTTGCCTCTAGCTCCGGCGTCCGGCCGAGGACGTCGCCACTGGCAAGCGTCAAAGCCAGTGGCCATCACAAATGTGCCATTCCACGGTACAACACGATCGTTAATTTAATTCATAAAACCAGAATCTGAATGCTTACTATGATTAACATAGACCTATAGTTACTTAGTGGACTCAAAGCCCAACGGTTTTCCCTGTGAACAAAGAATAATTCCCAAAGTTCCTCAAACCATCTCAAATTTACACAAAATTACGGAATAATCTCGATTCGTGAATGCTACACTCCTCTGTATTGTATCTATCTGAAGTTAAATAAAAAGTACCATATTAATGAATACTTTGTTCACAGTCTTGGTGCCCAGCAAGTCAGGACATCTACATCTACATTTCTACTCCGTCAGCCATTCAACGGTGTGTGACGGAGGGCACTTCACGTGCCACTGTCATTACCTCCCTTTCCTGTTCCAGTCGCGTATGGTTCGCGGGAAGAACGACTGCCGGAAAGCCTCCGTGCGCGCTCGAATCTCTCTGATTTTACATTCGTGATCTCCTCGGGAGGTATAAGTAGGGGGAAGCAATATATTCGATACCTCATCCAGAAACGCACCCTCTCGAAACCTGGACAACAAGCTACACCGCGATGCAGAGCGCCTCTCTTGCAGAGTCTGCCACTTGAGTTTGCTAATCATCTCCGTAACGCCGTCACATTTACCAAATAATCCTGTGACGAAACGCGCGGCTCTTCTTTGGATCTTCTCTGTCTCCTCTGTCAACCCGACCTGGTACAGTTCCCACACTGATGAGCAGTACTCAAGAATAGGTCGAACGAGTGTTTTGTAAGCCATCTCCATTGTTGATGGACTACGTTTTCTAAGGACTCTCCCACTGAATCTTAACCCGGGACCCACCTTACCAACAATTAATTTGATATGATCATTCCACTTCAAATCGTTCCGTACGCATTCTCCCGGATATTTAACAGAAGTAACTGCTACCAGTGTTTGTTCCGCTATCATATAATCATACGATAAAGGGTCCTTCTTTCTATGTATTCGCAATACATTACTTTTGTCTATGTTAAGGGTCAGTTACTACTCCCTGCACCAGTTGCCTATCCTTTGCAGATCTTCCTGCATTTCGCTGCAATTTTCTAATGCTGCAACTTCTCTGTATACTACAGCATCATCCGCGAAAAGCCGCATGGAACTTCCGACACTATCTACTAGGTCATTTATATATATTACTTATCGAACCGGGGCGGGGACGAGGTAGGAAATCGGACCTGTTACCGATACATGCAATCTGCGCTAGAGTGCAACATGCACTGCGTGTTTCAGCTGCGTCTCCGATTCCTCCAAGGTCAAGGAAAATTAAATAAATATACACAATTGCATCCTTTCTTACCCGAGGGCGAGTGCACAACTTTCCCAAGGAAAAAGAAAAAAAATATTGAAGTCAGAACTCACTGACATTATGTAACATCACAAAGTGTGGGACATACTGTCACATTTCTGTGTGTACTGTGCAGTATGAGACAAGGCGTTGCAGTAGAGCAAAAGCAGCCCCTTGGATAGCACCGCTCCACGCTTCATCTTGGCAACCTACAATAACCTCGTCAGAAGATGTCGGTAAAATGCGCTTGCGACTGTTTGCCTCACACTAGCATAATCATTTATCACCGCACACTGGTAGTTCCAACACACATTGGCACCAACTTGTTCGCTTACGGCTGGATATTCGCTTTCTTCGGCGGCAATAAAGCCACATATTTCCACCGCTTCATTTTTTCGTTTGTCTCGAAGTCATAGTGAGTCAGGGGCTATTGATGGTTACATTTTTATGTTTTTCTAGAATAAGTGGAAAACTGCGGCTTCTACCGAAAAAGTGTCCTAGTATGAAATTAAACTGGTACAAAAAATGTCCTATTCATTTCGTCTCAAGGATACACAGTTACTGTATTCAAGGGAGGGAAAAGAAGAAATTATTAAAACCAATGTTTCAATGGGATACATTAATGTTTATTATAAAATAACATGGGTTAAGAAAAAATAATAAACGGGTGTACTATATCTAAGAGCAGTATAGTTATATTAACGGATAAATTGTGTTTAGGATGGGGGGAGGGGAGGGAGGGGGGAGGTGTTACAGAGAGGAGGGGGTAGACGTGTGGGGCAGAATCATGGCGGAAGGTAGGCCGCCAGCTTGTGTCCGTGCGCTTCCCTCCTTCACAGCTCTGAAAACTGAAGGTCGAGAA
Source organism: Schistocerca americana (assembly GCF_021461395.2). Taxonomy (NCBI): domain Eukaryota; kingdom Metazoa; phylum Arthropoda; class Insecta; order Orthoptera; family Acrididae; genus Schistocerca; species Schistocerca americana. The sequence continues at coordinate 1,087,744,830 of NC_060119.1, read as the reverse complement.
GGTGATTCCACATTCTATCTACCCCACTAAGTCACAGGAAGCAACTACAAGGTGTTTCACAAAGTTATACCGACCCTCCAAAGCGCGGCTAATGAATCACTGGTAATGAGGTACGCAGCTTTGCCCAGGGGCTGTTTAATTTTCCACTAAGTGCGTTAACAGCACGTGGAATACAGATATGACTTACTAATAATGTTGACATCAGAAACGCATACGAAACGAATCCAAGTAAATCTTTGGTTAGTCGGAGGGAACCAAACAGCGAGGTTATCGGTCCCATCGGATTAGGGAAGGATGGAGAAGGAAGACGGCCGAGCCCTTTCAAACAAATCATCCCGGAATTTGCCTGAAACGATTTAGGGAAATCACGGAAAACCAAGATCAGGATGTCCGGACGGGGTTTTGAACCGTTGTCCTCCGGAATGCGAGACCAGTGTGTAAACCACTGCGCAGCCTCCTTCGGTCAAGTAACTCTTTGCACAGTGCTCTGCACTGCTAGAGAGGAAACTGATCTTGATCATCCTTTTGTAGTGTTTTTCTGCGAAACGCGACTTCCCCCACCTCGATCATTGTTCGATTTCGACTTTGCCGACAGCATTTACTGTCAGAAGACAAAATAACGTCATTGAGGTTAAAATGGTTCAAATGGTTCTGAGCACTATAGGAGCTAACATCTAAGGTCATCAGTCCCCTAGACTTAGAACTACTTAAACCTAACTAATCTAAGGACATCACACATATCCATGCCCGAGGCAGGATTCGAACCTGCGACCGTAGCAGCAGCGCGGCTCCAGACTGATGCGCCTAGAACCGCTTGGCCACAACGGCCGGCTTTAACGTCACTGAGAGCGAAGTTAATTACTGTTTATTAAAAGAGTACTTATTTGCTGTTCTTAAGTTAGTTTATATGTAAAGTACGTTTCTATAAAATTGGGTTAATAAGATTTTATTTTGTAAGTATGATGTTACCAGTGGCCTAAGTAGCGTTGATGTGAAAGCGATTGGATTGATAAATGAGACAACTTAACGCTATCTGTCGTTTACAGTGTACTGTAAAGACATATAACAGTATTGCAGTCGCTTCAAAGCTATCCTAATTCTCTCACAACTCTTTGTGTAACTTGTAGATTGCATAAATCTCTTCCCTCGAGGAGCCGTTGGTACTTGCAGGGTAGGTTACATATAGTGGAGCCACAAACAACACCTGGATACAAAATACTTTTCAAGGTGGTTGTGAATGTGTCTGATGGAATGGGACTGATCATGTTTAAGATTAGTAAAGTAAAATTCTGCGATGCCTTGCAGGTCTTATATTTAATTACCTGTAGTTACAAATATAAAATAGAGGTGCGCGTTACATGTGAAATACTGGATAATAGTTATTCACACATAACATGTTTTAATCTTATGGATAACACATGTCGTTTCCATTACAACATTAAATATGGTTGAAGTCATACATTCCACTGCTTAATCTCCTCCTAAGTTAAGAAGTGCACCGTTAATCAAAGGTGCCAACTTGAGATACGACAGTAAGATAAATCAAGCAACATATCATGAAACGTTTCTTACAAAGACATTTCAATGTATCGCACAATTTGATCCAAGCCAAGAAAACTTCCAACGCAAACAGTCTTCCGGCCGCATCGTTTCAATTACATTACCGACAACGTGAGTTTCACTTATCTCAACACACAATGCTGCTTATATTTAAGTTTTCAATATAATTCACAAATGTTTCTTGTTCGTCTTGTACCCGAAAATAATGTTTGTTAATTAATTTACTTCTCAGTCTATCCGACAAACCTTCACTAACAATCTTATCATGCAAACCACTCAAGGTACCCACTTCTCTAATAACCTGATCAATAACACCAGCCAAATTCCGGTTAGTTAATGGGTAAGTGATCCGAAGAACTACAAGACCGGAAATTTGAAGGGCACTAGCCTGCTGTTGTAACCGACAAATACCAAATAACAATTTGATCGTATTCTACATAGACAATTTAGTGACCCCTTGTATAATAGCCATAATAGGGTTAGGTAAACGATTAAAATGCTTCCATACCTCCTATTCTCTACTCTTATCTGCTCGTCAGATACTTCTTTTCACTCCAAAATACACGGCCAGAAAAAAAAATACCTGGAAAGACGACGTCGGTTTGGATCCGATGACGGCATATGCCACCTGGGGGATAGTAGATGTACTGATGATGGCTTCAAGTTAGTCGGCGAACAGATAGCGTAGCGACAAAGCTACCAGGGCGCTATCTATGTCTAACCTTCAACACAGAATTCTCGCAGCCAGAAGGCTCAGTGTGGTGCAAACACGTGAAGAAAGCAGGCAACCATGCCACGGAGATTCACTCGTGCTTCCTACAGCCAAATGAGTGAGTCTGAAAAGGGTCAAATTGTGGCCTTCTGAGTAGCAGGATGGTCCTTTCGGTGAACTGTCATGTAAGTTGGACGTGTTGCGTCATGTGCGCAACGATGCTGGTATCAATGGTCACATGAACATTCTTACACCTGCAGACGTGGTTCTGAAAGTTGTAACGGCGCTACCCTTTGGAGGCAAAAATGAAAAATACAAATCTAGTCCTCACATAATAATACAACACCAAGCCCAACATCCAAATTTCATAAAAAGAAAAAGTCCCTCTGTACTAACATTGCATGATCAGTGGCAAGTAGACTGAAAAGAAAGTAATATAAAAAGAAATAGAAAAGAATCTTGGTAGCAAAGTAACTTAATGTTATGAAAAAGAATAAATAAATAGAATCCATTAGTTTCAAGATAAAATAATAGTAGATCGCAAAGTAGTAGATTTGTAGATCACGGAGTATAACAAGTGACCTCAAAGAATACTCCTTGTGAGTACTCTTTGAGGACACTGCGAAATACAGAATCTAAAGTTGCACATTGTTAATGTGCTTCTGGCGCTTGCCTTGTCGTGTCGTAATTGAACTTGTGTGCTCGTACGTAATATTGGTAGGCGATACTAAATGGTTTTTTTACATTTTTAAGATTTGCGATCTGCTAGAACTGATTAAAAACTGAAAGAGGTAAATCAGCAACTTTGAAAATATCTTTGAAGTAATTCAAGCTAGGAAAATAACCGAATATATTGTCTTTATTTGATTATTATCAACCAAAGACTGAACTTAGACCCAATGCGATAGACAATTAATAGTTCAACTGATAAGAAGTGACGAATAGTGTAAACTGTGAGAAATATACCTAAACTGCGTTTGAGTAAATAGCGTAATCTGCACCTTGCTGTAAACTCTTTGGCTGAATTTACGTAACTAATTCCACCCATCTGAAAGAAAGGTTACTTCTTCAAGACACTGATAGGATGTGCATAGACTAGAATAAACCAACATAAAGTGAATTTACAGTGTTTGACATTTCTTTCAACCCATTTAATATTCTTCTTCTTCTCCTTGCGTTACGGCCTCTGTAGGACCACGGGTAGCCCCTTCGTGGACTGCATTTTCCTCTTCTTCTCTCAGAACCTCTTCATTCTTTCTCTTCTCCTCTCCCGCTCTCCTTCCGAGGTCTTCAGTTTCCGTTTCTCCTGGCGACTCCACTGGTGACATTCTAATCTTTTCCTATATTCTTCTCTGTCATTGATCGCCGGCATATTTGTCGGTGTATATTTGTTACTCCAATTTGCCTTTCCTTCGACCTTGATCCCCAATTCCAACCAGTCCTTCCGAAGTTCAACAATCCACTTGGTTCCTGTCTTTCCCCTTGTCCTTCCTGTTGTTTCCCACACTCCCTTCGTCATTCTGTCCATACTCATCCTAACTAGATGCCCAGCAAACCTTGCCCTTTTGAGCCTGATTTCCCCAGATATTGTTCTCATGTTCCGGTACAGTTCTTCCCTAGGTCTTCGCATCCACCTCTCTCCATCTCTTTTGGGACCTAGTATTTTTCTCAGTATTTTCCTCTCTTCTTTCTCTTACGTGCTCATGAAACATTTATCTGTACGACAACATAGATTATCAACAGAACGCAACATTCCTAGATATTCTTTGGCGCTCTAGAAAGTTATCGTACTGATTCAGAGTATTTAGCTCACGCGAATTGTACACTTTCATAGATAAAACTCTGGATGTATATAGACTGTAATCATGATTATGGCAATAATCTCAGTTTGTATGCATTTACGTGTAGCTGGCTCGTACACATCGGGGAGCAAATATTCATCTGAGTAAGCCGATACAACTAACATGCACTTGGCGTAAATATAGTGCAGCAAGACTATTCTTTTTTTGTGACTTTCCTCACAAACCTTCTACTGCGAGCTAGCCGGAGCCTGAGCTTCATTCATTAACAAACAATCAATATAAAAAGGGGAAGTTACAATGTCCACGCAGCACAGACGCCCGTCACGATCGTCGTGTTGTAAGGGCAGCAGTGGCAGATCGTGCAGTCATCACAGCACAGATAAGACGGCTTTTAAGCCCAGACTTGTCAACACGAACTGTTGCGAACTGGTTATTAGCAATGGGACTTCGGGCAGACACACATCTAGCCCGTCTTGCTCTCATGCCACAGCATAGTCGAGCACGGCTCGACTGGTGCCGACAGAGGTTCACTTGGAAGATGGTATGGCGCACCGTGTCGTCAGCGATGCATGCACGCTTAAGTGTGCGCCATTTATGACGGCGGCCGAGTTTAGGTTCGTTCTGCGCATCTGACGTCACAAAACACAGTCAGCCAATGAACAGAGGACGACGTTGACAGAGCTCGACTGCAGTGCAGAGCACAGACAAGTGTCTTCAGTTTTAGAAACGTTAAGTCATAAATAAAGTAATTGAACAAAAGCAATGTCTTGATAGCAGACTTTCTTTTACAGAAAGTTTGGAAAAAGCATTCTTTATACCAATTGCTTCGTATTCTATTAATAGAGCAATAAGCCTCCTAATTCAGGCGATAGCAAGGAAAGGTGTTTGTATCATTCTCATAACTGCTTTTTCGGAATAAAGAACTGTGGTAACTGTTTATTTCCTATTGTACTTCGACGAAACGTGAGTAATTCATAATCATACCAACAGTGTTTGTCGGTATTTTGCGTGATATTTTAAAGTGCTCCGGCAGATATATTGAATGACGACCTGCATTAGCGTAATTGTTAAAGTGTTGCTGGCACGGTAGCTCAGCGTGTTTGGTCAGGGAGCCGGTTGGCCTCTGTAATAAAAAACTGAGTGGAAGGATCAACCACCGAACTTGAACAGGATGTCTTCCAACGTCCGCAACTACCAAACGCAACGATCAATAACGAACAAAATGCAAAAAAAAAAAAAAAAGTGTATGGCTGCTAAGTGAAAGGTTCTGAGTTCAAACCTTGATCGGTGCTTAATATTTTCTTTATTTAAAAACAATATCAAAGCGTCTTACTTCATGAATTTTATTCGTTTGAATGTAATTTTTTGAAATTTCTAGTGGCAACTAAACTCGACCATACGGAAAGTATACGCTATGGACTCTTACCTCTGCAAACTCTTCAAAATTTCGTGCAATGGTTTATTACATCTAATGCTGCACAATAACTGTGTTGAACATCGAAACAAAATTAAGTCATTTATGGGGGGAAGGTATCAGTCAAGAATATGTGAAAAATAAAATTTTTGGGCCAAATAGTTTTTGTGAAATCGAATGATAAAGTGTGCCAAAGCAGTCGAAACACCATGTGTCTGCACAGGCGAGCAGTGCAATGATGACAAAATCGCGCACATCGCGGAATGCGGGGAGCACGTCTCTATAACAGCGAAAGGGTTAATGCGGCCGTGGTGGCTTTGCTTCATAAACTGTGCGCTCCCCCCTAAACGTAAGTTTGCGAACTATACTATGGCACTGCTTCTCTTGGCGCGTACAACTGGCAACGCAGCAATCTCCCGCGTCTGGGCGGGCATGCGCGAACCGCCAAGGTAAAAGAATTGAACTATAGTGATGGTCGTTTTGCGCGTACGACGTAGACCTGGTGAGCGCTGTTTCGTAGAGTGTATTCGTCCAAGACACACTGCCCCCGCCCCAGCCCCCATGTTCTGAGGTGCGATAAGCCACAACTCTCGTTCCACTTTGGTGTTTCTTGAGAGGACTCTAACAAGCGCTCCGTATGTGCAGAATGTTGTTAGACCCGGTCTTTTGCCGTTCTTGACTTGTTGTTCCAACAGGATACCGCTCCTCCGCACATTGTCCATGAAACTTAACCTGCTCTGCAAGTAGTGAAGCAACTTCCCTGGCCAATACGATCTCCGGACTTGTCTCCAATCGAGCACGTTTGGGATATGGTTGGGCGAGAAATGACTCGTGTGACTTGTCAACAAACAACTCTTACAGAACTACGTGAACAGGTCGAGCAGGCGTGAAATAACAGATCCCAGAACAGTATTTGGCATCAGTACAATCGACTGGATGCCAGAGTCAGCGAATGCATTGCAGGCCGTGGAAGCTTCACCACATATTAATATGGATGTTTGAGCCTGGGTCGATATCTGTTACCTCCGAACAACTTGTGCTATTGACCCACAAATGCAACCATTTCATGTACTCCATACGCACTGTTGCATAAATCTTGAGTGACTTGGAAACCTTCCAAACGGAAGAACTAATTTTTTCCGGCAGTGTATTTCACACAGTAAGTCCCACTCACATAATATATACAGGTCCTACGCAAGTATAAACGCGATAAATAAGTTTCGCTGTCTGTTCTTGCAACAATGGCTTGGTCTAAAACTTTCCAGTAACACTATCTGTGTCCATAACGTCGCCGGACAACCATTACTGTTCGACAAGAAAAGGTAAAATTAGCGCTGGATGATCCATCAACGACGAAATCATTAGAGACGGAGATTAACCTCGAAATGGGCAAGTATGCGGAAGGAAATCGGCTGTGTCCCATTCAAAGAAACTATCATCACATATGACTTAAATAATTTAGGGAAACTAAGAAAAACTTAAATCGGGCTGGACAGACTGGGACATAAACCGTACTGCTCTCAGCTACGCGTTCAATGACTTACCAGGTGTGGAGCTTCCGTTGGTCGTTGCTATTTGTTCCAAAGATTTGTGACTAATAGTGGGTACTTATTTATCCTGCTGCTATATTGTTAAATTTCCGGGGATAGAGCTTTCAGCTTTTGTCTGATACACTAAAGATACGGTTTGTTTCTATTCTTTAAGGAAAACATTAAAATTGTTGCCAGGTTTTTGGTCGAATTAATCTGGCATGCAGTCGAACCCCTAATTCATCCAGAAGATTGGGCCAACCTTTTAGCAGACAAGTTTAACCATCCGATTTGCTACGAACCACAGTGTAACGGTTCTCGCTTTGGACAAGAGCATTATCGATCTTACACAGAAAATGTATGATTCCAAACAGCGCGGGAAGCATGTTATTGCTGAAAATGTTTCCTTCCGTACTATTCAGGGGTTATCTTAGAACAGACCAGTCTTCTTCACAGCGTAGTACGTATGTCCTTACGTGGCTTCCCGACTGGCCTGAAACGTCGCCGATTAACAATGCCAGCCGCGGTGGTCTAGCGGTTCTAGGCGCTCAGTCCGGAACCGCGAGACTGCTACGGTCGCATGTTCGAATCCTGCCTCGGGCATGGATGTGTGTGATGTCCTTAGGTTAGTTAGGTTTAAGTAGTTCTAAGTTCTACGGGACTGATGACCACAGATGTTAAGTCCCATAGTGCTCAGAGCCCTTTGATTAACAATGCACGGTATAACGCCAGGTGAAATTTAAACATCAGTGTCCTCCAACACTTGGTGCAAACGAATTGCAGAAACGGGCCGAAATTAGAAGGCACGCACTACCTAGAAATATTTTAAATTTCTTTCTAAATTGATAGTTTAACTTTAAGAAAAATAACTGCACTTATGTAATAAATCTCAAAACACCAAGCTTTCGGCAGTCATGTATGGCGATTTATTGATTGTATTGTAGTATTTTCTTAGAAGTCTAGTTCATATTGTCTCGGAGATAACTGTAGTACACGCGCGCTGAATCAGGCTACCTCACAGAGTCAAATAACATGGGAAAAAGTCTTCGCTTTGCTTCGAACCAATATGCCATAAATCTTGCGTTCTTCCTACATATGCGCTAGTTCGGTGTTGTGTCCCGCATCATCATTACTGTCATCTATTACGGACACGATTGGTAGCTGCTCGTATGTAGTTTCCGCGCTCTGCCTCAGTGGCTTTTGTAACGGACTGTCCACAACCATCCGTCTGTTTTCTCCTGGCCTAGCCCTCCAGTAACACAACACAGTCTTTCTAAGTTCTTACTCTCCGTATTGTAAGCGTTGGTGCTTTTGATACTGGTTAGAAGCCATAATAATGCATCTGTTATAAACGAGTACAATGTCCCAACTGTTGGTGACAAACCATTCGCTTTCAAACCGATGTGGATAGCTCTTCTGACAAATTCCACCTGTTCCATGAAGGAAATATCTGAGTCTAATTGAGTGTGATATGGGCATATTTACTGAAATGACTGAATAATACTTCCACGTTCGCTTGATGGTGATCATATGCCAGAACCCAAAATCGCATTTACGCTTTTGAAAAATTTATGATGTAAAGAGGAAACAACTTTGTGTAGCTGGGGAATGTCAAGGTAATTATCACAAACGTCTATCGTTTCTTTTCCCATTTTTTAAGGTTCATTAAACGAAATCTAATACCATGTCACTAGGTAGAGACACCAGCTGATGAAAAGTAATCGGGCACCATTATGTAACGCAGAATTGACCACTATATGCCGCGAGAGGCAAGCCCATCAGTATACAAGGGGAATATTGTGTTGTCAGTACAGAATTAACAGCAGAATGGGTCTGTCAGGAGAGCTCAGTCAATTCGAAAAGTTCTTTAGAGGTCATCTCCAGGCTGACCTCATGTACTGAAGGACAGGAACCATAGATCACTGCAGAGAGTGATTGTAAAAAATCGCATTAAATCAGTGGAAGGAATCACTCGTGAGTTCCCAAGTGCTACGAATAGTCCAACTAGCACAATTACTGTGTGTAGAGGGTTGCAAAGAATGGAGTACAATGGCCGAGTAGCTTCTCATATGCCACATATTTTTGTAGGCTATGCTAAGCGACACTTGAGATGTTTTACCAGATAGTGGTTGACTGGAAATGAGTGATTTGCAGTGATGTTTCAAGCTATACCCTGTGGCAATCCGGTGGAAGGTTTGTTATTGAAGAATGCCTGGAGAACATTATCTGCCATCGTGTGAAGTACCAACACTGAAGTACGTAATGGTGGTGTTATGGTACGGAGAAGTTTCTCTTAGTCAGGATGTGGTCCCCTGGCTGGGCGTAAAAAAACGCTAAATGCGGATCGATATGAACACATTTCACAGCAACGTGCATGTTGTGTCACAGCTCAGAAGTAGGAATGGACAGAAGTAAAACAGTGAATACTGGTGGCACGATCTTAATTATTCTGTAACAGAGTTAACTTCCAGGGTGGGTGCGGCCCGTAAGTGGGTCCATACATCGATACCGTGTGCAAAGGAAATAGCGTCTATGTCATTAATAAATATTCAGTAATATGCAAAGTCCTCCTGTGCGGAACAGGACTGTACTGAGTCCACTGTAGCTTGTTGACAGCTTCGCAGCACTCGCTATAAGCTCTGTAGCAATGTGTCTCGAGACCAAATACAAACTGGCCCCTCAGCTCTGTGGACGGAAGAAAATATTCTCCGGCAGTGTCGACACATAGAATCTTCCTTGATGATGTGGCAGTAGGCTGCGTCACGTCTGGTCGCTCCAGCAGGCAGTGACTTTTCTCCGAGTGGCCTCACTGATGGTGCCAACTGTGAGGCTTGCATTTCGAAATATCGCCGACATCACATTTCCCCCCCCACCCCCCACCCCCCCACCCCACCCCCTCAACCTCCCAAACCTTCCACTGTCGTCATGTAAGGCTGGTTCTTGTAACAAAGGCGAGTGAAAAGTCTAAATACAGACGTGTCAGATGTGTCCAACTCCCAACCCCTGCACCCCCCCTCCCGGCCCCCCCCTGGACCCCTCCTCCCCCCCACCCACACCAGTACACGACGCGAGAGTGGCCAGGAACACAGGCAGAAAAACCAAATGCAGGGTGCACGCTTGTGGGACGTCGACGGTAGTTGCAAGTTTCTCTGGAATGCTCTGGTGGATGCCCATCGGCTCAGACTGTGGGGAAGGTGGCGACACTGGGGGTGGCTGCTCCACATCCCCACTGGTGCCACGTCAAGAGGCGACGACCGAGCTGGTCCAAAAGGCAAACATGACGAATGCTGCAGCAGACTCCTGCGGAGCGTTAGGCCTGTGAACAAGGACTCTGTAACAGAATCATGAATCCAACAACGCCACTTAGTTCTGATGCCATTGGTCTAGCCCCGTCAGATCCTGAACGGTATATTACGAGCTGCTTAAAATTTCTTTCGCAATACCCTGCTCCCAACGCATCCACTTGACAATAACTCTAAAAAAGACTCTGTCCTGGTACTGAAACCTTCTAAGGTCAGAAAGTATGACTTCTGCATCCACAACAGGAGACGCCCAAGAGTACGGTAATTCGAACATGTAATAGTTCCACTGGTGACTTCCCGTCGCGAGGCAAGGGGCGGTAGGATAACAAAAATTTAATTGGGGTCTGATCCCGTGTGTGAGTTGAACGCAGGTTCTGCGCTTCGTGTCTTGAATGTACGTATAAAACGTTTGACTTCGCCTTTTGACTATTGAGAAAAAGGGCCATTGTGAAATGCTGGATGCCGCTGTCATGGCAAAATTGTCTTAAGTCGGCCGACGTAAATTGCGGCCCGTTGTCGGAGAAAATGGAGTTGAAGCCGATACTGTACCAGTGATTGTGGTGGCATTTACTGGGAATACAAATAGAAATTTGCCGGCCGAAGTGGCCGTGCGGTTAAAGGCGCTGCAGTCTGGAACCGCAAGACCGCTACGGTCGCAGGTTCGAATCCTGCCTCGGGCATGGATGTTTGTGATGTCCTTAGGTTAGTTAGGTTTAACTAGTTCTAAGTTCTAGGGGACTAATGACCTCAGCAGTTGAGTCCCACAGTGCTCAGAGCCATTTGAACCATTTGAACAAATAGAAATTTGCAATAAGCATCTGCCACCAGCAACCATAGCATATTCTAATAGGGTCCGGCAAAATCCACATCTAACCGTTGCCATGCTCCCGTTGGTCCTGGCCGGGCGAAAAACCAATGTGGTGGAGCTCACAGATGTTCCGCACAGGGTGTAAAATGGCATGTCATTTGTCCAATTTGGGCGTCCATGCCCAACCACGTACAGTACAATGGTGTCATACTAGCTGCTAGGTGCATACCACTCCCGAATAACCCTGATGGAGCCGGTTTCTGTGGCCGAGCGGTTCTAGGCGCTTCAGTCCGGAACCGCGCTGCTGCTACGGTCGCAGGTTCTGAATCCTGCCTCAGGCATAGATGTGTGTGCTGTCCTTAGGTTAGTTAGGTTTAACTAGTTCTAAGTCTAGGGGACTGATGACCTTAGATGTTAACTCCCTTAGTGATTAGAGCCATTTAACCTTTTGAAATAATTTCAACAGTTCCCTTTGGAGGGGTTGCAGGACTACAACACGCAAATCATCATTCTCAGTATGAAGATGGGCACCAAAATACACGGAACGTGCGCACCAATTCACAAAATAACGGTGTGTTAGGGGATGTGTACGTTATCTTTCAATAAAATAAAATAATTATCCTTTTCTGATCGAGCTACTTATGAAGGTTTTATCATTTCGCTAGTATTTGTTCCCAGTAGCTGTTCGAAAACACACAAGCTCCTGATGTGGTCGGTCGTAATTTAAAATGCGATTAATGGAAATACCAAATCCGGACATGATAATCATCCATTAGTGTAATAACCGTGATACGTGTTCGAACTTCGTTACTGATGATGCAAGTTCAGCTGTACAATGAAAATAGATCGTCTTGAAACAGATCACTGTGCTTTGCACACAAATCACTTAACTCAGTCTTGAGGCACAGTAGCATTGATTTTCAACACCTAGTCCTGAATCTCCAAGTCAAATGAGTCCAGACTAAAAATTGTTCAGCCTGTCCTGAGAACGCAAGATATGAAATAACACAATTTTAGCAACATTATCAATGTTGCGGGCAGGCTGCACACGGCCAGCACTGGAATATTGTGGCCATAGTGTGCTGACAGATTGGGTTAGGCTGCTGTAGCAGTGTGCTACCTAGTAATTCATAAGCATGTCTGTTCAGGAAAGTTACAGAAGCACCTATATCTAACTGACACACAAATGTATACAGAGTTTATTTCTCTAGCGTTGGATAACTTGTCAAAGTCTCTGTTTGCTGTGCGTCTTGCTCAGACTCAGGTGACAATACAGTTACTTCTATCGAGGAACACTGTCAACTAGAGTTTGACTGTCGCCTCACACGGTGGTGCCAGACCGTTGTTAACACTTGACTTTGCCTGTCGTTTGGCTTATGACTCATTAGAGGAACGAGTGCATTTTGAGTTTTGAAGTACAGAAACGTCCGTGTCCTCAAAATCTACTTCTGCTACATCTGCAATGTTCTGAGACTCAATAACAAAAGTTTCTAAATCAGGATTCGGCAATTTCAAAATAGCTCCGCATATGTGTGCATCTGATACGCTTTGGGTAAATACATCATGGAGCATGATGTCACTATAGGATATTCCACATAAAGACATAAATCTGCAGTGTCTCGTAAGAAATCTTAGTTCTGTGATCCACTGTTTATTTGTCTGATCAGGCTGCTTCTTAAGCCTGAAAAACTTTTATCTGGCAGCTGCTACGTGCATCTGAGTGTCGAAGTGCTCATCTGAGTTTTGAAATACCGACTCATAATCAACGATCTCCGGATGAGAGTCCGGAAACAGTTTGACGCACAACCTAAACACCTCGACACCCACATTAGAAGGGAAATAACCTTCGCGCTTCGTATCTGTTATTTCGTAGGCGGGGAAATGTGCTTCTAGTCGAGCACGTCCGTCAGAGAAACTTGTTGTGGTACAAAAATAATAATTCACTAAAAATAATACGCACAAAACAATACCAATCAAGAACGTCACCCTTGATGGTGGAAACGCCGGCCGCGGTGGTCTCTCGGTTAAGGCGCTCAGTCCGGAACCGCGCGACTGCTACGGTCGCAGGTTCGAATCCTGCCTCGGGCATGGATGTGTGTGATGTCCTTAGGTTAGTTAGGTTTAAGTAGTTCTGAGTTCTAGGGGACTGATGACCACAGAAGCTAAGTCCCATAGTCCTCAGAGCCATTTGAACCATTTTTGATGGTGGAAACACACAGCACTGTAAGTTCAGTTTAGAGTTTTCCCGTCCAAGCTAAACTCCTCCAAAATATTGAACAACGACTCTCTGTCTATGGAATCGTAAGCTTTTTGCAAGTCTACAAAAGTCATTATATACGGTTTCGCCCTCTGCTTCTGATATGGTAAAATGTTTCTGAGGTTTAAGATCTGTCCAGAGCAGGATCATCCTTTCCTAAACCCCTGCTTGATACTCCCCAATTTGGCAATCCAACTGAGATTCTATTTTTTCTAGTAAAGCTCTGACCAGTATCTTGTAGGTCACATCCACCAGGGAAATCCCCCTATAATTGTTGGGATCAGATTTAGGATCTTGTCTGTGAAGAGGGTGTATCAGGGCCATTTTCCATTCCTCTGGAATGATTCCTTTCTTCCACATCTCTTCAAAAAGTTTCTGGAGTAATGCAATTGCATTTTTGCTAGCATACTTCCATAATTCGGCTGTTATTTTATTTTCCCCTGATGCCTTGCATTTTTCCTTATGATTTAGTATTGCCTGGCTTTCACATACAGATGGGGGCTTAGAGTCTGCGTTGGGGGATGACTTTGGTCCACCATCGAACGCCATCTTTTGGTGTAGTTCCTCGCAGTTTTGAAGTTCCTTGAAGTATTCTACTAGTATTCTGCAGTTGCCCCAATTACTAAACGCCATGTTCTCTTTTTCATCCTGAAGTTGGAGAGTTGGGGGTCATATTTGTTTAGCTTCTCCCTGAAGATCCGATAACAGTTTCTCATGTTGTTCTTAGCAAAGTCGTCATTTATCTTACTGAGCAGTTGGTCTTCTTGCGCCTTCTTAACTTTCTTGATCTCCTTGGACACCATCTTTCTAGTTTCCACAAAGTGCTGCCAGACACTCTCGTCCTTCTTGGTTTGCCAGATGTGCCACCCCTTCTTCCTCAGATCAAGTAGTCTATCACACACATCGTTCCACCACCTGGGCTTCTTCATCCTGGTAACAGGACCAAGCTGCTCTGCCTTGGTTATAAGACTCTTCTCCATCTGGTTCCAGTCCTGGTCTTCTAGGTCGCTGGTTAACTTGCCCCATTCTTCCTTCTTCTCTTCTATTTTCTCTGGACCATATGTCCTTTGTACAAAGTTTTTCATATGAAAGTTACTCTTAGGGATGATCTTCAGTTCCACTTTAGGTAAGTAGTGGTCAAGAGTCGAGCTTGGTCCCTCTGAGAACCCTAATATTTTGGATTTCCTTATGAATTTCCGATTTATCGCAACATGATCTAAGTGGAATTCTCCCAGGAGAGGGTTAGGTGAAATCCATGTCTTCTGCTTTCTTAACAATTTCTTAAAGCTAATTGACTTCAGGACCAAACTGTGCGCCTGGCATAGTTCGATGAGCCTGATGCCATTTTGGTACGTCCTGTTATGTGCTGGGTATCTCCCCACTATATTCCTGAATGACATCTTTGATATTCGGGAATCCAGCCGGATATTCGCGTCGTTCTCGCACGATATTTCAACAGCGTGCCTCGCTGTCTTCTTCGGGTGCTACCTGAGACTGGTCGTTGGGTCGATCGAGTCCAGTATTTATGCCTGGAGGGAGCTGGGCGTTCCGTCTTCGGTCCGCGCCGAGTCGAGTGTTCACTCTGTGGTCCGCGCCTGCAAGACTCGGCTTCAATGGACCCCTCTGGTCGCGGATGTTCCGACTGCCGTCCGCGTCCCTTTTGGCCGTCCCAACGGTTGTGGACGTCATCTGAGGTGTGTCAGACCCTATCTGAGATGTTGGGTACTTTGTCTCATGACTGTTACTATGATTTCCACTTCTGTTCCGTGCTGGGCGCTCCATAATCCGTCCGCGCCGTGTCGTGTGTTTCGTCTGCGGTCTGCGCCCGCCAGACGCGGCTACATTGGCCCTCTCTGGTCGCCGGTGTTCCGACCACCGTCCGCGCCCGGCCTGGCCGTCTTCTGAAGTCGAGTTCATGATCTGGGGTATGTCAAATCTGGTCTCTAATGTCCGACACCTTGTCCCATGGTTGTTCTCTCCGTCTCTATTTCTATTTCTTGTAGAATCCCGGAGTGTCGTGCACTGAGTTTTCACAAGCACAAGTGCTGGATTCCAGGCAGTGCTGATTTGGTATCCCGAGTCACGGTTGATTAGATTATCTGTGAACTTAATCTCAATGGCTTCTTTAATGACACTGTCCCAAAATCTTGAGGTCTGTGTCACAATCTTGGTGTCATTGTAATCCATTGGGTGACCAAGTTCCAGACAATGCTCTGCTATGGCTGATTTAGTTGCCTGTCTGAGTCTGGTGTGTGTCTGGTGTTATTTACACCTGATGTCCACAGTTCTGGTGGTCTGGCCAATGTATGACATCCCACACTGGCATGGTATGTTGTAAATACCCGGCTTGCGTAGCCTCAGGTGATCTTTTACATTCCCCAGCATAGCCCCAATTTTGGTGGCTGGGCAAAATGTGCTCTTGATGTCATATTTCTGGAGAATCCTGCTGATTTTGGCAGAGATGGGTCATGTGTATGGCAGGTATGCCATCTTCTTTGCCTCTTCTGGTTCTTCTTCTGGATCCTTTGGCTGATTGGCAGGTTGAAGTGCCTTGTGGATATCTCTAGAGGAGTACCCATTCCTGCTGAACACTGATCGTAAGTGTTCTATTTCTGTGGCCAACCTATTTGGATCTGACAGAGTTTGTGCTCTGTGGGCCAGTGTTTTGAGCACTTCATTCTTCTGTGCCAGATGGTGGCAACTGCTGGCTTGTACGTATAAGTCAGTGTGCGTAGGTTTGCGGTACACACTGTGTCCAAATGTGCCATCTGCCTTTCTCTTCACTAGAACATCCAAGAACGGAAGTAGTCCACCCTTCTCCATTTCCAATGTGAACTGAATATTCGGATGGCAAGAGTTCAGATGTAGTACGAATTCATCTAATTTCTCTCTACCATGAGGCCAGATGACAAAGGTATCATCCACATACCTAAAAAAGCACTTGGGTAGATATGTGGCTGAAGAGAGTGCCTCCTCTTCAAACCTTTCCATAAATAGGTTGGCCACCACTGGTGATAGAGGGCTGCCCATCGCCACCCCTTCTGTTTGTTCGTAAAATTGACCCCCATATAGGAAGTACATCGAGGTCAGTCAAGTCAAGGAGAGCCCCATCGAACTTCTCTCCAATAAGCTCAAGTCACTCCTTCAGTGGTACCCGTGTGAAGAGCGACACCACTTTGGAACTAACCATGATGTCTGTGTCTGTGATGTGTTGCTGGCTCAGGCATTCCAGGAAATCCTCTGAGTTCCGGATGTGATGTGCACATTTACCCACAAGTGGTGTCAACATCTTCTTCGGGTATTTTGCAATAGGGTAGGTTGTTGCGCCAATATTGCTGACAATAGGTCGCAGAGGAACCCCATCCTTGTGAACCTTGGGGAGCCCATACAGTCTAGGTGGTGCTGGCGCTTTGGGACGCAGCTTCTTGATGACTTGTTCAGGCAGGCCTCTCTCCTTCAACAGAGCCCTGGTCTTTTTGTCCACTTTCTCTGTAGGGTCGCTTCCTATTGACCTGTATGCAGGATGCTCCAGAACTTGTTGCACCTTTCTGTCATATTCTGTTTTCTTTAGGATGACTGTGGAGTTCCCCTTGTCTGTGGGCATCACCACAATGCTATCATCCTCCCGGAGTCGCCTCAGTGCCACCCTTTCATCACCTGAAGTGTCGGATTTGGGTGGCTTGGTCTTGGTGAGCGCCCTGCAGGTCTCTCTTCGGATCTCTTCAGTCACACTAGAAGGTAGTGTGTTGGCCACTTGCACTGCACTGACAAAGGCTGCGACAGGCAAGTTTCTAGGGGTCACTGCGAAATTGAGGCCCTTGCTTAGTACTTTTAAGGCGGTCTCATCGAGCTGCTTGTCACTTAGATTGAACACCGTGCGTGTGTGCCCAGTCTGCTGCACCTTGTTGTTGAGGCGCTCAAACTTGGATTGTTGGCATGCCATTGACGTCATGCTGGTGCATTCTGCTAGAGACCAGGAGGCACCGTCAACCTCGTCCCAGTTTTGAGCGGTCAAGGAAGCTGCTATAGTTAGGTGAAGATGCAGTAAATCCCTTGAACGTCACATCCAGTCGGTGGCGCAAGTCATGCACTCTCTCTCTAAACAGAGCGAGACTAGCTCGATGTTTCATCCTGTTTGTCACTCTGGAGTTAACGTAAAGGATAAACTGGAGCTACGCAAGCCAGGTATTTACAACATACCATGCCAGTGTGGGATGTCATACATTGGCCAGACCACCAGAACTGTGGACATCAGGTGTAAAGAACACCAGAGACACTCCAGACTCAGACAGGCAACTAAATCAGCCATAGCAGAGCATTCTCTGGAACTTGGTCACTCAACGGATTACAATGACACCAAGATTGTGACACAGACCTCAAGATTTTGGGACAGTGTCATTAAAGAAGCCATTGAGATTAAGGTCACAGATAATCTAATCAACCATGACTCGGGATACCAAATAGCACTGCCTGGAATCCAGCACTTGAGCTTGTGAAAACTCAATGCAGGACACTCCGGGATTCTACAACAAAATAGAAGCGGAGACAGAGAGAGCCAGCCGGAATGGCCGTGCGGTTCTAGGCGCTACAGTCTGGAACCGAGCGACCGCTACGGTCGCAGGTCCGAATCCTGCCTCGGGCATGGATGTGTGTGATGTCCTTAGGTTAGTTAGGTTTAAGTAGTTCTAAGTTCTAGGCGACTGATGACCTCAGAAGTTAAGTCGCATAGTGCTCAGAGCCATTTGAGACAGAGAGAACAGACGTGCGACAAGGTGTCGGACATTAGAGACCGGATTTGACACACCCCAGTTCATGAACTCGACTTCAGAAGACGGCCAGGCCGGGCGCGGGCGGTGGTCGGAACACCGGCGACCAGAGAGGGTCAATGTAGCCGCGTCTGGCGGGCGCAGACCGCAGACGAAACACACGACACGGCGCGGACGGATTATGGAGCGCCCAGCGCGGAACAGAAGTGGAAATCATAGTAACAGTCATGAGACAAAGTACCCAACATCTCAGATCGGGTCTGACACACCTCAGATGACGTCCACAACCGTTGGGACGGCCAAAAGGGGCGCGGACGGCAGTCGGAACATTCGTGAGCGGAGCGGTCCATTGAAGCCGAGTCTTGCGGGCGCGGACCACAGAGTGAACACTCGACTCGGCGCGGACCGAAGACGGAACGCCCAGCTCCCTCCAGGCATAAATACTGGACTCGATCGACCCAAGGACCGGTCTCAGGTAGCACCCGAAGAAGACAGCGAGGCACGCTGTTGGAATAATATGCGAGAACGACGCGAATATCCGGTTGGGTTCCCGAATATCAAAGTTGTCAACAGGTCGCCGAGAAAGTATGAAGAGCTACATATTCCTGAATCTTTTCTCTCTCCCCATTTGAGCGTTAAAATCCCCTAGAAGGCTGACATTATGACTTTCGGGGATCTTTTGGATCATATCATCTAGTTTGTCCCAGAATAGTTCCACCTTCTCCTTATTCTTTTTGTTGTCAATGTTTATAGTGGCGTGAACATTTACAATGGTATATAATTTGTTGGTCGACTTAAACGTGGGTGTGGGTAGCCTTTCAGAGGTAGGCTCAGAGCTTATAACTGAGCCTAATATTTTCTTGTCAATTACGAAACCTGTTCCAAGGTGGTGAACATTTTTCATAACTCTTGTTCCCATCTTCCTCTTAAGTATCCTGAATCCTCCCGATTCAAACCAGTCCTCATCCAAGAACCTAGTCTCTTGCAAAGCCGTAATGATGATTCTATGTTCTTTTACCGTGTCTGTTAGAGTGAATTTGCATTAAAAGTTGCTAAGTAGTTTGCTTTCCTGTATTTTATTTTTTTTTTAGGTTCCAAGACGCTCCGATTCGTCTTTGCGTGACGTTGCAGACTCCCCAGAATCCGAATGTCTACTTGCGCACTTACGTGCGGTGGATTGACCACATGGGGTAATTAGTTTCACATCACACTTTTCCAGGGTTGGTAATTCTTTGAGTTCTGCGGCTGACTCCTACAGCCATCTTTCTTTACAACCGAGGTTGTTAACCCCGGAGAAGTTCTCACAGCCAGCTCTTACATGGAAACAAATGCTTACCAAAGGCCGCCCAATTTGAGACACTCGCTTTTGGATTTTGATTCGATTTTTAATTCATGGTTAACTCCACTAGGCTCTTCCGCTCTCTCCACCGTTGGGAATCAGATTCCTCCTCCACCTTCGAAACCGTTGACCAGGTTTCACCTAGTAACCCTTGGCAGGGGCCCTTATAGGGTTCTACGATCCGAAGCCATATGGCTCTCATTTTATTAATCACGGAGCCGCTTTTCAGGTATCATGTATTCTATAGGAAGTTGGATGCTGTGGATGAGCCTCCAGCACGGTCGACGCTATTTCACATATCCGCTACGAGAGCTGTCCAGCTTCACTATCACTACGTTTACATGCAACACATCTTCCGCAAGACGAATTCCGAATTTCGGAAACCGTTTTTCGCTGTTAAGGTCTGAGGTGGATTTGCCAGTCCAGTTAAATATGGCGTCTGCAAAACAGCTGGTCCAGCTTCTGATTCAGCTAACACAATCGTTATTTTCTCTTCACTTAAATATTACAGGTAGAAAGCTTCATGTTCAGTCTAATATTTCTGCTTCTGTTGCACTGTGCATGCTGAACACAAGATGTAACTTGAAAACCAAAGCAAGTTTCAAAACCGGTTGCGTTCACATGGGAGCGAAAATCGATTGCGGAACTGGAAAACCGGCAGCTAGAAGCGGATTCCCAGAATCGATTTTGAAGTGTTTATATGACAACGTAGAAGCGGTATTGGGAACTCCAGTTTTTAGAGCCCCATGTGAAGGGGTGTGTTTGGACCCACATTGCACATTGCGGATTCCCTCCAACCTTTTGTTTAAAGGTTCCGCTCACGCACCTGGAGACTCTTTGGAGCATTATAGACTGGACTGGAAACTAAAATGAAGAGCTAAAGAAACTGGCACACTGCCGGCCGTTGTGGCCGAGCGGTTCTAGGCGCTTCAGTCCAGAACAGCGCTGCTGCTACGGTCGCAGGTTCGAATCCTGCCTTGGGCATGGCTGTGTGTGATGTCTTAGGTTAGTTAGGTTTAAGTAGTTCTCGCTCAGAGCCATTTGAACCATTGTATTGTATTGTATTGTATGTTAACTGGGGACCAAGAAAAGACGGAGAGGCTCAGTCCCCGCTGCAGCCGCAGTGGTCCACAACCCCACGACGACTATCGCAGTCCACTTCACCCCTCCGCCACCCCACACCGAACCCAGGGTTATTGTGCGTTTCGGCCCCCGGTGGACCCCCCAGGGAACGTCTCACACCAGACGAGTGTCACCCCTATGTTTGCGTGATAGAGTAATGGTGGTGTACGCGTACGTGGAGAACTTGTTTGCGCAGCAATCGACGACATAGTGTAACTGAGGCGGAATAGGGGGAACCAGCCCGCATCCGCCGAGGCAGATGGAAAACCGCCTAAAAACCATCCACAGACTGGCCGGTTAATCGGACCTCGACACAAATCCGCCGGGCGGATTCGTGCCGGGGACCAGGCGCTCCTTCCCAATCCGGAAAGTCGTGCGTTAGACCGCACGGCCAATCGGGCAGGCCCATTTGAACCATACTGGTACACTTGCCTAATATCGTGTACGGCCCCCGCGAGCAAGCAGAAGTGGCGCTACACACCGTGGCATGGACTAGACTAATGTCTGAAGTAGTGCTGGAGGGAATTGACACCATGAATCCTGCAGGGCTGTCCATAAAACCGTAAGAGTACGAGGGGGTGGAGATCTCTTCTGAATAGCACGTTGAAAGGCATTCCCAGATATGCTCAGTAATGTTCATGTCTGGGGAGTTTGGTGGGCAACGGAAATGTTTAAACTCAGAAGAGCCACAGTGTAGCAATTCTGGACGTGTGGGGTGCCGCATTGTCCTACTGGAATTGCCCAAGTCCGTCGGAATGCACAATGGACATGAATGGATGCAGGTGAACGGACAGAATGGTTACATACGTGTGACCTATCAGACTCATATCTAAACGTATCAGGGGTCTCATAAATAGTACTCCAACTGCACACGCGCCACACCATTACAGAGTCTCCACCAGCTTGAACAGTCCCCTGCTGACATGCAGGGTCCATGGATTCATGAGGTTGTCTCCATCCCCGTACACGTCCATCCGCTCGATACAATTGGAAACGAGACTCGTCCGACCAGGGAACATGTTTCCAGTCATCAACAGTCCAGTGTCCGTGTTGATGGGGCCAGGCGAGGCATAAAGCTTTGTGGGTACAAGAGTGGGCCTTCGACTCCCAAAGTCCATATCGATGATTTTTCGTTGAATGGTTCGCGCGCTAACACTTGTTGACGGCCCAGCATTGAAATCTGTAGCAATTCGCAGAAGGCTTGCACTTCTGTCACGTTGAACGAATCTTTTCACTCGTCGTTAGTCGCGTTCTTGCAGGATCTTTTTCCGGACACAGCGATGTCGGAGGTTTGATGTTTTACCGGATTTCTGATATTCACGGTACACTCGTGAAATGGTCGTACGGGAAAATCCCCACTTCGTCGTTACCTCTGAGATGCTGTGTCCCATCGTTCGTGCGCCGACGTTCAAACTCATTTAAATCTCGATAACTTGCCATTGCAGCAGCAAGAACCGATCTAACAACTGCGCCAGACACCTGCCTTATATAAGCTTTGCCGACCGCAGGGCCGTATTCCGCCTGTTTGCATACCTTTGTATTTAAAGACACATGCCTATACCGGTTTGTTTGGCGCTTCAGTACAAATCAAATATTCTGGCCTCGCATTCGGGAGACGACGGTTCAAAACGGCGTCGTACCGTAGTAATTTAGGTTTTCGTTGATTTCTCTAAATCGCTCCAGGCAAATGCCGGTATGGTTCCTTTGAAAGGGCACGGCCGACTTCCTTCCCCATCATTCCGTTACCCAATGGGACCAACGATCTCGCTTTTTGGTCCCCTCCCCCGGATCACCCAACCAAACTAAATTTAATATTCATAATACATGGGAACATACTAAGAGATAATTTACAGGGAAAGGGGGGGGGGGACAGATAATGGAACCAGAAGTACCCTCCATCACACACAGTCAGGTGGCTTTCTGAACACTGATGTAGATGTAGATATGAAGAGGCTTGTACAGTATAGATGTAATTTTTCCTCCTATCTATGTAGTTATGTAGTTCTCAATTCGTTCGAGCAATCAATCACTCATAATAGGAAACACATTCATAGCTCAGTCACTCAAAATGATTCAGAAATTTTACTTGTTAGAATGAAATCAGGCGATGATTCTTCTTTTCCGCAGGTTCGTGCTCTGCGGCAGTCTGCTACTCTGTACAAATAAAATGCCTCGTATTTTTGGGAGCGTTGTATAATCAGTCGGGAAACCTCAGATCAAGCGGATATTTGGCTTTGATGAAGTTTAACCTTCCGAAGAAGTAATGGAGCTCTTGGATTATTAAATGCAGGTTCGTATCCAGTCTTTCGGAAGTTCCCTTCTGATTAACAACTACGCAATATATCGATGAATATCATTAATTCTCAAATGTCAAATAATGTAAATTGTTACACACCTTTTGTATGAAGGAGCAATATATATATATATATATATATATATATTTCCCTTTTAATCGTACAATTTCGTATCAGTTATCTTTTGTCATAAATCTCAATATTCAGATTACAATTTTTCAAACAATGCTCAGGCTAATCGGCACGAAGATAATCTCGGAAGCTTCTTTCTAAGAACCACCAGAGAGAGTACTACAAAGAATAATTATGCACTCATGGCATAGCTATTGTATGAAACTACTTTGCGCATGGATTCTGCGAGTATGAAGATAGAAAATTAGTAAGCGTCATTCAGGGGTAGAATTGTATCAGAATAATTCATCGAATATAAAGAGATATTCCTGGCCGAAGTGGCCGTGCGGTTAAAGGCGCTGCAGTCTGGAACCGCAAGACCGCTACGGTCGCAGGTTCGAATCCTGCCTTGGGCATGGATGTTTGTGATGTCCTTAGGTTAGTTAGGTTTAACTAGTTCTAAGTTCTAGGGGACTAATGACCTCAGAAGTTGAGTCCCATAGTGCTCAGAGCCATTTGAACCATAAAGAGATATTACATAGACAGGCGCTGTGAGCTGCATCAAACCAGTCTTCGCACTAAAGACCACAACAACAACAGCAGCAGCAGCAGCGGCAACGCAATGCAGATTTCACCTATACATTCCACCACAATGTGGAAATGCCTCACGTTACGGCTGTCCAGTTAAGCGTAATGCCATCGGAGACATCACTTATTAGCTGCTCCCGCGTTTCCCGACCTACCTCTATTCGCAGCAGCTGCGTTCCTCATTGTGAGGCACGTTATGAAGAAATGGCGGTACAAAGGAAGCTTCGGCGAGAGGAAATCAGCAATTAGGACAGGCGTAATAGGGGAAGGCAGGGGGGTCCGACGGCGCGCGGGCCGGCTCGGTTTTGCAGGATGCTGAGCTGAGGTCGGCTAACAGGACCGCGCGGCGCGCGCGAGCCGCCGCAGTAGGGGCAGGGGCAGGGGCGCTGAACCAGCCGGCCGGCGCGGCCGCTCTCTATAAAAGGTGGCGGCGCGCGCCCGCCGGGGTCGCACAGTAGCAGTAGCGGGCTCGGCACGGCGCAGCGGGCGACATGGCCACCACGGCAGCGGCGCTCACAGTGATCGCCACAGCCCTCCTCACAGCCAGTCCGGCGCACGGTGAGTGCTCTGCTAGGGACGCGAAAAACAAACCGATACCCGTATTTCAGTTCTGAATAAACGGCAATTTTCGGTATTTGTTAGGTCTCGGTTATAACAAGCGTTTTTTAGCTTTTACCAATGTTCTTGCTGTTGTTGTCTTCAGTCCTGAGACTGGTTTCATGCAGCTCTCCATGCCACTCTATCCTGTGCAAGCTTCTTCATCTCCCAGTACTTACTGCAACCTACATCCTTCTGAATCTGCTTAATGTATTCATCTCTCGGTCTCCCTCTACGATTTTTACCCTCCACGCTGTCCTCCAATGCTAAATTTGTGATCTCTTGATGCCTCACAACGTGTCCTACCAACCGGTCCCTCCTTCCTGTCAAGTTGTGCCACAAACTCTTCTTCTCCCCAATTCTATTCAATACCTCCTCATTAGTTACGTGATCTACCCATCTAATCTTCAGCATTCTTCTGTAGCACCACATTTCGAAAGCATCTATTCTCTTCTTGTCCAAACTATGTATCGTCCATGTTTCACTTCCATACATGGCTACACTCCATACAAATACTTTCAGAAACGACTTCCTGACACTTAAATATAAACTCGATGTTAACAAATTTCTCTTCTTCAGAAACCTTTTCCTTGCCATTGCCAGTCTACATTTTATATCCTCTCTACTTCGACCATCATCAGTTATTTTGCTCCCCAAATAGCAAAACTCCTTTACCAACAACCGACTAAAAAAACCGAAACATCAATTAGCTGTAGCAGCAGTCCTAAAATGTGTCGTTTTTTAAATAAACCTTATATTAAAAAAGGAGTAATTTTTATCCGTAAAATTTGGATTGGTTTGAAGTAGTGCATTTTTATAGAAAATGAGAAAAGCAACCAGTGCTATTTTCATGGCAATGCCGAAGGAAACGAGCAACAAATACATGCATAAGAATTCGTACAGTATTGCTGACAAAATGATGTCCGTTTTGCTGTGTGTCATGGCTTACGGTACACGTGTTCGTGTAGCGTACAAGACTTGCCCCCACCTGCTCTACAAGACAGTTTCTCACTGTCGTCCCCAGAAATACGTTGTATTGCAGAGTGGCATCAACCCTAGTCTGGAAATATTTTTAGGAAGTTACTTAGTAATAAAGTACAATGCTTCATTTGCTTTAAAATATTAATAATCTGTCTGCCTTTTCTATGAAATAATAAAAGAGGAAGGTAATCATGGCAACTATAAGAAATTAAAAACTTAACACAAAAAACGGAAATTAGCTTACTACTGCCTGCGTCTGCATAAGTCTTTATCTACTTGCAGCCCTTGGAAACGGACAAATTAACAAACACTAAAAACAGAGTGCTTCAACCTCAGTTTTTACCCTTTAATATTGACTATTCATAATGCTCATACAGTGGTTTGATCCTCGATTACAAACAGATTTTTAAGCAGAGTTTCAAAGAATCCAAATCAAGAAGAGAATACTGTTTTTTTCCGGGTTTTTTTTTTAGTACTGCATCACTTGCAGCGTTTCGAGAAAAGCAGCGAAATGTGGACAGACTAAGTTTTCTTTTATTTGTCTGCTTAATTTAATATTTTGATTCTATGTATCTTGAAACTGACTCAAAAAATTTTCAATCTTTCTACGACTTCTACGTTTATTACAGGAAAGAACAAGAACAAAACAACCGAAAATCGGTTATTTCAGAAACGGGTTATTTTGAGCGGTTTTAACAGTCAGGTCGAAAGGGCGTGTAAAAAGACCCGATATAACTGAAAACCGGTTGTTTCAGCCGTAACAGCCACCCCTATGCTCTATCCGACACCATTCACCTCTCGCCGAGGCACTTGTCCGGGACGTCTTTCATCCGAAATAGCGTCTGTAATCTTACGCTGTGGAGCACCTAGAGCAGCTGGCAGGCTAAAAACCAAATTCTAAGTGCTTAACCGCTTCGTTCTGGGTTATATTAAAAGCTGGTCAATCATTCTTAGTCCGCGTTTAACTGTAGGTCTCGTTGTAGATGAATGGGTGAGCAATTTCTCAGGATGTATAAAAGGAACGCCACCACCCACAATCGTACTTTGCCTTCTAAAGCTGCCGGCCGAAGTGGCCGAGTAGTTCTAGGCGCTACAGTCTGGAACCGCGCGACCGCTACGGTCGCAGGTTCGAATCCTACCTCAGGCATGGATGTGTGTGATGTCCTTAGGTTAGTTAGGTTTAAGTAGTTCTAAGTTCTAGGGGACTGACGACCTCAGCTGTTAAGTCCCATAGTGCTCAGAGCCATTTGAACCATCTGAACGTTCTAAAGCTCTGTTCTGTTCAAAACAACTTTCGTACTGATGACATGTTCACCGTAGATCTATGTTTCGTTTTCAGAAACAGTGATTAGGAAACATTTCACCATTCACTTACTGAAAACCATAGTTTAGTACAGATTTGCCCCGATGAATATGTGTTTCCAGCAGCAGTTCTTTATTATTCGTTCTAATTACTGCGCTATTGTTGAAAGATGTTATTGTAACTGCTTCGATCTAATTTCATTTCGTAAAGAAATCGATAACCTCAAATTCAGTTAAATGTTATTTTGGCTTACATGTTATGCAAGGCGACGACCGTGTCGATGTTGTCCACCTACAATTATTGAGAAGTTGTTGTCAAACATGCTGGACATAAGTTGGTATTACAGCTGATACCGAATAATACCACTTTCGTCGACAATAAACACACAGTCAT
Organism: Schistocerca americana; assembly: GCF_021461395.2. Classification (NCBI taxonomy): domain Eukaryota; kingdom Metazoa; phylum Arthropoda; class Insecta; order Orthoptera; family Acrididae; genus Schistocerca; species Schistocerca americana. Next base: position 1,087,717,952 of record NC_060119.1, on the reverse strand, counting down.
TCACTTAATGGACACATTGTTTCGGAATACAATTTTGGTATATCATGCTTTCGCAACAAAACAGTCTTGCAGTCTTTCATTAACACGATTGGAATGGTGTCGGGTGTGATACCCTGAGAAAGTACTCCACGTTGCTTCTAACTATTGTCGCTGTAAGTCAAATAGATGCTGTTAATAATGTAGACAGGCCAGATCGGATCCGCTACTTATCAGTCAGGTAGCTCCTCAATTGGCCACACAAGGGCTGAGTGCAACCCACTTGCCAACAGCACTCGGCAGACCCAGACTGTGACCCTTACAAGCGCTAGACAAGCCTGACAGCGCTTATCTTCGGTGCAGTGATGGAAACGGCGTTACCACTGTGGTAAGGCCTTTGGCTCCATGTAATACACGTGGCGGTCGAGCCAGAAATGGGTAGCAACCAAATCGTTATTTCTGAATACAGAGGGTGATTCCGTGATGATGTTACGAACTTTCAGCGACGATGGAGGTAAATGTAGCTATTTGAGATAAGGGACTCTGGTCCACAAACGACCGAGTCGAAAGTTATAAGCGAAAACCATTCTGTTACCTCTGGCAGTGGACTCCTTCTACTGCAAGCTCTTTGCTTTCCATATTTTGGGAGGAGGTAATGTGGACCAGAACGAGATAAAAAGTTTACTGGAAAAACGTACTCTGAAATGCGTACCTTAAGAGCTATGAGTACTTGTGCAGTACCAGAGATGTGTTTCACACTAACAAAGATGAATAAGTGTTCATAACTCTTAAGATATGCATTTTGGAGACTATGTTTACTAGAATTTTTTTCTTGTTCTGGTCCATACTACCTCCTCCCAAAATACGGAAAGCGAAGAGCTTGCAGAAGAAAAGGTCCTGTGTCAGAAGTATCAGAACAATTCGGCTTTGTTGTTTCCAGACCAGTGTCCCTTACCTCAAATTGAAATATTTACCCTTATCCATCATTCGTGAAAGTTTGTGACATCGTCACGGAATCATCCTGTATAGCTAAGATAGGTTGGGGGCCAATAGGGGGGGGGGGGGCATATTTTTTTACCGTGAAACACGGAGTCATGAGTAATGGAAAAAAATGCATATTCAAAATGCGAAATAATTTGGGTGAAGGTAGGAGTGAATGGCGGCAGAAATATTGTAGCTGACTGCTTCTATTGGCCACTTGTGTCTAGTATCTAAGTGGTCGAATGTGTCCGAGAATGCATGGACAAGGTCGACCGTAATATCCCGATTGTGCTATGGCAGTAAGGGAGGATTTCAACTCACTAACAATAGACTGGAAGACGACCGCTTTAAGTGCGGCAGCAAAAACAATAATTCATGAGGTAGTGTACATTGTGCAGTTGATTAGAAAACCTACCTTTAAGGGTAATATCTTAGATGTTCTGGCAACAAACAGGCTCTTACTTCCAAATTTGTTCAACATTGGGAAGGAACTAGCAATCTAAGGGGTGTTTTGATACTGTATGTTGAAGAAATGTTATGAAGATAGAGGGAAATGTTTCCCCTAGTAAGCCTGCAAGAAATTGATTTCTGATTATCTGAATGAAAATGAAAAGAAGCTATAGTATAAACTGAAAATATTTTGAAGTACGTGCTAAAGAAATATGTGCCTTGTAAGAAATGAGGAATGCAAATGATCCACCACAACTCAGTGACCAAGCTAGGAATTTACTGGGGAAGCAGAGATAGATTCAGCGAAGATTGAACAGAAAAAAAAATGGTTCAAATGGCTCTGAGCACTATGGGACTTAACTTCTGAGGTCATCAGTCCCCTAGAACTTAGAACTACTTAAGACTAACTAACCTAAGGACATCACACACATCCATGCCTGAGGTAGGATTCGAACCTGCGACCGTAGCGGTCGCGTGGTTCCAGACTGTAGCGCCTAGAACCGCTCGGCCACTCCGACGGGCGATTCGATAGAAGATCTCCGATAAAATCTGCGTTATACTGTGGGGAGTGCAAGGACGGCGAGAAGCGTTTAGCAAATTTGAAAGCTCAATTTGTCCTTATGTTAATATCATCGATGCAAAAAGGACAGTTATAAAGGTGAATGGTTGTACGATCTCTGGCAGCTCCATGCTCGATTTCGTCTCTACGGATGGCCAGTGTAGCAGCGTAGAGCCCGAGAGCTGTGTTGAGTACGTAGATCGTCTTCCACAGGCACCAGCGTAGTTCTATAACTATATATACATACATACTCTGCAAACCACTTAGCATCATATCAAATGTTGCTGTTTATTCACGTTCCGACCGCATATGGAGCATGGGACTAATACCTACGTAAATGCCTTTATGCACGCTATAATTGATCCAATTCTTTCGTAGTGGTCCCTATGAAAGCGATAGGTAGGGGGTTGAAGATTATCTCTAGATTTTTCATTTAATACTGGTTCTCCGAACTTTGTAAGTTGGCTTTTGCGAGAAAATTGGTGTCTACCTTCAAACGTCTGCTGATTCAGGTTTTTCGGTGTTTCCGCCACGCTCTCTCGTGAATCAAACAAACCTATGACCATTCGTGCTGACTTTCTTTGTATACGTCCTATATATCCCGTTATTCCTGTATGGTAAGGGTCCCACAGACTTGAGAAATAATCTCAGATGGGACGCGTAAATGATTTGTAAGAAATCTCCTCTGTAGACAGTCTGGATTTTCCCAGTATCCTTCCAACGAAGTCAAGTCTGCTACCTGCTTTCCCTGCGACTGAGCTACGTGATAACTCCATTTCGTATCCCAACAAACTGTTACAACAAAGTGTTTGTCAAAGTTGACTGATTCTGATTGTGACTCATTGATACGGTAGCCATACGATACTACAAGTTGTACAACTTTTATTCCGCCATTTTTCCCCAATATTTGAGGCTTTAGTGAAACAAATTGGTTACACATTTATCATTCAAGGTATTTTCAATTTTTCGGGCAGTGTACGAATCCCCCGTCGAAAAAATTGTTCATCTTTTGAAGCGATCCACGAATCGATCCAATTTGTGACTTCTTTACGAAACCGGAAGTGTTGGTCAGCCAGGCCATGCGCCATTGATCTAAACAGGTTATAGTCAGAGGGAGCAATGTCGAGAATACGGTGGGTGGGGTAAGACTTCCCATTTTAACGTTTCCAAGTACGTTTTGACCTGTTTTGCAACGTGGGGTCGAGCGTTGTCGTGCTCCAAAATCACTTTATCGTGCCTCTCGCTGTATTGCGGCCGTTTGTCTTTTAATGATCTGCTCAAACGCATTAACTGCGTTCGATAACGAGCATCTGTGATTGTTTAACTTGGTTTTAAAACCTCGTAGTACACGACGTCGAGCTGGTCCCACCAAATGCAGACCATGATCTTGGAGCCGTGAATATTCGGTTTGACTGTCGACGTGGAAGCATGGCCGGGATATCTCCATGATTTTTTGCATTTAGGGTTATCGTAATGAACCCATTTTTCGTCCCCGGTCACAATGCGATGCAGAAATCTCTTCCCTTTTAGCCTCTGATGCAACTGTTCACAAACACACAAACGCCGTTCAACGTCTTTTGGTTTCAGCTCACACGGGACACAAGTTCCTTCTTTCTGAATCACGCCCATAGCTTTGAGACGTTTTGAAATGGCTTGTTGTGTCACTGCCATTAATCGTGACAATTGTTCTTGAGTTTGACGCGAGTCTTCACTCAGCAAAGTCTCCAATTCTGCATCTTCGAAAACATTCTCTCTTCCACCACTATGCCGGCCTACGACGTTAAAATCACCGTTGTTGAAGCGTTGAAACCACTCACGACACGTTCTTTCACTAATAGCGTCCTTACCATACGTACTTGAGAGCATTCAATGAGACTAAACTGACATTTTCAAACAAGAGCAACTTTATGATGCAGACACAAATCGACTAATGTTTGAATAAGGTTATGTTGACCGAGGTCTGAGACTCAGCCGCTGTTTCCTTCATATTAAAACAAAACAGTAACACCTCCCGCAAATGACGAGAATTGGGCCCGTAAATTGACATTTTCAATCAAAATCAACATTATGATGCAGACACAAATCGCCTAATGTTTGAATGAGGTTATGTTGACCGAGGACCAAGCTAACTGCCTGACGTCTGCGATCTCTTTTCTTTCGACCGCTACTTACTGTTGTCACCACCTATCGGAAAATGGCGGAAGCAAAGTTGTACACCTTTTACATTTTCTCGTTTTGTGAAGTGCGCAGTTTTACTTTTCTGTACATATAAAACAAGATTCTAATCTGTCCACCACTTTTAAATATAATCGAGATCTGAGTGATATCTGTGCTGATTTTTGCAAACTGCTGCTTCCGTCTCGCTTCGCACGCCCGGGTTCCCGGGTTCGATTCCCGGCGGGGTCAGGGATTTTCTCTGCCTCGTGATGACTGGGTGTTGTGTGATGTCCTTAGGTTAGTTAGGTTTAAGTAGTTCTAAGTTCTAGGGGACTGATGACCATAGCTGTTAAGTCCCATAGTGCTCAGAGCCATTTTTTTGCTGCGTCCGTGTGCCTAGGCAGGAGTCTCAGATTGAACAGATGTTATCATACAATATTTCAAGACTGTTTTCAAAGCCAAGGCAGCAGGAGCCAAGGTGCTAATTTCAGAAATCGTACCACAGGCAACGGCGGCGGTCCATTGGAGAGAGGCGGAATATCGGTCGACGTTTAGGCCAAACACCCAGCCACCCACCCAGTAGTTTCTCGTTGTCCTCCTGAGGTCAGGTTCTCCTGGTCCTACTAATTCAGTGTCTGCTGACTCACTTTGCACTTGTCTTCCGCAGTCGCAATGTAGCCGCATAGTTACGTGGCGCATGGCACGGATATGTCAGACCATTACACATCTACAAGCAAATCAGTTCTCGACACTGGTGTGGCAACTGGACTTGATGTGATAGCTGTTCAGTTTTTCATCGAATATCCGAAAGAACTGACTCCTTTTCTAGCAACAGTTTATCCAATGTGTGGATGATTCCTTCAATACGATCACCGCTCCTTTACTGTCATATCGCGGTTGATACAGTTAGTACTCAAATATCTAAAGACCTCAATATCGACTTTAAATTGTAATTTTCTTTCGTCTCTTTCTTTAGTAAGTTCGACCGCCTCCAATATGGACGCAAATTAACTGAGTGTGTGCGGATAGGATTTTAGATTTTGGCTTATAACTTTGATGTTATCTAGTTCTGATTACTCTCCAGTTTTGTATTCTGTTCCATTACTTCAACAAACCTAAACGAGATAGTGCAGTATCAAGACGCTGGAGAAGTGATGCTTAAATACCCGTCCGATCCTGCTGATGTAGTTCTCACGCCGATTTCCTCAATTACTTCCAACGAACGTCGGAATGGTTGCTTCGATAAAAGTCAGTGCCACTTCCTTGTCCCACTCTGCTCCAACTGAAATAGAGCTCCATCCCTAAGGGTGATGATGAAACAAACCGTAATCTTTCTTCTTGTTCCTTATTCTCGATCACTGATACGACGCAAGTGTTACACAAGAAAGAAACCACAGAAAAGATATTCCACCGTGACACAAGAGAAACGAGACTGCTCGCATTTCTAAAGAATATTTTTCACTTGTAATAGTGCAACACAGTTTCTCAACTATAAATTGTGTCATTACTCTGTGACAAGTTTCAGAAAAGTCGATCAGTGGACGTGCAATTTACTACTGGCGTGTTCTTCAGCTCCTAATGAAAATACCGTACACACACTGTGACACAGATGATACGAGACTGATGTTACAAATATGTGAACTTCACAAATACGTTCCATTTAAAAACAGCGGCGGTTGCTATCAAAGCATGAACTAGAGTCGTTGATAAAATATCGAAATTTCTCCCAGGTTGTATCGGTATGTGTCGAGGAAGGTTTTCTCACGATATATCTATATAAAAAGGGCAATATCGAGTGCCGATATATTTATTTTATATTATATTTTTTTCGCAATTTTCAGTAAACATTTGATTGGTGCAAATGGCTCTGAGCACTATGGGACTTAACTGCTGTGGTCATCAGTCCCCTAGAACTTAGAACTACTTAAACCTAACTAATCTAAGGACATCACACACGTCCATGCCCGAGGCAGGATTCGAACCTGCCACCGTAGCGGTCGCGCGGTTACAGACTGTAGTGCCTAGAGCCGCTCGGCCACTCCGGCCTGCAGTAAACATTTGAAATTGTTCTTTGGAAACTGTAGTAGAATATAATTTTACTTTCACTTTGTGAAGGAGCCTTACAACTTTTTGAGCTTTCATCACGTTCAGCCTTTCTCTCTGCCTGTGTGAAGCAAGTATAGGTGGCACAAAAGATGAAGCCTGATTGCACTGTTGCACTGGGAGGGGGGGGGGGGGGGGGGTGATGGTGTGAATAGCATAACAAGATTCCCGATGTGAAGAAATAGCATACCAGCTGCGTTGAAGAAATAATTAACGCAACAACTTCAAAAGCAGTTGCTGTAAATGACAAACAAAAATCTAAATGATAAGATTGGTCTTTATGATCGATGGATATGTATGAAGGGAAATGCTGACGTAAACCACACTCCGCGCTACTAACGGAAACTGGGACGCTTAGCTTCATCACCAATTTTCCTACACCAGCGTGGAAAAGGATTTATTTCCACATGTAGTGAATGACAAATTAAGAAAATAATGTGTGAGAGTTAAATGGAATGAAATATTACATAACAATTAACATGTACTCAGTTGTTAATTAACAACACAAGAGTCGACAAAAAAGTATCGTAATACAGGTTTTTCATCTGCATCCCATCATTAACTTACAGATTTTCAAATTAAGTGTTTATCTTTCAATTCTTGCTCTAAGGGAGCAGGCAAGCTGTTACCTTGTTGATGTACAAAATATCTAATAATAAATCAATACTTAAATATACAACTCTAAAACCGGCAGCATATATACAATGTGCAGCCGATATTTTCATAGGCCGATACGTTGGTGTTTCTTCATTTGATATATCGATACCTTTTGTCGGTATGTCGATGGTCAGTAAGGTAATTTCTTTAAATATCGATATATCGAATATCCAATATTTTTAAACATATCAACAGTCCCAATAGGAACCATTTCAATTTACACTCGCAGTACTGCACAAAATGCTTGCGTATGTCGTTTTCCGCGTGGCTCCGTAGGAGATTCGCTACTTTTCCTTTAAAGACTGAGCGCTAGCACACATCTGTGAATAAACTTTTAGTCCACTGACAGAATGAAAATCGATTGTGCTTAAATATGGTAAGGGCCAAGTTCAAGACAGGTAAAATACCTGCGCACCAATTTTCGACGAAACGCTCGACAGCGCAGAATTTGCAAAAATGTGACATCCATACTGAAATTTTGAATCTAATCTGATATAAAACGCTCGTTGTAACAAAAAATGGTTCAAATGGCTCTGAGCACTATAGGACTTAACAGCTATGGTCATCAGTCCCCTAGAACTTAGAACTACTTAAACCTAACTATCCTAAGGACATCACACAACACCCAGTCATCACGAGGCCGAGAAAATCTCTGACCCCGCCGGGAATCGAACCCGGGAACCCGGGCGCGGGAAGCGAGAACGCTACCGCACGACCACGAGCTGCGGACTCGTTGTAACACACAAGGCCATCACTATCTTTTTTCCGTGTGGACTGTGAGAAATTTTTTTATATGGTTTAACACATACGTGCCGGTCGCAGGTTCGAATCCTGCCTCGGGCATGGATGTGTGTGATGTCGTTAGGTTAGCTAGGTTTAAGTAGTTTTAAGTTCTAGGGGACTGATGATCTCAGGTGGTAAGTCCCATAGTGCTCAGAGCCTAAGTTACAGTCGCAGGTGAACAACATATTAAATAAAACCTTTTAGCTCTCTTAGCTGAAGAAATTTCATAATCTACTACATCACATATGACTCTGATATTGCAAGAGTACTGGGAAATACGATATTCAGAAGATTGTGGAGATATGCAACACGTATTAGCGTTGAAGTCCAGACACCAGTTCTGATTAGCAGCACAACATCTATAACACGAGCTGTAAAAATGCATCGAGTTGGCAGTGGCACTTCGAAAAACGCTTCATATGTGAAACCAGCAACAAAACACCATAAATTGAGATCTGGCAATTTCCTAACACCTACATACTTACCATTTATGAAAATTTGGAATCACTCTATCTTGGGAACAGGGAATAAAACAGCGTTACGTCCATGTTACGTTTTCCCTTCAGACTTCTGTCCCTTATCCACATAGAGTCATTTCCTCCGAAACTCTCTGCGTATTGCAATAATGCTTTTGTTTCTAAGCGTTGCCTAGTTTTTTTTTCAGTACTCAAATTAGACACTAGAATTAACTGACCAGGTTAGGAACTTGGCATTAAATAAGGTTCAATCAGATCTGCAAGAGATCTCGGCTGTGTAGAGCATTAATTTACTGAGATTTTTTGTGGAGACGTCATACACCGACTAACGAGAGCATGTCTATGAATCGACAGTGTAATAAAAGCAGAAAAAAAGAGCAAGAATAAAACTAACTGCATACGTGTTGCACCATGACTCGAACAAGGGTCCTTGTCTGGTAGGCAGTGCGCTACTACCAGAGAACGCCTACCGATCAGATTCAAAGCTTCCACTTCATCTCGGGCTCCTGTCCCGTCCTTATAAACTTCTTAAAGGCTTTCCCTCCATTCTGTGAGGCAAGAAACTCCTTATCACAACCTATACAGTGTACAGTGCAAAGAGTAAGACAAGTCATTTTAGCAATAGTCTTGAGGCTGCAGGTAAGTCAACACCTCTTCCCCCCCCCCCCCCCCCACACACACACACACACACTTGTATCCTTTCCCGCGGAGGTGCCTTAGGAGGGCCTTTGGTCGCTTCGGAGAACTGAAACTTTTGAGTCCATCCGGGAGGCGTGGGCGGATGGCGAAAGTGCTACCAGACTGCCTTCGAAAGGAGAAGATCCAGATTCCCATTCCCGTGCGCCCCTTAGTTATACACTGTGGTGGCAGAAGTCGTGGGATATCTCCTAATTATCCTATCGGACATCCTTTGCCTGGCATAGAGCAGCAACTCGATGTGGCAATAGGCTCAACATGTCGTTGGAAGTCCCCTGCAGAAATATTGAGCCACGCTCCCCCTACAGCCAACTATATTATGTCTCGTAAATGTTCGATGGGATTCATATCGAGCGATCTGGGCGGCCAAATCATTCGCTCAGACTGTCCAGAATCAATGAGGCCCGATAACGTGGTGCATTGTCATCCATAAAAAATCTATCGTAGTTTGGGAACATGAGGTCCATGAGTGGCTGCAGATGGTCTACAAGTAGCCGAACATAACCATTTCCTGTTAATTATCGGTTCAGCTGGGCCAGGGGACCCAGTCCATTCCATGTACACACAGCCCTAATCATTAAGGAGCCACCACCAAATTACACAGTGCCTCGTTGACTACTTGGGTCCATGACGTCTACCCCACACTCGAACCTTACCATCAGCTCTTACCAACTGACCAGGCCACGGTTTTCCAGTCGTCTAGGATCCAACGATATGATCACGAACCCTGGAGAGGCGCTGCAGGCGATGTCATCCTGTCAGCAAAAGCACTCGCGTCGTCCGTCTGCTGCCATACCCTCATTAACGCCTTTTTTCGTCATACTGTCCTAATGGACAC